>NW_008795938.1:1771752-1854858 GCF_000699145.1 Aptenodytes forsteri
AGGTCTTTTCCAACCTTAATGATTCTATGATTCTATGATTCTTTGTATTTTTGTGGTATTAGGAAAGAAAAAGAGTATAGGGGTCATCTCCGGAATGAGAAATTCACTTTTTCCAAGTGTATGATTTTTATTTCTGCTGTTTAACATTTTCCAAGGAAGGGTAATCATAAAAGGAAATCATTTTTGTGGTATTAGGAAAGAAAAAGAGTATAGGGGTCATCTCCGGAATGAGAAATTCACTTTTTCCAAGTGTATGATTTTTATTTCTGCTGTTTAACATTTTCCAAGGAAGGGTAATCATAAAAGGAAATCCAGACTAATCTGATTTTATTTCTTTGTATATTTGGTACAGGTTTTTTTTGCCTACAGTGACCAGTTGAAGCAAATGACTAAGTAGCTATATTTAACTTATTTTGTATTTTAATTTTGACAAATGTAGAGGATGCATCTTGAAGAAGTACAGGAAGAAACATTTTCTAGAGAATTACGTAGCTACTCAGTTCCGTTGCATTTTCCAAAGTGAAAAAAATGGACATTATTCTTACGTCATATTCATTCAGTTCTTAATTATTGTGGTAGAAACAACCACTGCCTATCCTGTAGAGGTTTTATTACTAGCACCTGTCCTGCTCCACTGTATTACAGACGTGTAGGAAGGCTGATTTCAGTCTTCACCCCAGCAACATTCATAGTCTCTTCTGCTGAATAAGCATCTACTCCTTTCAGGCAGCATCCATTTTCCTTTCTCTCCTCTTGTCCCTGTGATTGGGAAAAACTCTTGTGACAAAAACAATGAAGTCATTTGTTTCACAATTCTTTTCCAAATCGTTTCCCATGATACTTATAATGACTATACTGTGCTCATTTTTAGCAAGTTATATATATCATTTTGCATAACTTTCTTGTTTAGCTGCTACTTTGTAGTCCCTTTCCTTGCACTCACCTTATCTATTTAATTTTCTTGTATTTGAAGGTGATACTGTAATCTTTTCGAAACAGATAATGTCTTTATTTTTGCTCATTATTTAGGACCATGATCAAGACTGTTGGGTGATAGATAATCCAGATAATAATAGTAAATAAGAAAAGAGACACCTTGTTGGTTTCAGTAGGACTTTGAATCATGCCTTACATGATTTGAATATCTGGTCTGAGAACTTACCTAATCGTGTTCCTTTTGGGGCATCTTCAATGTTTGGCATCTTCAATGTTTTTCCAGGGATAAAGTTAACAAGTTTGGGTGCACTAGTACTTAGTTAAATTTGATTCAATTTACTATGTAAGTCCTAAACTTGCATATAAAAAGAATTAGTTTCTCTGTAGAAAAGTGACACACATTTAAAAGTAAACCTTGGTAAACCTTAACAGGTTTTCTTTCCCTTCCTCATCTCCTGATTTTCTCAATGTCCACAATGTCTTTCCTTTAAGGTGGTGTTTCTTTAAAAAATTGCTTTCTGCAACACTGTTCTATCACTAGGCCATGGTATTGGTTCAATATTCACTTAGCATCATCAAATTAATTAAAGGTGCACCTTCATTAGTTTTTTAGTTTTGAATCAACTATCTCACTTAGCTTTGGTCTGCATTGCAAAACAGTCTCAGAGAATGCTGAACCAGGATGCGCATGCCAGTGCACCTAATGCAGTCTAACCACTGATGGTCTTTCAGTTCAATGGACCAAGGCCTGCAGCACAGACAGAAAGGACATTGGTCCTCAGCACCAATGATTTCACTGCACAAATTGACTCCTATTGCCCTGTGCTACTTGCTAACACAGACAGCACTTGTTTCATTCTTTGAAGTGTGTGTATTTGAAGGAATTATTACTTGATGTAAGCAACTGTCGTAGTAGTTTATGAAAAATCATGGTCTCTTGTAATGAGACGCAAAAGGAAAACTACTTTAGAAAATGTCTGAATCAGAAGTTGTGGTATTTAATCATCTTTTTTTTTTCCTAATGCTGTTAAAATTCATTCAGGGATGCTTAACTGATGTTATACTTTGTTTGAAAGTATTATTCCAACATTTTTCTGTTCATCTTTGCAATAATTCTGGCTACTTTGAGAAAAAAGGTGTGACAGGCAGTCACTGGGGAAGAGGAGACTGGAAGAGCTGAGTGGAGGAAATTATTTCAGCTGCCAAATTCTTTGTATTCCATAGGTGTATACTCACAAGTTTGTAGCTCATGCAAGATCAATTAATTTTCACCATCATCACTTTCATCACTTCATCACATTTAAAATATTAATTCCACCAATACATATGAAGCCAAACGACAACCATTTTAAATGCTGTATTTTAATGTAGGAAGCATATTTCTGGTTTTGATGACTGTATTTTTTATAGTGCTTTGAAGTGATTTTGGCATGAAAGGTACTAATGAAATGAAGATGGCATGTTTTCTTTCTGTTACTGTAGTGTCATCCCAGTATACCTGCACTGACATCATTGGGATTGTGGGATGGGAAACAAAATCCCTTGAAGATAAATGATGGAATCAATGTTATGACAAATAAGGTTATGAAAAGTAATTACTCTGCATGCTCAATAGTGGTTTTCCAAATGTACAAAAACTATCATTTTTTAATATAGTGAAACGGCTCTATCTATTAGCTGCTTGAAAATGTTCCTTCTTAGTTGTAAATTCAAAACAGGGGAAGATTATTTTCAACTCAGTAGGAAGAAGCAGAAATCTATACACTGTTTTTAGAAAAGAAAAAAAGAAATATTCCATCTTTACTAATAGCATATTATTCGCAAAGCCCCAGGCTATTTTAGAGTGTTGGAATATTATTACAGACTGCATAGTGGGCTTTAAAATAGAAAGTAAACCCAGCCTTAATTGCAGGAGCATTCCATGCATTATTATAATAACGATTTGCTCTGTAATTCTCTTCCCAGTCATTAAAACTGTCAGTCTATGGCAGTTGAGAGGTGCATTTGTAATAATATATAACTTTTATTTAACACCTCTAAACCAGAAAGTACTTTTCTTGACACCGATAGGTAAGAAGAAGTTCAGTGGCCATGAATGTGGTCACCTTTGGGGTGCAATGTGACAATGTAACCAAATGAAGTAATGCTCCTTAGGTATCTTTAATATGAGAATAAAGATGATTGTAGCATGCATCAAAAACTGCGGGAAGAATTTTGGTAACAGTGATTTTACTACTCAGGGTACAATTTGATGAAATCACAAAAAGACAGTGTCACTCTGTTCTTAATGATATGGTTTGCTTTAAGTGCAAATGAAACAGGGATGTCAAAGAAAATATAAACATTATCTGCAGCAGATATTTTCCTGACAGTTCTCCAATTCAAGGGCTCGCCAGCTTGACCTAATGTAGCTTCTCATGTAATCTTGTGATAAAGGTAAAAGCGTGAGAGTGAAAACATCTTTTTCATTCCCACTACGTTATAAAAAATATGTAAATTTTCACTTGCAGTGATGGGCGATTCACTTGATACCTCTGTATTTCATAAGAGAGATCTAAATATTTGCTCTTTGTGCATAACCATTCCAGTTAAGTACAGTTTATCATTGTTTAATCCCTGCTGCTTTTTCTGGTTGCTATATTATGAAGGTTTTTGCTAATAAGTACTTCAGAAATTAAGGTTCTGATCTCTCATATCCCTAATGCTCACTCATCTGTGACCATATATTAATGATACTTTTGAAACATCAAGTCCCCCAAAAGTTCGGTCATTCAGCATCTCCATTGTGTCCATTTTGTTTATTATCCTCTGGGCTACAACTTAAATCTGTGGATTCATATTGCCTCCACTTCTGCTGCAGTCCTTATTCATTCCATGACTATTTCCTATTGTTGACCTTGTAGTTCTTCCTTTAAAACAATCCTTTAAAAAAAACCTTCCTAAAGTTTGGGAAACAAACTACCTGGGGAGACAATCCATATTAGTTTTTTAATTTTCTTATATTTTTGTAGAGTACTGATTTTTTGGAATATATGTAACAATCCCTTCCCCTGGCCCAATTTTTTTATCCATCTCTTATTTTTATTCCCTTGGCTGCTCTGATCTTATCCTCTTCTCAGTAATTCTTGCACCTGTGAGACGAGATGTCACTAGTGACAGTGCTTTGTCCCCCAGGAAACTAAATCTTTGGATCTCACTTTAAAGCCATGTGTTTGTCTTTGGCCTTTCCTTATTGTTTCATAACTTTACACATACTATGAATATTACAAAACAGCAGGGAGCAGATGAAGACTATGTTGTATTACAAAGCGAAATTCAATGCTTGGACACATAGAAAGATTACATTATCTGTTCAAAAAATCAGATTTTTTTTTATTGGACATCCACTGCCAGCACTGATAATGTCTGATGCAAATGCCTTGGCTAATGAAGCTCTGATATTTCCTTTGTCTCCTGCATTTTTCTTTATCAATAATATAATTTTACTGTAGTTATTATATTTTATAAGGAGATTACTGCAAATAAATTTTGAATTTTTGTTGTTTGAAAGGATTAATTTCTTTCTACCATCTTTTTCTGAGCAATGGATTTCTTCAGGTCCACCTTCTGAAAGAGAAATGGCCTTTTTATTTTTAAAGACAATAACTTTTTTTCAAGAATGAATGATTTTTCAGATATAAGCTAAAAGAAGAATCCCTTTCTTCTGTTAATCACTGATCTGAGGAAAGACTCAAAAGTAAGGGTGAAGTAACATCACCTCCAACACTTCACCTCCACGTAACAGTTTGAAGTTTACTGTAGAGTTACTGCTTACTGGTTTTGTTGCAGATGAGTCCCATTCCTTCCTACTCTCCCACACTGGGAAATGCTGTACACAACCATAACAAAACAATGGTCTCCATTCTTACAACAGTTACAGCAGGGTAACTAGGGAGACTGAGGTAATTAAGAATAATGCACGTGAGAAGCACTTTCAGTTAGGGGCTGGGAAAAGCAAAAATTGTTCCTGAATGAGAAAAATAATAATCATGTTTATCTTCATATAAATTTGGTTTTGCCTCACTAAAATTGTCAGTTTTCAATCTGGAAGTTTAGTTGTATTCCCTGATTACCCAACTTTTCCACTGGTAACATACTTGTGTAAAAAATGTCAAAGGATTTAATGAACTTCAAGTAAATATCATGACAGAGCATTGTCTTTGAGGTAAAACTCTCTGACAGCTTCTGATCCTGCTCATGCTAACCAGAGTGACTAAAACTCCATGAACCTCAATGATGTAAGTTGGGGCTCTAAGAACACATTTAGGATACCAGTGTACTTGTTGATTATGAATATGGCTTTGTGTTTAACTCCACTGAAGACTTGCATACTCTTCTTAACTGGATATTTATTCAAGTAGAATGTTATAGATCATCACATATTTTGAGTGACAGCTGTTCTAATGTGGTAGGATGTTTCTCTTAGAAGTTCTTCTAAGACAAGCAGGATAGGAAGTTTTAACTTGATATAATTTTAATATAAATCTTTCTACATATTGCATTGTGTTCACTATATTCTGTAAGCTGAGAAAATGACATTAGTAAAAAATTTTTACAGGCAAAATTAATATCTTCTAAATACCTTAGTCCTTTGAAATAGTGTTGAGAAACACATTACCTTTCTGTTTATATTTACAATTATCAAAATCTCCCATACAAATTAGCAAATAATGGTGTTTCTGAAGATTCTGTAGCTGAGCCTGTAATTCAGTGAAGGAAATCATTATCAAGAATAAAATCATTCTATTTATCAGCTGCATGAAAATTTAGAAGGCAGTTAATAAGAGTTTCTTCTTGTATTTAATGATGCTGGCAGTAGAAAGATCTTCACCTTGAGAACTGAAAGGAGAAATTATCATGAGACACTCACATGCTGAAATCTTGAACACAATAAATCCTATCACCAGAACAGAGCATTAGCTTTCTAATTGGACAAAATTGGGTAGAGTTCAGTGTTGAAGCTCCTGATTATGGCTGAGAAAGTAATGTAATCTGCCTTAAGTGGAAATTGCTGAAGAGATTTAAAGAGAAGGTGCCATATCTATGTAGTCGCACAGAACGTGATTTTATATATTCTCAAATCAATGGCAAAATAATTACTGGTACCGATAGAAGCAGAACTGAGTCAATAATTTGTGAACAGCAAAATTTGTTCATAGATTTTTTTTTTATTTGTAGCCAGCACATGTGTTTACAAAGAAATGAAACTTAGGGGAAGTATGATGGACCAGTAAAAAGTTATCTTTGATCTTGGGTCAAAGAAATGTGAAACAAAATAAAAATGTTTTAGACATTTTCTGATGTTCTGCATTAAAAAAGTATGACAACTCTCTTTCAAAGTTCAAAGGAAGAACCTACTTTATATTCAGTGTACATCTTGTAATTTCTAGGCAGAGGAAAAATACCAATGCAGGTTACAATAGTACTAAGCCAAAGTGGCAGAAGAGTAACCTGGTATCAGTCTTAGCTATGCAAAGAATAGTGTAACTTCTCGATATCAGTTATTCTTTTGGAAAAGAATTGGGATGATGAAGTTTTGTGATTTTGGAGGGAGCACAGTGTTCTTTGGGGGACTAGCTGAAATGCTTTTTATTTATACTTTTTGCTGTAGAGGAGAGACTTGATTTAATCTGAGCAGTTTTACAAATTAGTAGGCAAGCTGTATGAGAAAACTAAAACATACACTTTACGATTGGTTGCTGAAGAATTATATGTTTACCTTACTAGCTTTTGTATTTAATAAGTAAGTTGATTCACCATGTAGCAGCAGATACAACATAAAATCCAGTAAATGACATGTTTTAAACTGAAGCAGTGGAAAGATAGGGGACTTCTGGGTGTGTTTACAACACAAATCTTACAGATAGATAGGCAGTCAAGCAAAAGGAGACCCAAAATTAATCAGATACACTTTTCTGTTACTGCTACCCAACATGCCTTATTTATGCAAGCATATTTGCAAAGTGAGTATCATTTACTATTTCCTTTCTGTCGATTCGTTCTGGCCACAGAACAACACCCTTTCAGTATTCTTCCCCTCATTATAATTGCATCATTACCAGTTACAGTCCCAAGGTAAATCCTACAAATTTGAACAACAGCAGACTGTTTTTCTAAGTGCTCTTCTGTGGGTGCAGAACACCTATTCTCCATTCCACTCCTCCTCAGACATAATCTCAGTAGTGTGTCTTTCGTCTTCATTCATACAGAGGCAAATATTGGACATTTCATAAACAGCAGAAAACCTACACCAGCAGTGAGAAATAGGTCACAAAAATTAGATGTGATGCAAATTATGCTGATCTCCTTCTCCCCGATTCTGAAAAAAAGTCTGCTTTGAGCTTCACTGCATAATTTTGATGGTCTACGCTTGGAATGATAACCAACTTCTGTGATAACAAACTTCTGTGCTTTGCTTGCTTAGATTTGTTTGCTTATTTGTTTCTGTAGGATCTGCTGGGGTATATGATAGGTTATACTTAGGAGTGGGACCATTTGACACGTTGAAGAGAGGCAGACTGTTAAAGCTCAAGAGCCTTTGAGAGGTTCAGATTGCTTATTTTAATCACGTTAGGCTAACTGTGCTGAGTATCCTAAATTGTGATATTTATATGGAATGATGTTAGTTATTTACACCACATAAGGGAATGTCAGTTTACATTTGTGTTTGAGGTCTGTATGTGATAAGGAGGCGTTAATTACTAGGATTACAGCAATAAATGGTGAGAATAAGATTGCTTTTTGCCTTCGTCCACCTGAGAATTATGTCAAATATCTGATCATTGCACATGTTGAGATGGCTTATAGCCATCTTAGTGAATCATCCTTTCATTTGGGAGAAAGAAAATGAAAGTGGAAAGTCTGTAAGTAACAGTCACCTCCCGTTTTTAAAATATTTACCATTTGTATTTGCTGTTTGCCAAATATAGCCCTTTGGAGCAGCAGTTGTTGCACAGAAATCAATACAGGCCTTTTATTTCATAGCTACTGAGAAGTTCCAGGCTAACTTGTTTCCTCCAAAGCAGCAATGCAAAATGTTTGAGGGGACCATAAACTACTGCTGAAGAACCTTCTCTGTATGTGGAGTATTTTGAAACGGTCATTTTGGTTTTCTGTCCATAATTCTTCTCATCCCCAGTTCTTACATGGTATTATATTACCTTCCTCTTTTCTCTACCCTGTTTTTCCCCCTTCTGGCAGCTACTACTGCAGACTGCGTTTGCATGCATCATTCATTGGTGTGTGATTTGTTATTATGTCCCAGCTGAGCAGGGTTGAGAATTGATACATGGCTGTCCCAGTCAGGAATCAGGGTGTGGCTTTGTAAAGCCAGTGTGTATAATTGTGTTTTCAGAGTGGTTAATCAGAGCTTCTGGTTTGCACTGGAAATGAGATAGATGTATTCTGGTATGATGAAATAGGGTTACATATGAGAACAGTGCTTGTCAAGCTTCTAGAGCCTGGACTGTCACCATTTACTTTGAAGATTCAAGATACATTTCTCTCATAAATTGTTATTAATTGCTACTCGATCTACATGTACATACACACTTAGGGCATCCAACATATGTGTACACATGCATTCAGTCTCATGAGATTGAATGCTGGGGTTTTGCCAGATCTCTTTTTACACCTGCAAAATGTCTTGGCTGGTATCTTTAAGCCAGTTGGTAAGAAAATGACTGACTTGCAGAAGGAGAAATGAATCTTTTGTGGGAGCCTCTTACAGTCTCTTTTGTTGTGATTGAAGATAAGTATTTTGGGTGTTCTAAGAGAAAAAAAACCCCTTTATTAACATTGTCAAGCCATGGGTGTAAACATTAACCTCCAAAAATAATATTTAACAATATTTGTAGGACATGCTCAATTCCAAAGATCAAGAGAAATTACATCTAAATGCACTTAGTGATATTTGGGATGATGTGGGACATCCTGGATTACCCATTTGAAAAGCAGAGGGCCTGTGCAATAAAATCTGTGGGATCCTCTGAGAAGAGGATCTAAATTGAAGGTGTTTGTAGATTCTTCAGCTACTAATTTCTAAATCAGTTCCCTCTCAGATTTCTCACAGCACTTATTTATTTCTTCTAAAGATGTTTCCAGGAAAAAACACCTGGTATGTAACATTAAGCAAGAAACCTGTAATAAGCTTTAGCTATTATAAAATTGATGTGTAGGTCATAAAGTTGTGAGGAAGGTCCACCTGCCTGTATCCTGAAAAGAGCTTTGCATTCATTAGAAGAACTTTATCTTTCACCATTCTAAAACATGACTAATATTTCCTTCTTAGGTTTCTGTGCATAGTGTTTTTAAACGCAGTCAGTCAGTCTGATTTGTCTCTGCAGTGTAACTGAACTTTGTTGTTTATTGCTCTGTAGTATTCCCGTATTTCAGACTTAAGGAATTTGTTCAGCATCACTTCTATTTTTATAAATTCTGTTGATGATCCTTGTAGATTTCTTGTCATTGGACAAGAAGACACATCTTATCATCAGAGGCAGCAAATACTCTAAACTCGATAGATAGCTTACATGTTTTTAAGACATTTAAAAAATTATAGCAAATATTTCCAGAATTAATTGCCTGGACAAAGGCACTTTTTTTTCCAAAGAAGATAGACAAATAAAATGGGATAAGTAAGTGTAGATGACTTGATGAAGTAAGGCTTTAGGAGAAGTGAAAAACTTTTCACTTTTTACATACTTTTTTTTTGTCAAATCCCTGATCAATTAACCTGAAACTTTCCAAAAAGCTCATCTTCAGCTTATCATGTTGCTCAGGAATGAGAGTATGTCAGCAGTGATTTTGAAATACAATATAAAGTTAACACTAAAATAACTACACTACCACCATGGTATTCGGGGACTAAGGAATATTGTTTGGGGCAAATAGACAAAGGGTAATGTTCTTAAATGATGAGTGTTCTTGCTTTTTTTGTTTTCTTGGATTGTTCTTGTTTAATATTTCCATGTGTGATAGTGTTACAAAAAGTCAGAGAGTGCTGATCAATAGAACTGCTTACAAACTTTGACAGCAAAGATGATTGGCAAACTTTTAAGATTAACTGGTTTGAGATGATAAAAAAGAGGGATGTAAAAGTTGGTTATAAGATGACTATGCATTACACCCATGAAAAAGACTATAGTTAGCCTCCCATGGATCAGATAAAGCATTCCCTACAGCAATAGGGAATAATTACTGTACAAATAAAAGGCACTTATGAGCCATAATCTAGGCCACTCTAAGCACGACTTGCCTCCCATAACAGGCAAGGAAGTTTTAAAGCTCACAGACCCATACCTTTTGCTGACAGAATAACAGCCAGCAACAGTGCATGATTACCCTCTAACTAGAACAGCACGGAAAGGGGTGCAACACTGCTGGAGTAGTTTTACAGAGGGGAAAGACACAAGGCTCTCCTCTTCACTGCCAAGCTATCCTATCTCCTTCTTATCCCTGGCTTTCATTCTGGTCTCCATTTTCCTGCCTATATACCATCTTTGCCTTGGGCTCGCCATCTGAGTCCAACTCTCACTCTAATCCCAAACTGTTTTCCTACTCAGCCTTAATTCCCTCTCGTATGATGTTGCTCCAGCTCTCTTCCACCAGCCATGACCAGTTGTCCAGTGCAAGCACTCCTCCCTTCAGTTCACATTCATTCACCTGTATGTGTTTCCACCTGCTGTTCATTGGGCTCTCAACCCATCCTGCCTCTGTCACCCCTTCTCTCTCCAGCTCTCATTTGATCTCAGCATTTTCTTTTCTCTCACCAACTGATCTTCAGTCCCACTGGCTCACAATTCCCACCTCCTGCATCAAGGCATCAGTGTTTCTCAGAAAAAATATTGCCAGAATACATTAACAATACAAAAAATACGTATGTTCCCCAGCATCATTAGCCCTATTTCTTTGGCTGGCCCTTCATGTAAAATTGTATCCTGAGGCAAAGAACCAGCCTGGAAGATTTCAGCCAAAATGGTTAAAACATAGTAAAATAATAAGCGATACAATCACTGTAAAACTGTGGGTAATGTCAGGTAATTTTAATCATAACTGGTATATTTGGCCACGCCTGATATAATAAAGAACACAGTATGTTGTGTTTGTGTTTAAGAATACATAAGCTAAGGAAAGATAAGGTACAGCTAGGTTAATGGTTGGACTCAATGATCTTAAAGGTCTTTTCCAACCTAAACAATTCTATGATTCTATGATTCTAAATAGCAGAAAATTCAGAGGATTCTAACCATTAAGGAAATGAAGTTTCATGGCAGCTTTGTAATAGTAGAAATGGTAGTGAGCAACCTGTCTCTTTCGAAAGTGGAGGTCGGTAAATGTATAAGAGAATATGTATTAATACTGAATTTGAAATCATACTTTTAAAAGGACATCACCATTTCTTTAATGCCTGGACTGTGGTTGTGGTCTCTGCAAAGCTGTCATTTTTCTGTAGATGTCCCTGAGATGTACCCAGCTATTTTCAATGCTGAAGCTTTATTCTTCTTAAGCAGTTATTGATGTAAATTGGTAGAACTGAACAGGAATCCGTGCACTTACGCATCTCTGAGACTTGTACAAGTACAAAAGAGATCTCTTTCAAAGAATACATCTGAACTGGGGACAAAGGCAGTTTCAAAGTTGTTATGTGACAAATTTAAATAACTAACCAAATTATCTTTGAATTTCCCTGTAAGAACTTTGAAAGATGCTGCCTTTGTCATGCATTCCAATGGGAGAAGCATTCCATGAGTCCCATGTAGTCCATTAGTCTGTCAAAATGGCACTATCCTATTTTATTGCTAATTACTCTTTTTTGTTACACGGTAGTGAAGATACTTTACATGTGGTTTTTAAGTGATTTACTCTTCCTTGTAATTAGATGGTGTGATTAAAATATACTTTATATTTTGTCACTGTTTCTTTTAAAGAATGGCATTTATGTTGGGGGGAGAAGCAGCTCATAAAATAATGACAACCTGCTTTGATAGGATTGTCCCTTTAGGGAATTCCTATGGTATCAAAAGGCCAATAATTTTTCTTTGTTCAGAAGTCACACTGTAAAAAGGCAATCTACATTTAAATAGTATACTGTAAGTTACTTGAGAGCTTATAAAAATGCTTACAAGATATAGACTTTATTATCATTCATTTAGAAAACACAGCTTACTAAGGGAACACAGAAAACTTCTTGGCATTCTCAGACGGTTTACATGGATAGGTGTTTTCCCATGAATGACTCATTTTTCTGTATTTGGAACTAGTTCACCAATATTCGAGATGAATGAAGGTATCTGTTAGGTAATCGTACTCTTTTGTCATTTATTGTTACATTTATACATTTTTCATCATTCTGCATGTGCTATATACAAGACATTTCATTTCTCCTTCCCCTTTTGCAGTAAGGCACTATGTTTAATTTCAGACAAGATATTACTAAAACAATTACTTTTATCATGCTCCTACAGAAATCCTATTAAAGATATCTGTACTTGGCTTTTAGACTAAATTTCCAGACATTGATAACCTCTGATTCAGTTACACTATAGTGCAGACAATCTACAAAGTCTTAGTTGATATGACATTTGTTGACACTTGTACTATCAGAGCAGGAGCTGGCAGTGCAGTGGAAGGAGGTATGTCAGAATTTCCTCACTCACCAAGTGACTGGAAGGCATTCTGCCAGTTAAGAAGGCCACAAAGAAAAGATGAATGGGTATCTAAGGAAAGAACTGATCCTGGTTTGGAGGGCTATTTCTGTATCTGCCAATAATTTCCCAGGAGGCCTTGAGCACGTCACTCAGGGTGACATCTGTAATACTTGTGAGAGTTTCTTATTAAGGTCCTAAGTATACTGTTCTGAGGGGAATTAAATGGGTCCTTGGCTGGCCTAGATGGGGACAAGAAGCTAGCAAATGCTTGTTTTCTGTTGCTCTGCTCATGACTCGTGGTCCTCAGCAAATTTGGCTCCTTGCCTAATATAGTCCTCCAAGATCTGCAGGCCTTGAGGGCTGCTATAGGTCCATGTCCTCATGTTCTTACCACTTCTCCACATCTGCAGGCCACATCTTCCAGAGGGCTCTATAAAAGGCTGTGCCTAGCAGTCCACAAAGCAGTTACTTTTAACCTGCATCTGTGAGGAGCTATAGTGCTGGCACAAAATAGCACAATCTATGAGACCTGATGTGTGATTAATGTTTATCTGGACTATGCCTAGATATAGGTCTCTACTGCTGGGAAAGCTCCCAGGCAATAATATGAAGATACTGGGTTGAACCTGGGGATCTTCACATAAACTGGCAAATATCAAGTTCAGGAAACTCAAGGCTGTATTGTGTCTACAAAGAAGACAAGAACTCAACTTACCTGCCAATTCTGTGGTAAGTTATATGAGATACTCAGCAAGGAGCTGAACTTCTGACAGTCCAAAGCCCTGTGCTTTTGTGACAGGGTGTCGTAGGTAGCTAACACCAAGAAACAAAGGACATAAGGGAAGGACCATCATTGCTAAACCACCTGAATCCTCATTGTCATCTTTTTCACTGTCAGAGGGATTGGCTAGTCTAGAGCATGTCTCTGGTCTGCCAGGAGCCTAGATTTAATGTGTTTTCTTAAACATCACTTACGGCATCCCAAATGCAATCCTATTCAAGAGAGAGGATCCTGGTAACTGTCTTACACAGCAGGTAACTGTAGGCCAGTCAGGACAGTCAAAGAATATTAGAGCACAGCACTCTAAGTCCAGTCTAACTAGGGAATTTATGTCAGATCACCTGCCACAATCCACTGGTCTCAACTATCAAATCTATTTTCCGGAAGAGCATCTGAAGTAGCAGAAAGTTCTCAATCTGTTCAGCATTCATAGCTAAACTGTAAAGATGCAGCAAGGACCGGCCGGTGTGCTATCTCACAGAGGAGGTCTCACACAGGAAGTTAGAAGCTATTTGTTTTCAGCTAAATATATAGATGAGCTGAAATCACTTCCTTAAGAGGTACAGGAGGAAGAGACAAGTTTTCCAACAGGATATTAAGAACCAGCTCTAGCTGGTGAAGCACAGAGAGCCTCATGCCTGTTCCCGAAAATCTTAGGGCTAAACGCATGTAGCTGAAGCACCAGTGTAGAGAAGAATATAATGGTTGTAGGAATCAACAATAGGGATTATGAAACCTGGACATGTCTAAGGTACCTTCATACGTGATGTCCAACAGTAGAGACAAGCTTCCATGTGCTCAGGGGTGCTAGCTGCTCATGATTCCCAGCTAAATGGTATAAGCAAACATTAAGTAGCAATAGCCTCAGGAAGAAGGTAGCTGTTGACCTCTCTTGCCATGATCTCTTACAATAATTAAATTACTTGATATTTTAAAACCCTTAAGATTTTTGAAGGAAAATGGTTTCTCAAAATGGAAATGCGTACGGACAGAATGAATTGAAAACTGCCTTCCTGAAATGCTGAAGAAAATTTGTAAGATTACAAATTGTTCCTGTGAGACTTAGGTATTAATGTAAATGTATAATATATAGGAAAGATGGACATGAATTTGGAAATAGCAAGTACTTGCAAGGATAGTAAAAATTCTGTTTCACAAGTAAAATTCTGTGAGCTATAAAAAATGAGGAGTTCACCTAATTAAAATAGAACATGAAAGAAAGATGATTGGATACAAGGACAAACGTTGTTCATTAAGAGATAAAGAGATCACAACACAAATCAGTGGTGTCAGGCAAGAGGGTTGTTGTATCCTTTTATAAAAGGAACAAATGCATAAAACTACCTACTTTTCTCCACAATTTTCCAAGAATTGCAGAATCATTGTTACTGAGCAATAGGACAAAGCTCCAATAAGACTGCGGCAATGAAGTCTTGGTTGGATTTCTTGATAGATGTACAAAGTTTGACTGAAGAGTGGTTTGTGACTCCAGAAATAAACAAACTAAAGCTGAGGTAGATGGTTTAAGTTGGCATAAGCTAGCATTGTCAAAACAAAGTTGTCCTGCTCTCCTAATTCACTGCTGCTATCAGCCTGTTGTCTGTCCTAGCACAGGTGTTCATGTAGTCAGTGAACCCTATCAGCCAGTGAACTAACACTACTTTTTGCCTGTGCTAGTTTTGCCAGGTGCTTCGCTTTGTGGCTGGGAAAGCACTTGCACCATGACAAAGAAAATGTTGCAGAGCCGGGAACAACGAGAAGGTAAGACTGCTTGTTTGGCAGCATTGCTGACTTATTTGGCTCAAGACAGACATAAAGTTATGGCCTGCATTTCCAGACAGGCACCTAACCACAAAAAATAAGCAGAGATGAGAAGATTACAGTTGCCCAGGATGAAAAGAGTTGTTTTATACAGTAACGCAGACACCTGCATCTCAAAGGGATTTGACATGACTTCAGTGGAGAAATGGCATGCTTTTGAATGCAAAGGCTGGGACAGTAAGTTGAAGCATACAGTGTTATCCCAGTATTATCCAACAGACCTAGAACTTGCCTAGTTGCCCTGTACAGGATGCAAAAAATAAGCTTTAAGGACTGGATTACTTTAATAAACCAGTATACATTACAGACGGTATCGCCTATTGACAAGGATTCCAATAGGATATAAAAAGAATTATGAATTACATGGCTTTTACATAGCATCAAGAAATTAATTACATGATTTTCATGTGGCAGCAAGAAATTAAAACACCTTTGTGTTTGCCAAGATAGTGAGGTTGCTATTAAACAAATATGCTGCTAGGTGACTGGACAATCATTATGGTAAAACCAGATAAGCTAAGAATTACTGTAGGCCAGAGTAGGGTCCTTAAATATGACTATTACATCATGAAAATTGCTCAGGGAGAGATTATCAGCTATGCATGCAAGCAAAAAGTTTTGGTTGCATCAGTTATGTTAAAAAACCACAGAAAGACTGCACTTCTCTTTGCTATGTTTTTATTTATGTGACTTTCCTTCAGTATTTTCTGAGTAGCAAGGTACACTGACCTGGGTCTTTCAGGATTAAAATAAGTAGCAGTGAGTTCTTGATATGTGATGAACTTGATGAGAATGGTGGGCTGTGTAATGCTCTGCTAAGTATGAAAGAAAAGAACTTGTCAATGAAGAGAAGCAAATGCCGGACAGGACAATGAGATTAATTTCAGACACGCTTAGTAACAAAGGCACAAGAGAAAGGTGAAGTGTATAGTACTCATGGAAAATGAAAGATTATAAAAGCTTCATCATACCTATTAACTTTTTTCAGTTAATTCATCCTTTATTTGCTAAAACTAAATGTTTCCCTCAAAATTCCTTGGACTGGCTTTACAGAGCAAGGTGAATGAGGTGAGGAAGAGAAACACTGGAAGAAATACTGTTTTAAAAATTAAGAACAGCAGTGTGTTCTGAGTCTATTTCAAAATTAATCTTATAATCTTAATCAGTGTAAGCACATGCAGAATGGCAGTTCTTTTCGTAACATTGTCTAATTGTGTTTGTAGAGCACTGAGTAAAATGTAAAAAATGGCTGAAACAAGAAAACTGACAGTTGTTAGGTTTTCAAGTGGCTTCTTGGATCTGTGGTAATTGGGATTTCCATTACATTTGTGTAAGGCACCATCTACATTTCAGAAAATGATAATGCTGTTACACAATTGATTGTTTAGTGTGAAAAGCAAGCACAGACAGGAAGTCCTGAGGCATATTTTCAACTAACTACAAATAATGAAAGCAAGGAACTGCTTGAACAGGATTCTGAAGGGAATATAACTCAAGACCTCCAAGTTTTTAGAGCAAAATTTGAAAATCCTAAAGGAAAAACACATAATGATCCAATCTGAAGATCTTAAGAGAGAAATTGTGGATAGTTACTCAACAGAAAAATTTCCAAGCATCTGGAAGCAGAGAAATGTGCTGGGGTTATCGAGATGAAATTGCTCCCTACGATGGCATTCTGTACAAAGTGGTATTCAAATTTCACAATTACCAGGAAATTGTTGTAAGGCTATGTTACACTCACAAACAACTTCATTTCTGTCAGATTTAGACAGACAAGTCAGAAATTTTCTGTAGCAGTGAATGGTTTGGATTTATTGGTCTGGTTTCTTTAATGGATTCTTCTCCCTTCTGACAAGTAAGACTTGGAAAACTACTGTATCACTGGAAAAGAGGATTCTCTGTTCTCAAGGTGTGCTGCTAATTATTTATTATAATTTGTGTTTACACTCTTCTGAACAGACACACCCAATCTCTTGTGAAGGATTCAGGAAATCAGTCTGACTTGCAAGTTTCTGTGTTAGAAATGTGCTTTTAGAATTACCACTAGAATACATTTACAGCAGTGAGCCGTTCCTCACAAACAGGAAGGTCATTTTCATTGTCAGGGTCTTGTTCAGAGGATTTTCTGAACACCAAAGTCATCCTTTTAGTACCCAATTTTGCCTTTATTTACAGTAAGTGTTTTATCTACAGATATATCTGACCCTGCTGAGATACATAGTAGCCAGCAAGATCTATTGTTATTAGTAATGCCTCTTGTTTGTCTTTTATTTTTTAAAGATGAAAATACCATTTACCGTTTATTTAAATGGGATCTACACTGTAGTGAAGAAAATTCAGTGAAAGAACATGGAGGCTTTATTCTGGGCTATAAGGTACTCACTGCAACTACTCATACTCACTTTTTCTTGCAATAGTAGTGCTTGAATATGGCACCTGTCCCTTTTGTCATGTTTGCACTTCAGAAGTGTCAACTTCATTTTCCTCCTTATTTTTTAACTGTTTACTAGATAATGCTAGTGTTCTTCAAGAAGATTATTGTTTGCCTGATGCCTTCCCTCTGGATACCATGACACTATGACAGCAGGGTGGGGAAGCATTTCTGTGTTTTGAATATATTAAGTGCATCCTGCAGATTTTCATGGTTAAGGTGTTTAGAAAAATAGCACAATGCACAAGGAGCAGCTACAGAAATAACATTGTTTATGTTGATGTGGCATCAACTACTGCTTTTTATTTTTCACAGCCATGGTGTGTTATAGTACCAGTATACACATATCACACACTCCCATGTCATTTTGTAAATTAAATGTTGATATATTTAAAACCTTTAAGTATGTCAACATTTATTTAAATGGTAAGTGGCCTACCACATCCACATCAGCCCTCCACAAAGGCAACATTTTAATATGCTATTCTCAGGAGAGTTTGCAGTGAAATTTCTGGTTCCAGCACTGCTGCCATCTGCACACAATGAAATGACATACTGTTGATCACCACTGACCAGCCCGGATATTTGCAGGTCATTTGTGATAGGAGAGGAAGGCAGTTTCATCACCAGAGTGAATAATGAAAGAGATAAAATGTAATCTTGATGGATAATCCTGTTAAGAGGGAAATTGGAAAGTATTTAAACATCCTGCTTGATACTAATAGGCTATTCTATAGGATTAGATCTAAGATTAATACTCAGTATTCGTAGACAAAGCTTCCTCTGTACAATTACAAGCTTCTCTTGACTCTTAGGTGCCTTGTTTTTTTGCAGATGATTTCCCCCCCCCCCCTCTGATTATCAAAGCAAAACCACATATGCTTTTAGGAAGAAAATAGGATCTTTTAAAGGAATGTCTAACAACATTTATTTGTTATTTCATTTCAAAGACACAATTGATTTTCTTTTAAAAGTTGACCTAATTAATAATTTTCTTGAGAGTCAAAAGACGACTGGAAGTTGTTTCTCTCTACCAGTTGTAATGAAGGCAAAGTACCTTTCTTGGGGAACCAAATCTTCAGGTGCTTGCTTGGAGCTAGGTTCTCTTTTATACATGAGCAGAGGACGGAGTGGCTCAGGAGTTCTCCCTGCCTTGGGCAGCTCATGAAAATGCCAAGTAGAATTGCAGCCTTTTTGTAGATGGGGCTGGAAAGGGCTACTTTGCATTCCTGCTCTTTCCAGTGGAATGATACAGATCTCCACTGCACTGTAAACTATGTTTAACAGATTAACTCTCAGTGTTATCTTGGGACTATCTCAGTATTTGATCTATGCTAATAAAGAATTAATAAATATGCAGAACTGACACTGTTTTTAAGTACAATTCTTCATTCCTTATTAGCATAATAAAGATTTCATGATTCAGTTGAAGTCTGAACAGGAGTGTATGGACTTTAGATAGTAGAATTCATCTGTTGGACATATAATTAGACTATATAGTTAAAAATAAAATATTTTAGAAGCAACAGGAAAAATCTGTTAGTTGTTTCAATCTGCTAGTTTTTATGAGTCCTAATAATGAAAGTGATTTTCACATTTTAACTCATCTCTTTTAAATACCTCAGTGCAAAATCGAGAACTAGAGATTCACGAGAATAAAAATACCTGCAGAATGACACTGCCAGTAGTAAATACCATATTCTGTTATGGCAATCTGATAAACTGAACTTTGAAATATACACTTGAGATTAGGGTCAGATTTTCAGAAGAACAGTTGTGCAATTTGTGCATTTGAATTTTGGAGAAGAATACAAATATCTATGCAATAATGTCTTGATTATTGACACAATACTGCAAGGTCTGATTCAGTGGAAACCAATGTACATATTTGATGCCATGTACTTTAATTTATTCATGATAGACTGTATTTATTTTTACTTTGCTGGATTAAGGCCTGTGTTACAAACAGAGCAGTCAGAAGGGAGAGTCTTTGGAGAGTCAGGTTTTTAGGTAAGAGAGAGTAAGAGATTCCTGCAGTAAGAATGTGAAGAATGAAGTGAGACCTCTGGAAGAAAAGAGGGAGTTTTTTTCGAGTTTACAACAGGTGTAACTGATGTCATGTCAATGACAATCCAGCATGGATAGCTATAAGCATTATGAGTGGAAAATATTAAGATACTGAAAATCAGAAAAACTCCTGGAAGAAGAAATCACAACATTAAGTGAAATTACTTTATATGAGAAAACACTGTATAGATGACATGTTAATGGAAGAATAATTTAATTATAGACGTTACTGCTTTTGTCTTGCATTCATAACTGAAGCATTTTCTCCTCCTCTTCCTCTTATTTTCTTCTACTCTATGCTCCTTCCTGCTTTGCTGCTTCTTTTTCTTCCTATTGAACATAAAAATTATTTTCTAATCTGATTGCTGTGATTTTATGGTATAATGTGCTCCACATACCATCTTGTTAATATATTTACTGAAACTTTATATGCATTTTTATTGTAAACAGAAGGAGTAAAAATATGTATTGAGATATGGCTAGGCATATTGGAAATGAACGTGACATTCAGAAATTATTAAGCTCTGAAGGTTCCAGATGGAAAGAATGCTGTCAGCCTGTCTGAGGGAAACTATCTGTGAGACCTGAAACTAAAGGGCCACTACAGCCTTCCACTTTGAAACAGGAGGTGCAATACAGAACCCTTTCATAAGGTTAAGTGTTATGTTTCCTGCAGACTTGAAACAAAAAGGTATACCTGGATGAAGAGAACAACAATAGCAGAAACTGCAGAGCTGCAAAGAGACACCACAGTGTGTGTGTTTGTCTCTGTGATTGCAGCTACCGTGCACTTTCACAGGCTATGGAGAGAAAGTCTTACACATTATTGAGAAATATATAGGGCAGCAAAGAAATATTTTCACCAATTCTAATATCCTTACTATGACTTCTTCCAACTACAAGGTGTGAAACTAAGAACAGTACAGTTTTTCTGAGGAGTCAGGTTTGTGTGGAAATGGCAGTCTCTTCTCTCCTAAAAGCTAGGTGCCTTTTGCAAACCAGAATAGAAATGGCGCTTTTCCTATCACTCTGGGGAAAAGAGAGGTAAGATTGAAGGTGTATTTTGAAAGAGAGGGGGAGAATCCTTCCACATGGGAAGTGAGATTTTTCCAAGCACTTGAGGCAATATGAGAGCAGTCACTGAATTTCAAAGGAGACAAAGAAAGCTCTGAAAAGAGGAGTGTGCAAAACTTCAGTAATATTGAGAAATGAATGCAAATAAGTTACCTTGACCTGTAGTACAAATTAAATTGATTCACCTGCTTCTATCATGTTTTTTTAATTTCTGAGTTGAGGTCTGATGAGAGCGTCTTTTTGGTGGTTTTTACTTCTATAGCATGGAGCTACAAGGACCAAAACAAAACAGCAGGTACAATATAAATGAAAACAATATGGTTAAAGAGATATGTAAACATTTTATTTCATTGTGAAATGACTCATTCTCAACAGTTGACTTAGGATAACAATCTCGTCAGTGATGGAGAAGCTGCCATGCCTGCTAGCTTTACAAGCTTCTTTCAGTGCTAAGAGTGGAGATATTTGGCGGGTAAGAGATCTGACACCTTTAGGGAAAATGGACACAGATGCAAAGGGTAGGAGTAAGCTCAGGTTCCGATGATTATTTACTGAAAACAACACTGTGAATCGTTGGTGCTGAAGATCTCATACTAAATGAAGACAATGCCGTGATCAGGAGGTCCCACCAGACGTTCACAGGTGGGAATACAGACCATATGAGCAATTTCTAATAATACACAGCCTTGGCACGCTGAGCTGCAGTGCAAACTAAACACTCCCAAACTTGACTGGAGACAACAGCTTATTGTTAGGTTTTCCTACCAGTGTTGTCTCTTTCATCGTAGCTAGAGTGAGGTTATTTTACCAAAATGCAAGGCTTATGGCATCGTTAGCATCTTTTACAGATTGTTTGGCAATGCAGTTACAAAAACAGCATGGAAAGAAATGTATATTCCTTTCTTCCATAGTGATCAGGGAAGATAATCTGGAGCTGGCTAGTGGAAACTTTTCATTTTTTCTTCGCTAGCTTTACAAAAGCCATATCAGACCAAATCCCCAGTTAGTGTAAATTGGCTTAGTTCCACTGAAATCAGTGATACTATACAAAAGCCTTGGCTCCTGTATATAGATAATGTCAAAGAGTCTGGCAGTGTTGCTTGGTTGTTTGAAGTTGTTTGCTTTTGATGAGTGATATACAACATACCCCCCTCCCTGCCCCCGAGGTGATAAACAGCAAACCTACACATCCCATCCAGCCCCTGAAGGCACAGGCAGTGAGAGATCAGGACTGAGAGTCAGGACCTGACTAAATGATTGTTTGAATCATTTACAAAGTGTTCCACAGTGTTTATTGCTTGAGCTGCTTTTTGGAATTTCTCAGATCCTCTTTCATCAGTCTCAACTTGAGATAGTTAAGCTCTGAGGAGTGGTTTAAGCTTATCAGCTTTTATTTATATATTTCAATAGCTTTTCTTGATTTTTTTTCTTTCTATTTCATAAGTTACATTAATAGTAATATAGTCTATAATAAGTGTTCATTGATTTACTTAGTAGGATTAATTTTTAGGTGCTATTGTAGTCTCTCTGAGTTTGCTAAATCATTCTATAACTTGACTAAGATATAAAACTGCTAATTTTAGCACAAAGAAAATTTATCACCTGTAGTAGAGTACTAAGAGATCCTCGTAAAACATTACAAACTGATACTGATGCTTTAAATCCTGCCAAACTGTAAGTTTGCTTATTACCTCTGAAGTATAAAAAATAGGGAGATACCAGACTTTAAGTTAAATATTTTGTTGTTCTCTTTCCTTCTTCCCTGTGTCTCTCCTGCAGAAAAAAGGTTGAAAGAAGTTGCTATAGAAATGCAGGCATCTCAGTTAAAAACTTCTGAAGTTACAGCACAAGCTGAAAAAACTTTGAATTAACTTCCTGTTCCTCTAGTTAGCTCCCAACTAAACTAACTAAAACATTATTTTATTAGGATATATGACTCCCGTGGCATTCATGATGAAGGATGGAAGAATCTGGATCTTAGCTAGTTTCAAACCAAAAACTTAATAAAATTAATTAGTAATAAAGAAGAGAGAGAGATTATTATAGAGATTCTAAACCACCTATTAGAGCATGACTATTCCGTCAACATTTTTCAAGGGAGATAAATAAGAGAAAATAAGCAGCAACTAATTCACTAAGATTATAGCTATATGGAACATTTATTGCTGTAAAATGAATCACACAAGAAAAAGTTTCAGAAGCAGAGCTTGGAAATGGGCCTGTCTTCATACACTTGGTGATATAATTGGATGTCAAACTGACCTTTAGACCTAGAAGAAATTTGGAACGATTTTTTCATTAAAGATATGAGAATAAGAAACTATGAAAATAAACATTTTGTTGTTTACTAATACTAAATTAACAGTAAACTGAATATTTGAAAAAAAAATTCTTCAAATTTTCTGGAGAATCTGTTAGAACAGGATGAGAATATCTGAAAGATTACTATCTGCTATTCAGTTTGTAATAATTTGAATTATTATAAACATAGTTCTTTAATATTTGCTTTACTGTGTTGGCCATAGACCTCATTCAGTACTGAAATCCTATATACCTCTATATTCAAAAAGACATTTAACTCTGGAGGATTTAAAATAAAATGTTAGTGAGTTAAGAGAGATGACATCAACAAGGACTTTCAGTTTAATTCTTCCTTTTTTGATTTAATAGAATTTTTCTATAATTACAATAGGTCTTATATAGCATTTTTCACCCATAGATCTTAGAGGATGATGAACAAAATTATCTTACATAATTAATTATGTGGAAGATATGCTTAGTCAAACACAAACCGCTGGGCTTAATGTAACTGTTCCTTTGGCCTTATAAATCTTGGAATGTTTGTACTTAGTTTACAAATGAAGGTACAGAGGATGGAAATGAGTCAGCAGAGTGAGATGCAGTAAAGCAGGACAGAGATGACACGTCTCCTGTTTCTACATCGAACACCCTCTCAAGCCGTTGCTGAATTTAAACAGAAATCAACTATTCTAACAAAAGTTAATGACACAATTAGGGCTTCTGAGTCACATAGGCAAAATCAGAATATCTCCTTCTACTTAGCAAACTAATAACTCTGAAGCTGCGAAGAAGCAGCACTTGACACAGTCCACTTTGTCAACATTTGGTTTGTAGATCAATAACTTGGAAGACCGCAACTACTCAGAAGCCATTGAAGTTAGTGGATCAATAGAAGTGTTGTTTACTGACAGGCTATAATAGTTAGGCAGAAGATGTTTTTATCATCTGTTGTGCCAAAGATGATTGCATCACTGACTTTATAAAGTCCTCTGAACTGTAACAAGCTATCCAGTCAATGACAGACAGCTGAATCATAATTTTGCTATTGTCCATATATATGCATATTATACAGACTAAATAGTGTGCATTTTTAAAGATGAGTCCTGGTGTTACCCTGTGCTCCAGTCATCTGCATGCAAGTGCTCCCCATTAGGGCTCTCTTTCCATTACTTTGCTCATTTTGACTGAGGAGATCATGCTGCTCTGTGTGACAGCTAGCAGGCATCACTCAAAACTGATTCAAGATGCTCAATGACTGAAGCGGGTAGTTCAGGTTTCCCAGGTGCTCCTGGTGTTAAGATTGAGGTACCAAACTTCAGATTGTCAGATATGGTCAGGGTAACAGGTGGTTTTATGTGTGCAGATGTCTTTCTTTTCCTCTTTGTCTTTCTGCTCAGTACTGAAAATGCACAGGAGTCTTTTTTTAGTTTATTATTATTATTATTATTTTAGTTAAACAGTGGGTACCTAGAACAGATACTAGCAGTCTGCAGAAGAATGTCATGCAGAGTAATAAAAGCAACATAAAATCTGCTGGAACACTGCACACTGAAACTTAGTTGCTCCAAGATACCCTAGTAATTCAAGTAATTTCCATTATGTTAAAAAAATGTTATCAGCCTCTAATTTGAAAATAACTTTGCTTAATAATTTTATAATTTTTTTTATCATTTGTTTTTCATCTCAGGAAAGGGTACATCACACAAACATTTGCCCTTTTCTAAGGTCAAAAGAAAAGATCAGTCTTCCCAAAACCAGTTCCTGCCCCAGTATCTGCAAAAGATGATCTCCTGAGGAACAAAAGAGAAGTCTTTCACTGAGCATAGATATCAACAAAACCTGTTAGTCAATTTAGAAGAAGCTTATATTGTAAGTGGAGGTCTTTTGCGGAGGATAAATAACAGCATCCTTTTGTGTCTGAATAGGAAATTAAGTATCTTAAGGTACTGTCTGACCTTAATTGTCATGTAGGTCACTGACAGACAGGTGATCTCTTTAGGCTGTCTCTTAAGACTGTATAGGCCAGAACTTCAATGTGGAAGCAAAGAGGAAATCATTGTAGCAAGCACAACCAGTTGAAAAATCGATGTAACTTCTGCTCCTCATAAACCCTTACCTAGTAAACATTCAGTCATCTCCTTTGTGGATTTCTCTCTTTAGTGTCTTAAAATGCATTCAGTGCAGAATGACCTGAAGTGATTCAGTCCAGATGTCAGAGGCATGGGGAACTGAGGGAACTCTGTAATGAGGGGAGAAGCCTACAAGAGATGCCAAGAGATGTGGAAACAATTAATGTCACTTGTGATTTGAGAAACAACTTACGTCTAAGAGCATACTGCAGCTCAAACAATCATTACTGGGAGCAGAAAGCTGTGCCTGTCAAATGTAGGATATTCTTCTGCAAACTAATGGCATCACTATAATCTTGTTTGGCCTGTACTTCATCCCTGTTGTGCCTCCTCATTCACTCACGCTTAGCAAAAAAAATTTCAGCTGGCTAATTACAGCCAGTCTCTACGCTTTCTGAACAGAGCAAAGGGTCTGTATTTTACTTGGCTTGCAGAATGACCACTGAACTTTGGTCTGTTGCAGACCGTTTGCAGGCAGAGATTATCCACAAGCTGCCATACAGCGAATTGGCTCTTTGGAGGTACTTGATTGATAAAAGAGCCATCCTGCTGACTCAGTGTAGAAGTCAGACTTCTCAGAAGCATAATGGATAGAGTGTCCCTAAGGTGTAGGCAGAAAGGTCAGAATGAAGCCGTCCTGTCAAACCTGAGATATTGTCAAGTTCAGATGGAGATTTATGATTTTTATTATTTAACTTAGCAATGAAATCAAAAGAGTAAAGGGAGGACATGTACACCATATCCAGTGAGATAACATTGGAAACAAGGGAAAGTGATCTTGCTGGCTAGGCAGCATCTGGAAAATGGATCCTTATCCTTTGTGCAAAAGCATGTGTGTTGTCACTATCTGTATTTGTACCTGCAAGTACCACAGCTGTTTACACAGTTACATCTGCACATGCTGTGAAGAATATTTTCATAGTTACTGTATTTATGTATGTAGATGGTCATAAGAGCAGCAAGGACAATTTGAGATGAGAACAAAAGTGAACACTATGTTCATACGAGAACTAAAGGTACTGATTTCTCTCTAAGGCTGGTCAAAAAATACACTAAGCCGTCAGCTTCGAGGGTTCTTCTGTAGGAAGAGGAAATGTAGGGCACTTGGATTTTTTCCTGAGGTTTATTTTCCATTCATTCTAATCTCCTCTGAAGGTCTTGCTCTTACAATGCTTCAATGTTGCTAAATAACTTGATAATTAGTTTAAAATACTAGTCCAGCCAACTGAATTCACATCTATGCCTTGGAGAACTGCCTTTTACATTCCTCTAAATAAGATTTCTCTGTTGATTTCGTCTTTTTCACTTTGATAGTGTGTTTTTATAATAAGCTCCGATTTCTCCAGCCTCTGCCTTTTCTTAGTTGGCTTGCACTTGATGAAACAGGGCAACATTCTTCTAGTAGCTGTGCTGGATCACCAGCATAGATCAGTATCATTGCAGCCTTATCATCTAAAGACTTGGGAGGGAAGAAAAGCAGGACTGCAAGTCAACCACAGAGAAGGTGGGAAGCTAGCAGACCTGCCAGGATCAAAGTGGATTAGGGAGTCTGGGTAACAAGGGTCTTTTCAGGCAAAGAAGGAAGAATACCTCAATGAGAGAAGGTCCTTCACTAAGGAAGAGGTGCCATTATAACAGTGAAGGCTGGGTAGTTCCGACCACATTACATAGCCAAAAGCTGTGCCTGGGTAGGGAAAGGGTAGAAGTTGATTAGTACCTAGACGATCTATGCACTGCAGCCTGTGGAGTGCTTCTTTGCCAGAACTTTTGGAAGTATTGTATTATCCTGGTCCCTTCACTGTGTTGAAACCCAGGCTTGATACATTTCCAGCTGTAGAGAAGTTTCTGCTCTGGTCATGCGAATAGGGACCCCAGTGCCAGGAGAGTGAATCTAATGCATCATTAATTGTGATATTTATAAGTTCAGTATCTGGACTTCTGTAAGACTTGCCATGTATGTTAAAACATACTAAGATGAATGTGGACTCATAGTATCTACATAACCTATTTAGACACTCATAGTGTCTAAAATAACCTATTTAAATGTGCATAAGACCTTAGTTACTTTCCAGTGTACTAGAAAAGCAGAATTGTTTCCATTACTAATGGTTGAGCAATGGCACAAACAAGATGTGGTAAGATAGGATATCCCAGGATGACATTGATGGGGAGGGATAATGCAAATATACCTCTACTAGGTGTGTTTAACATTGCAGAATTTTAATATAATATTGCTGTTCAGAGTACTAGACATCACGTTCACTATGTGGGATCCATCTGTGCATGACAAACAAAAACCCAACAAGGAAGGACTGAGCTCTTCTATACAACATCTCTCAGACTTACCTGCTGTCAAGAAGAAGGTAAAATTCATGGAATTTATCTGTCTGTCTTTGCCTAGTAGCAAAGTAGTCCCTGCCGAAACCAGGACAGAGTCTTTCCCTAATACACATTCACAACATGGCTACGCTTGGAACTTTAAATGCAAATTCATGCTGCTTGGTATTTAGGCTGCTTCTCAGCTTTGTTAAGTTGTGGAATCCAGCACATACTTTTATTTGTGCAATGGATGTTGTCAAGACGTCTGAGTGCTAACTGTAATCTACATCTAATTGTCAATTTTTGTTACTTAGCATCTCTAGAAGAAATATTTCCATTCTCCATCCTTTCCTCTTCAATGTGGGAAGAGTGCTTTGTTTAAGCAAACACAGGTGAAAATTAAGGCTGTCATTTACAACTAAAAAAGGCATATGGCTCTTGTTTGCACTGTAGAAAAATAGTCATTAAAATGTTCATAACTGTACAATACAAAAACTGGGAAAATATATGCTGGTTGGGCAGGTGGAGCATTTGCAACATCTTTGTAATAGCTTCAAAATCTCATTACTCTGAATGAGAAACTATCTGCATGAAATCCAAGCATTTAAATTAGCATATGCTGTAAGCAGGCTTGGCCACGTGGCTGAACCTGATTAAAGCTCAACAACTCTTTCTTCTGGGTTCTAAATCCAAAATCTATTAAAAAAACAGCCATGGGCTACCACACATCACATGGGTCTTCAAGCAGCATTGACCTTAGAAATTCTGGAACCTCAGGCAAATCTCTTCCATACTTTCTCCCTCTCTCTCACTCTCATACACACTATATATTCTTTTCTGTTACATTTTACAGAAGTCTTTTTTCTAGTTAGAGCTACATATTTCCTTTATGCTATGAAGAGGAAATTTCTTGCAACTACAAAAAAATGCCATCCTGTTATATAGTGACAGGTCTCCATTCAGTGATCCTGCAACACATTACCATAGTGACAGGAGGTGTTGCTAGGAAGTTTTTCCAGTGGTTCTTAGGATGCTGACCTGAATGTTTAAACCTTAAAGGGGCCGCTAGTGCGTGCATTTTCAATGATAAGTAAAAGATACTAACAGATTGTTCTATAATGCTCAGCTGTGAAAGCCATTTTGTAGCAAGACCCCAGCAGTTCTCCAAGGTGGTGGTCTAGTTTTCTGCTCAGGTAGCCTCGAAGCTCGTATAGCTCAGGGACAGAATTCAGATATTCAGAATTCAGTTGTCAAATCACAAATCTTTGCTATGGCACCAAAAAAGATTTTCTATTACCTGTCCATGACAGGAAGCTGGAGAGCCTTGTTCCCCCTGTAGAGAGGTTAACCAAAAAGCTCATTACTGCGTTTATGTCTCTGTCACAGCCTGAGGCACACGTTTGAGATGAGTTTGTCTAAGGACTAATTAAGGGCTAAGCTGAGAAAACACTACGATAACAGAAAGAGAATGAAGCAAGAATGCTAAGTAGGAGCCCCACATTTCTTGTCCACCTTATTCCAGACCAGCAAAAAGATCTGTTCTGTTGGTCACATCTACTCTCCTAGTTTTCAACTTTATTGCCATTGATTGACTCTTTAGAGTTATTTTAGGCACAGATGAAATTTTAAAACTGGAAGGTGTAAAACATTCCTTTAACTATGTTACTTAGAAAATCAAAACTGAAAGAAGTTTTTGTATCTTTCTTGTTTTGTTTTGGATGTAGCTTAACTCCTCAGAAACTATGTACTTAAAAAAAATCCACTGCATGGGTTGCAAACCGTGCAGGGATTGTTTGTCTTCTTTAACACACTGTTATTCCATTTGGAATAAAAAATATCTTTGAAACACTCTGCTAGATTTTGTGATATTAAGTTTTATAAAACCCATAATCTGGGATTCCATTTAGCTCAGCAATTGCTCATTTAAAATATTAAATAATGAAATGTTTGCAAAACTAATTTGGAGAGGGGGAATCTGATTGTACTTTATTGCAGCAACGTAAATGTGCTGGAAACATTCATAAGAAAAGCGCCTGAGCTTGCAGGCATGTAGAGAGCAATACTACCTGAAATGTCAAGTGCCAAGGCTTGCTGCTGTTGTTTGCTAATGAAAAGTAACAAACAGATATGCTATTAGACTGCAGAGCTCAAAGCTATTACGTCAGACAAGTCCTGCTAGAAAATGTGTGGTTTTAGAAGGATCAGTGAGCTGGATCATTTTCCCATACCCTCCACTCTTTTCTTTATGTAAAGTTCTGAACAGAGATGTTGATAGAGCAGGCCTATGTGACAGATTCCACACAAAGATGTCTTTGCCTAGAGGTCATTGAGAATCATCTCTTTCCAGTTCCCTTTTCAGACAAATCATTCATGATTACAACACCACAACTCTGCATCATGAAGTTCGAAGGCAAGGACCGGGAGAGAGATTTGAGAAGAAGGAATAGGTACAGTCAGGTTGTCCAAGTTTAATTAAGCTAAATTGACAGCATGGGAGAGACTTAAAAGTGCAGTTAGAATTATAGAATAGTTTAGGTTGGAAAAGACCTTTAAGATCAAGTCCAACCGTTAACCTATCACTGCCAAGTCCACCACTAAACCATGTCCCTGAGCACTATATCTACATGTCTTTTAAATACCTCCAGGGATGGTGACTCAACCACTTCCCTGGGCAGCCTGTTCCAATGCTTGACAACCCTTTCGGTGAAGAAATTTTTCTAATACCCGATTTAAACCTCCCCTGGTGCAACTTGAGGCCGTTTCCTCTCGTCCTATCGCTAGTTACTTGGGAGAAGAGACCAACACCCACCTCGCTACAACCTCCTTTCAGGTAGTTGTAGAGAGCGATGAGGTCTCCCCTCAGCCTCCTTTTCTCCAGGATAAACAGCCCCAGTTCCCTCATTAAACTCTCACTCAGATAGCCTTTAGGATCAGTCCCCTGAGAGATATGGCTATTTTGCCAAGATTGCAAGGAGAGATTGGGAGGGATAAGCAATACTAAGGGACTTAAACACCAACTGGTACTTCAAGCAAAGGGGTTCAAATCTGAGTTAACTCATCCTTAAGGCTGCAGGTAGAGTATTTTTGTAGACTTAAAATACTAGTTTTGAAGAGAAGAAGCTGGGAAGGGCATTAGTTTAGGATTTATTTATTTATTATAAAAACAGGATTTCAAAATTAGACATAAGTCTTTTTAAGAACTAGCTTCCTAAGTGAAAAAGCAGCTGAGATCTTGTGTATTCCTGGTCCTGCTATTTGTACTCCTGGTTCATTTATTGTCATTTTTCTGAATTGTTCTCTGGTTCGAAGTGTAGTCCAGAGAGGTACATAAACTCAAGCTTGAGCTACCTGAGCAGTCGTACTAACTGCTGTGGGACATGCATAGCTCACCTTAGGTCAGCACCGTTTAGATGACAGTTGATTCAGTGCCTGGGAAATTTCTAAACTTGGAGCCATAAATATACAATGTTTGTATATGGCTTCAAGTGTTGGCTAATTTTCCTTTCCTGCTGTCCCCACAATCTTTCTGTTACTAACATGTAATCCATCTTGGTGGCACTCTCTATTCATACTGGTGATATGACTCGAACTACTGCAAGGCTGACTTGTAGGAAGAACTGTTCTTATATGTGACAGAATCATGTCCGTATTTATAGCTAGTAAATCCTGTACCTTTCTGATTAAGTTTTCCATTCAGGTGAGAAACCGTTCGTATGGAAAGAACAGACAATGATCTAAGGTCCAGACCGCTTTTATGAATGAATGCTCTACTGTGTGTATCTTTACGTAGCTCTAGGTGTCCAGGCTATAGGAAACCTAACACATACTTCAGGAAAACTGAGTGCTTCAGGTTAAGAAACTGTAAACAGTATTACAGTTTTCTCCTCCAGACTTAAAAAATAATAAAAAGCAGCTCCTGTCAAACTTGACGAATGCAAAATCAACGACACTTGGAAGGGGCATCTGTTCTGCTCTACTGTGTTATAAGAGGATTCCAATCTACTTTAACTGTCCAATACTGCACCCCAGAGGTAAGAGAGCATTACCAACTTTCTAACATTAAAGAAACCAAAGCATAAGGCTTCAGTGCTCTTTTGGCCTTCAGTGCTCATTTTAAGCACCATCTAGGACAATTCTGACCTTTTGTAACCACTCTGTGTATTGCCATTTAATATCTTGGGTTTGCATTTGAGAATTACTGTAGGTAGTGTGCTTTGGCCAGGGCAAAGGACTTAGTTGCTGCAAGTGCCACTGCACTGCTAGCGAAACCATCACTAGCTGGTGCCTCATGATTAAAAGTGAGAAAGTAGTTGGATGTGTCAGCAGTTTCTCATTGCAGTGTGTCTCGAAGATGCATCTTGGCTCTATTTTGACCCTGGCCTGAGTACTCAAACATCAAATGGTGGTGGAATTCCAGCTAGACCACATTTCTAAATCGCTTTCCTCTTTTCTCCCCTCCTCATCACGTACTTTTTCATGGCCATCAACTTCTGCTGAATTGAACTGAAATCTGAAAGAAGCCTGGAGCCCAGAATATAGGTCAGATTCACCTTTGAGTTGCAGCAAGTTTGCTTAGCCATTCAGTGACAGATGTCTTCTCCAGACATGCACTGCAGACTACTTGCAAGCCTTGCTTGAATATGGTATTAATGTGTGCAAGCTTTGTGCAAATCTGCTGAAGCCTATGCAGATTCTGAGTGTAAGTTGACCCCTCTAGAAGCTGAATGCACCTGTGCTGCCCCCACAAATGACTGGAATATACAGTGTGCACATATTACAACTAATGGCTAAGCAGAACGTCCGGATGGATGTGAATTCAGCTTGTGCAAAAGACAGTTTCAGATCACAGAGTGCAACACACTAAACATAACACAGCAGCATGCAAAACACTCACCTCTCAGTGTAACTGAGAGCCCAGTAGGCTCTGGTTTGAGTGGAACTAGCCCCTCTCAGTGACAGGAAAATAAGAGTGTCATGTGAAAACAGTGCTTTTAACAAGATAAGTAGTAAACATTGTCTGGGCAGCAGATCAGGTGGTTGCAGATGTGGATTTCTGTTCCTAAATCTTTGATTCATGGTGTGACCTTGGCTAAATCAGATCCTACCCCTTCATTTTCTCAGATGTTTTCCCTCCTTTTGTAAAATGCTTTCCTCAGATGGAAGATAGCATCTAAAAGCAAAGCATCAGCACTGCTGCAATTCTGTTGCCTTCTGAGCTATTCCTCTTCTGATTCCCTCTGGTGAGCATACTTCCACTGCACAAAGCTTGCAGTCATTTTCATTATCTGTCTGTCTGTCTTTTGATTGACAAGCCATTTTCTAAAAACTCCTGTCTGTCTGTACAAAATAAGCACTTACTGTATCTGATGTTTATAAAATGTAGCCGATTTTACCAGGCTTTCTGAACCTTGCAAACCCGTGGATGGAATGTGCCTTCCATCCTCATCGATAACATACTATTCCTGTATCTTATATTGTTCATTTTATACTGCATCCCCGCAAGTTACGGTTTCTTAAGTTTCAGCGAGGGATCCCAGACGGGTCTTTGGGCCTTCTTAATTATATTAGTATAAATGTTACCATACTGAAACCAGGGAGAGTTTCAATTCTGTAATAGTTTTCATATGTGCGAAAGTAGTCAGTTGCTTTTGGAACTAAACAGTCTCAAACTTTGAAGAACTCTGAATGGGGCTTTTGTTCATAAGCTGGTACCCCTGTGGTTTCAATGTAAGAAGCCTAGAACTTCTACTGTCATGGGTCTTGAGGTAAATGTCTTCCTTTCCTCATTTGACCTGGATGATCTTAAATGGACGTCAAGACTGTCTAGATACTGGTTCTGCATAAAATCCTATTTTTCTGGATTATGGTAATTCTGTCTTTCTCAGAAGCATCCTCTTACAAGCATGCCTCCAAATGGTGTTTCTTTGTAACTCAAGTCTGAGTTTTATTTAAAACCTAAAGTGGAAAGCCAGTTACTCTGCAGGCAACTGACATGAAATGAAGAGTCCAGTCTCAGTTTTGTGAGAATAAACATAATCTCTGAAATTGTCTACCTTTTTTTAGCTATCAATTTCCCTGTAGTTCTCTCTGCCCCAATTTTGATCAGTAATTTAATCAGTTACATATCAGCTTCCTTAGGTTTAATCAAATAGTCAACTCTACAATAAACAGTTTTGGGTTTCTTCTGCAAGGCAATATTTGCATATACACAATTGGAAGAGATTCTGTGTATAAATTTCTTGCTAGCAGTAGTAAAGGCATCATGCGCTGTTATACCTGATCGTTGCACATCAACGGATGTTCAAAATTAACTGAAGTTTGCCCTTAGTTACAGTTAGTTGAACACCTTTCTCTGCCTGCAGATGTACTGAAACATCACAGTTCCTTCTCCTTCTAGACCCCCAGCATCCCACACCACCTAAGAGTACAAATTCAGTGAGCTGGAACAACAGGAATTGCTACTGATGCTCTGTTCTCTTTGTCATTTTCTCCAGAATGCCTTCTTTCACATATTCTAGTAGCTCTTTGGTATATTTTCTTTGGTATATTGATGTACAATACAGTTTCTTGTTTTCTATGAAAATTAGAATGATGAAAATGTTGAATAAATGAGATAATGTATTTTGAGTTTTGTAAAAGGGTTTTTAATATGCAAGAGAGTTTCATTTAAAGCCCACTGTTTCTTCCTAATGTACCTTGTAAAAGCAACCTTATTCCATTGCCCTCTGGTGGTATGAATTGGTAGTTTAAAATGCTTTTTATATCGTGAGGAAAACATTGCCTTGAGGAATTAAATAGAGAAAATTCAGTTAATGAAGCAATGATATTACAGTTCAATAACAATGTGAAATTAAACAGCATTTGCTGCTCTGGTTCAATACACCATCATTCAACTGACAGAAATTAGTTTGGTTGGAACAATTGCAAAAATAAGTTTGAAATAAGCTGTAGTCAGCTGTCCTAAAACTTCCAATATGATCATTTGTCCTAGAAGTTTTCCAATATGATGCTTTACAAGAGAGAATTTAATTTTAAAGACCAGGATAACAAGAATAGTCATCCTTTCTGATAAACACAAACAATATGCTTGCAATAAAACATGAATAGATATAATGAGAAGAGTTTTGTGCTATTTGTATAAAGGGCTAGAAACTGCAGTAATCTATCTGTTGCAGACAGATTTCCATTCTCGTGCAGAACTCACTATAGATTATGACTACAAAGTCAGTATTTTAAGTTGTTTTATTTTACCCAGAACCCTTTTTGCCCACGTGTGTCTTTTTAGAATGCATAAACAGAAATAAATAATGAACAACCAACAATAATGTTCCACATTCCTCACCAAATTGCAGTTTCTTATCATGTTGTGAAGCTCCCCAAATACACTAGGTTCTGCACAAATGTCTAGGAGCATGCATCCCTGCCTTAAGCAGATTACCTACATTAATTTCTGTGAGAAAACAAAGTGGAATTTTCTGCTAATTATTCAATCTGTAAAATTTCATCTTGTAGTTGTGTTCAAATTACTTGGCATGAGTTTACTCTCAGTATTACTGGTTCTGCATCTGCATCAGTACACTGCTTTCAGTTGGTTGCCAACTTTATAAAAAAAAGAGAAGAAAAAAATTTGTGCCATTTTCTTCTCTGGCATAGCATGTCCACAACCTGTGGCTGGAGTAAAAACCTCTGCTTTTCTCCCCCGCCGCCCCTGAAGAACAGATTTCATGGCGTACAGACAAAGCATCTAGTATAGGCCATGCTTTCTCATCACGTGTTAGGGTAACTAAGAGCCCCCATATGCAGACCATGATTATGTGTGACTAGGGTAATCCTGGTTTTTAATGGGTACAGATACTTAGGAGTAATAGGCCGTATTTTGATGCACGTTGTTTCTTTCTTGTTTATGCTATGAAAGGAGAAAGTCGTCATCAGCTGCTGTGCAGAGATTCTCCCAGGAGAGGCAGATGAGCCTGTCAAGCTCCTGCTATGGATGTAGAGGTGCATTCAGTGGCTCCCACCTCTTCTCCTCCTGCTGTGTTACCTGCCTCTCATGCAGTTACAGTGCTGCACTGCTCTTCCCTCCCCTCCTGCTTCTGGCAGGGCTGTGAGCTGTGGACCTGCTATGCCTAACACAGGGATCCTTCACAGCAGATGGGCAGTACGCTTGCTTCCTCCTTTTCCACCACACCCCTGCAGCTTGATTCAGATCAGGCAAAGCTGCATCCTTCGCATGACATCCTGTGGCCTGGTTTGTGAGCTTGGGATGCCAACATTGTGTTCTAAAAGATCTCCATGTGTTCTTGCTACAAGCAATGTGTGACCAATAGAAAAGAAACTTAACTTGACCACTGGCTATACCAGCTGGGTAAAAGTGGACTTTAGAAGAAAGTCATAGACAGGAATAACTAAAATTAGCCTTAGGATTGTTCTTGGCATGGAGTCTTATGTCACAGGGAACTGAAAGTTTGCATATATGCCAATTAAGTCACATCCTCAACTGATTTTTTTTTTTAGAAATGTATTATATTAAAACATGAAGCAATATGTTGCTAGTCTTTCTTATTGCTCTTGGCATTTCTTGAGCATTTTAAGATATTAATTTGCTCCAGGCAGTGGTTTATTATTTTTCTCTGGAAAGAAGAACCACAAATGGTGGGGTTTAAACATATCTGAGCATGGAACAGTTTCAAAACATCTGGCTCCTAAAATCATCCCCAAAAAGTCCACCTGGGAATGAAAGTGAAACCATCAAGGCAGCCAAACAAGGCTGACATTGATCTTAGCTCTGATCAAAAGGAAGCCACCACTGTTTTGTGTACAGAACCCAGCAAGCTAGTTTGTTTTTCTAAATATGAAATGAAAATGTGTCATCTGGCAGAAATCTCACTGGGTTATTTATCATTTCTCTTAAAAATAGTAGTGTGCTGTAACACAAAGCATTATTTTTGAGGCTTTTTTAGTGTTTTATCTATTTCACTGGCATTTATGAAAAGATATTTCCATTTTGACTTTTAAATTAGAGAAAACAGGGTGAAGCTCACAGGATGTTTGTGCCTGCAGTCAGATCGGGAGGATAGAGAAGAGTGGACTTAAGGGATATTTTGGGGTTTTGCCCTCCTCGTGTGTCTCTCTAGCCACCAGTTCAGTCACCACAAATCTTTGCAGTGGAGATACTGTCAGTGGAGCCTTGTGGCAAGTGGAGGAACAAAATGCTTCCATGCACTGATGGAGGACATGAGCATGAGTCCTCCTTCTGGCCGGCTCATGGCTCTCCTTTGCAATGAGCAGCCTCAGAGACCGCAACATGCAAAGTCAGCAGAGGTCATTGTGCCTTCCAGAGTAGTTCCAGTGATGTCTTTAAAGGTTGAAACTCTGAAGATAATGAAAACAGCCATAAAGTTCCCAAACATTTTTGGGAGAGAGAAAGGCAAGTCTGTTTACATTCCTTGTAATTGCTTCAGTCTTGCAAAATAATTTCTTTCTACCTGTTTCTGTTACGCTGATAGATGTAATTCCAGAGTATAGCTGAGGTAGGCAGAAGAGCCCAGCAATGTTGCATCAGATATAACTGGGGAAAAAAGTTATCCTAGTATTTGCCATAAAGCTGAGCTTTTTGGAAGACTATCTTAAGATTGTTTGATTCATTTGGACCAAATGTGAAGATCGGTCTTTGACCCTCCAGCACCTTACAAGCAGGAAGCATTTAAACTCTTATTGGAAAGAGCCCAACAACCGAGTAACATCATTACATAAAAACCTCAAATAAAGATGATTTATTTAAAGTAATAATAGCAGCAAGTAGACCAAAATAAACAATTCTCTCAGTGGCAGCCATTCCTTTTTCTTAACATTTGTCTCCTGCTACCTTTGTCCCGTTTCCTCTCCTGAAGACTAGGACCATGGCTGCCATTGGACTTAAAGCCGGAAGAAAATTTCCATTGTACCACAATTGGCTATGTTCTTCTCACTTGCCCTCTTGTCTCTCCACTCTCGTCCCCACACTCTTCCTTATTTTTAATGAGCTTTGCTTGGCCTGCTGAATGCTCAAAGCTTCACTGCCTGCAGAGCAGTGGAGCCTGACCCAGCTCTAGCCTGAGAGACAACAATTCCTAAAAAGCTGCTAATGCCAGCTGACCTCCTTCTGACCTCTGTAGCATGAACATACTACCCTGTGTCTTCCTTCAGCCCAAGTGTCCCAGGATTTACCACAGCATGAGATTAGTCTTGCCTGTGTGCAGAGGGGCTGTAGTTACAGTGATGTCTGGTAAGTGGCAGGACCCTTTGACTGGACAGACCAATAAAACAAGTAGATCTGCATTGCTGATTTTCTTATACTCTTGGTTATTTGTGTGGCACTTGCATTGCATTTGAGTAAGGAGAGCTTTATCTACCAACATTCAGTCCAGCTACCACATTTTGGCACCAAGGAAGTGCATTTATTTTCTTCAGCAGATGCACAAGGAAAGAACTGTGTGGGCTTTTCCACAAAAAACACCATTAATGCAGTGAGTTGCACACACTGGGAGTGATGCTTGCCCATTTCTCCTCCTTACATTGTATGAACCATGCATGCTCAGTGCCCTGAGCTTCCTCCCAGAAATAAAGAGGACCCCAACCTCAGTGGACTATCTCCTACGCAATGCAAGCAGCCTTTACTCTGTGGGGCTAAAGTTCCTGGAGTTGAGTTAGAACAGAATGACACAACAGCAGAAGAAATGAGACATGACACGTATGAATCCTTTCATCTGATCTAAAGCACACGTGTTGGCTCAATCTAATCGGGTGGTACAAATGGTTATAGGGAAGAACCTGGCTTTTTGATTATACTGTAACTTGTGCACACATCTTTTCTCTAGGTATGTTGCGTGGCTATTATTTATCCCTAATGGAGAAGCTAAAACTCACAGTTATGAATCTGGAACTCATTGTGTTGGACAACATTGTGCTCAAACATTTCACAAATACCTGCCCCTGCCCATTGGAAACCAGCCCCTCTGTAGCATTCCTCCTACTTCCACGGACTTGTCTTTGGTGTATTTTTCCTGGGAAGGATATGAGGATTTGGAAAGAAATCTGGAAAAAGAGCACATTGTACACCAAAGGGATTTTACATCCTTTTTTTTAAACTGCCAAGTCAACAGTGCTTTTTGTTGTGTCTGTTGTTGTGAAATCAATGATGTAGAATAGAATAGGATAGAATAGAATAGAACAGAACAGAACAGAATAGAATATTTCCGTTGGAAGGGACCTACAATGATCATCTAGTCCAACTGTCTGACCACTTCAGGGCTGACCAAAAGTTAAAGCGTGTTGTTAAGGGCATTGTCCAGATGCCTCTTAAGCACTGACAGCCTTGGGGCATCGACCACCTCTCTAGGAAGCCTGTTCCAGTGTTTGACCACCCTCTCAGTAAAGAAATGCTTCCCGATGTCCAAACCTCCCCTGCTGTAGCTTTGAACCATTCCCAATGTAATTCTTGATCCCCTAAACAGGCTTTGTTTTGGCAGAAACAGTATACAGTGACCCATACAGAGAAGCTGGAGTTATTTTGGAGTTTTCCAATTTGTGTAAAATAAATTTCAGCTTTGCCATTTCTAGCTGCTGCCAAACACCTTATTCTCTGCTGTGTTGAACCAGGATTGCAAGAGGCAGCATCTTCTCTTAGTCACTTCAAGGAGCCACTACTCTGTTGTGTAATGTGATGAGAGACCAGTTTTTTAAAACTGCTCTTTGGCTCTGTGGGTATGTCTGTAGTACCAGGGGTTAAGCAGTCCTCTTTTATGCTAGTTCAGGTTGTGTTATCTGTGAACCTCATAAACCTTGCTTTTCCAATACATGAACTTCATAACACCTGTATAAGCTCAGCCTGCAGTGAAAGAAAGTTAGGCTAAGTCACAGTGCCTTACAATTGCTATGCACCCAGAGCACTCAGACAGTAGTTTCCTGCAGGTCACCTGGTGTGCAGAAACCTGTTTGCCTTTGCCCACAGGAATGATGTTACTGTAATGTTGATCTAGATGCAAAGTATGAATTCTGTTTTCCTGCACAAAGTCTGGGCCAAGGATCTTTCTGGGAGGCCAGACATGTAACTGAAAAGCTAGGCATAGAGCTGCACAGCAATAGCTATAGATTCATTCTGGGTCCAGCATGGATTTTAGTTTTGTTGTTTGTGTTTTCTAATAAGAAAGCCAGACCCCCAGGATGATAGTCTATATAGTTTGCATCCCCAAGATTCTTTCCTATGTGAAGCAGCCTGCAGGATTAATCCTGTATAGAGGTTGACAAGTAGGGACAGAATAGTGCTTAAATCATTATCTGAACAAAAGAGCTGATTAAACATCTCTCAGGGCAGAATATATACTGTAATCCCACAAAAATCAATAGAGGCTGGAAATGAGCTAGACTGTAGATGAACTTGGTGCTTTATGTTTGCAGTATTCTAATCTCTTAATTAACAAGATGTTCTTAGCGCCATCACTTCACTTTTTGGTGATCTCAGCTGATGCTATGTCTTCAGAGTATATCTTCGTCTTGATAGATCACAAACCAACCTGAGTCCTTCTGATCCACCCTCCTTTCATCCACTCATTTCTGTCCTTGCTCTCTCATGAAATTAACTGTTCACACGCTCTCACCCATACCTCTTTATCTTCGTTCCCAAGCCATTGCTGCTCCCCACATTTCCAGCCATTAGCATTACCACCTCCCTGCTGTTTAACCTTCCACTGAGCCACACAGATGGGGGCTGCTTCCAGGACTACTTGTTTCTGGGCCTGAATGAGGGACAGCTCCACCCAGTTGATAATGATCCTAAGAGTTTGGATATCACCAACTGTTAACAGCGCTTCTGTCCTATGGCCGTCCCTACCCTTTGCCACAGCAGCTACTCTGTTGGCTCCAAGTAGCAGTGGTTGTGTCAGCCCACCATTGTCTTGTATTTCCACTTGCCCTAAAAAAACCTGTTTTGCTCTGCACCTCGGTGAAATTTAGAGGCACCAGCAGAGTTTTGTCAGGCTTTGTGCACAATTTTGACTGTAGGAGATCGATAGGATCTCCCAGCTAGAGATCTGTGATATGCAAAACAGTTGAATGCTTGGGGTGAGGCTGATTCCCATGGATGCACCGTTTATAGTTTCTTAGCATTTAATTCCGAAGCCAGTAATAGGTTTCCTGTCCCCCTAGGGTGAGAGGAAGTGCTGCTGGAACCACAGACCTCCCCAGGGCTACAGGGAAGTATGCCAAAATTATGTGTCTGCTCCCTTTGCTCATAAGACCTCCGTATATCCTGCTGGCCCTGAATGTGCCAAGGTAATGCTGGAGGCACTTTTTCTGGTGATAAGGAGGGTTACACTGCAGTAGCTCCCTGTCTCTGCCTCATGCTTTGGTTTTGTTGCCCTATTTGCATTTTACTTCACACATTTTCAGAGTTCACAGAGGAAGGGAATAGAAAGGCCGGAATTAATCCTTAACGTTCAGAAAGCATTTAAAAGATGCCAACACATGACTGCTATTGCCATTGTAAAAATGCATCTTCCACCTCTGTCATGCATGACATAATCATCACCTGCCGGTTCTGAGGGCCCTCCCACCAGCACTCGGCTCTCCCAGGTGGCAGTGCAGAGTGCTGCTGCCCTGCTGGGCCTGCTTACTGAGCCATCCCTTTTTACATCTGACTCATGCATTTTTATGCTGGCTGAATAATTACTCTCTGAAATTAAAATGGTTCCAACCTATGTATGGCAGAGATGTCTTACTTCAAATTAACATAAAGTGTTGCATGCATGAATCCTGTATAGACTGGAAAGGGAGGGGTGGGGTTGCTTTGTGGCATCCAGTTCCCAGATCAGATGATATGAAACTAATAAACAACTAGGTGCCAGGAACTGGATTTTCACAGGCTGGCTAGAGGTGCAGTGGAAGATCTTCACGGTGGGGGACTGTGGCTGCAAACATGACTTGGGCACAATAAGCTATGAAGACAGTGACATATTTACTTGAGTGAGCTCAAAAGGCTCAGACTGAGGCAGATCTGCTGTTTCTGGCAGAAATAGATTCCCCAGGAGAATCTAGTCATTTCAAGACATCTGCTTGCAGATTCAGACAGGGGATATTCTTAGACTAGAGAACTCTTCTCCACCTGATCTCTCCTGTTATATATGCCACTTACTTCAAGCAGGAAAACAGAAGAGCTGTGAAATGAGCAAACAACCTGTTCAAATAGCTAGTTACTTACTGCTCAAGATGATAATAAATACTTCATTGAAAATCCTAGGATCCATGCAGAAAGCTGAGCTCACTGTGCTAGCTTAAGAAAGGATGCTGGTGCATCTGGCACAGAGGCTGTGTCTGGCCACATTCCTTCCCAGTTTGCCAATGTGCTTAGGTAAATGCCTGACAGCGAGCAGTTGACTAGTTCCTGTGGCTTTTGGAGACTTACAGGTAGATCCTACAGGAACACCTATAATCCTGTGTAGGCCAGAGCACAATATCCTATTGTCCACTCAGCACTTTGCAGGAGTTACTCTGTTGCTGAATCAAGATGATTTATTTCCCTTATAAAGTTACTCAAATGTGAACTAAGAAGGTCCTTGATCATGTGAGGAGAATTCAACATAGTCCGCTGCTGGCACTGACTCTATGACAGAAGATAAACAAGCATAATTTCGTACCTTGTTCTTTCCCATGCTGGAAAATGTCCTGCAAAATATTATTGCATTCCCTTTCTTACTTTCCCAGCCCCCCTCCCCTTTCTTCCCCTCCCTCCGCCTGATACTAAACCCGGTTTTAATGAAGATGCTGCTGCGAGTAAAACAGTGGCTAAATTTTTTTAATGAGCCTGTTCCAATGTGTCGTTTAATTGCTCCATTATTTCCTTTGTCAGTGCTCTGGATAACAAAGTTATTGGCATTTGACTAATTTTTCATGCTTGCATTAAAATATATCAGTAAATACAATGTCAGCTGCAAAGAGGAACTACCAGCAAACTATGGGGATTTAGGGACTTGGTTTTTTTTCCTCTCTCCCTAAGCAGTAATTACTGAGGTAAATGAAACTTCTGGGCACTGTTATTTCAAATTGAATTTTAACTGCTTGCTTCCTGGAAGGAAAGACATCAAGCTTACTGTCTGAGTGAAGCATAAACAAGAATAAATATGGAGATACTTAGTGAAGGACTCACAGGGAAGGCAGATAGTGGGATGTTTATGCTAAATGTTATGCCTCTCATATTTAGGTAACAAAAAATGAAGTAACTCAAGTGACTGCTACCAATGTAATGGTTTTATCTGGGACAGGGTCATCTCCTTCCCTGAGGAGATATACTCAAAGGGCATTTCAGGTCCATTTTCTTATTTTCCTTTCCAAAGAGGGAAGGGTTTATAGCATGATCACTGTGAAATCAGAGCACAAGTCTCCAAGAGGAAAATATGTTGCCGTCCCTATGGTCGGTGCTGTAAGGGAAAGACTAGACCTGACTCCTGTAGTACGACTTCCTCCCTCACAGGGCACCTTTCTGACCTGCATCCACCTCTCCTGTTCCGAGAGGAGAGGAGAGGAGAGGAGAGGAGAGGAGAGGAGAGGAAAAAAGAAAGTCTGATTAAATTCCACACTGAGCTTTTCATTACACCTGAAATGAGTGGTTGTGTAAGTAGGTAAGGGTAGAGTGTGATCCATAGTGATATCAAACACGGCAATCGTACTCAGAAAGTTAGTGGACAAAAGCAGCTGAAAGCTCTGTTGACTTTTTGCAAGAAGATACTTTCAAATAGGACTGATTCTGCAATCATCTCAAGTAACAAAGACAGAGTTTCCGTAGCCTTTTAAGCTGCAGAAGACAGAAGTTTTCCTTCTGTGTTGCTGTGCAAGCCCAGGCTTCTATAATCCCTTGAGACATCCTGTCACTGATTAGCATAGAGCATCAGAAAACCTTGGAAAGCTGCCTGGGACTGGAGCACACCCTCATTATAAAACCTGTGATTGCTGCAGGACAACATCCTTCCTAGCTCGTTTCATTTAAGCACAGGGCAGCAGAAGGTGGGATGAGAGCAAGTCACTGAAAGTCCTACTGCCAAAATAAGGAGCAGAGGAGACTAGGGGTGGAGATTGCAGCATTCTCTGAGACAGATAAACAGAGGGGTTCATGTTAAGATGTGGTTAATAAGGTACAACTGCCACCTGGGGACTGTGCTCTTGCATCAGTTATTCAGGCACTTTCATCATGGTTGTTCTGACAACAAGACTGGAATTCAAGCCTGTAAACTGATGCAACAGCACTTACAGAGCTGACAGCAAGGGATTAGTTACCTCTGTGATGGAAAGGAGTGAAAGAAAAACTCTTAAACATACAGTTTAGGCTCTGAATTAGAATACAAAGGAGGGCTTCCAAAATAAATCAGTGCTGCAGAAAAAATGTTTGAGGTAGATGAAATTATATCTGCTGTCAAAATGATAAATTGGTCTTTAAAAAAAGGATAAAATCTAGAAAGTGCGAGTATTTTACTAAGGCTTCTACATGGGGAAAGGCTCCATGGGAAAAGCCTTAGGAGTCCCTTGCAGCACAGGATGGGAGAACTTGGAGCATGGCAAGGCTCAGGTTTCCAAGGTAATTCTCCAAGAGTCTGTATTCTAGTGATTTTGTATGTCTGTGTTTATACATTCTGTCTCCTGAACATCTCTTTTGATTATCACATATGGAATCATGGGATCAAAATACCTACCTTCTTTTAAATGGAATTTGATGAATTTGTGGCCAGGCAATGTTACATGGCTGTTCATCTACTTAAGAGAGAAAATCTCTAGATTTCAGTTCCTGCTTCAAGCTGTGTTTATGTGTTTGTATTAATTGACTGTTTAATATAAATATTTAAGTGTGCATTGGAGTAGAGGCAAGAACATAGCTTTGTGTCCAAATCACCAAACAACAGAATGATGATATTTCTAGCTCAGCATCTTAAATTCTTTTCCATGTAGTGGTACAACTTTAAGCAAAGGAAGAGACCATACTGTCCCCATCTGCCCTCATCCTGAGAGCTTTTTACAGGGCTTGTTCTTACCTCCGGGGCAGGTGCACCCTCTGCAACTGTGTAATGAAAGGTACTTCCCATCTGCTTTATCCAAGAATCAGTCAAGAGGAGAGCAGCACCCTTTTGCTGGCAAAGTGAGTGTGGCAGAGCAGCAGCCATTTACAAAGATCTGTCTCTTTCAGAGAGAGCAGGGTACTTTGTGACCAGGCAGGCAGTCACTGGTGGATTACCTTGTGATGAGTTCTTGCAGGAAGACTGGAAGTGGAAAGTTACACATTGACTGAAATTTCATTTCAATATTCTCTGAATAGTTTTGAATACTGTGGAAACTGGTAGAAATTTTGTGGTGTTCATAGATGTAATGAATCTATTAGCTGTCCTAGGTACTATTTACAAAATGTAGATTTGTATGTGTTAATAATAATTCTTTTGAAGTAGTAATCAAAAACAGTAGGTGTGAACTCTGTAGAGTGATTGAATTGGCTTAAGTTTTTAAGTCTGTAGGATCAGGGCTTCAGATATGTAGAGGAGAGGAAAACATAATACTTCAAATGGGCAGCAGGTGCATCTATTTGACTGATACACAGTGAAACATTTGCTTCACTGGTTACCAGGCTCAGGCAGATCTTGTGTGTATTTGATTGTTCAGACACATGTGTCCCTGTGTACGTGTTGCACAACAAATACTCACTGTACTGGTTACCAAGTTTCATTCATGCTTGAAACAGGAATTATAGGATTGCAGGGAAAATATACTGTAAATTATAATAAATAGGCTAGAATATATAATAGTTTAAATAATATTAAACAAACTGGAGAAATTCCCAGAGAGAATGTGAAGAAATGTAAAAGGTTTGTAAAACTTTCTATTAAGAGAGGCTGAGAGAACGGAGTTTGTTTAAACTGCAAGAAAGAAGACTGCAAGACAGCCACAGTCCATCCATATAGCAAGACTATTATAAAAATGTGATCAATAGTGTTCTGTTCTGGGTGGGAAAATAACAAGAAAAAACCATCATCTTTTGTTGCAGAGAGGGCTTGAAGTGAACAGTAGGAGATACTTCTAACTGGGTGTGGTTAATTGAAGATTTTCACAGCCATGTTAGTTTTTTAGAGCAGATTGGACAAACGTCTGTCAAAGATAATGTTGGCTGTACCTGATCTTGCATCTGCACAGGCACTTAGACTGTACAGATCTTTCTGAAGCCCACACTGCTGTGATACCAGTCTAGCCTGAGCTTAGTAGAATGTAAAGACTTGGCAAAAATCAGAAGGAAGTGAGATGTGGGGACTAAATGAAACAGGATAAAATGCAGTGTGGATTCATGAGACATAGATCAAGCCAAACTTACTGTATTATTTTCTTTCTAAATATAACTAATTTTCTTGTCACAAACAATTTACTAGATCTCATTTATTTGGTATTCAACATAGTGTTTGCTGTGATGCCTTGAAGAAAATTATTAACTGAATTGAAGAAGATTGATTTGTATAGAACTGCTCAGGAGTTTGAGACACTGATTAAAAGAGAAGAAGAGAAGAGTAACATTGAAGAGGGGGTTACTAGTAAAGTTCCCCACTTGAGACAAGTCTTAATGATTCTATTAATGACTTTGGTATAAAAAGAAGTCAAGTACTGATTGAATGCAATGAAATTCATTTGGGCAAAGTGCAAAGTCATTGCACTTAGGGACTAATGACAAGAATTTTTGCTATAAACTGGGAGATAATTAGTTGAAAATGTTTAAAAGATGACTGCATGTAGAGAGAATGAGATGGTAGTAAAGCAGTACATGAGATCTTGGGATGTGTCAGTGAAATATTTGGTAGCTATTAGGAAGAATTAATGTTTTTGTGCATTCCTAACTTCATCTGAAATACCATTAGCAATTCTGGTCACTTATATGCAAGAAGGGTAAGGGCTGAAGTGTAGAAGGGGACTGCTCGCCCACTCAGGGGAGCAGAGCTATGTAGGAGTAGACTTGAAAAAATTTACTCTTAGTGCAGCCAAAAGAAGGCTGAGAGGGAATACTGTAAGTCAATATGAGGAGTGGGAATAGCTACTTACATGCTAGAAAGTGTCTGGAATAAGAACAAATGGATATAAAATAGTTTTAAGGAAGTTAAAAGGAAATTCCTAACCATTGGATAGGTTAATAAACAGCTTCGCAATTATGATGATAGAGGTAAAAAGCCAAATCCTAATTGCTTTTAAAATGGAGCTTGGTAAATTCATGACAGGTGATGTTTGATCTGGTATCAATGATAAGAGGGCATCTGCCTTGCAAGCTCTTGTTTTCTTGCCTTTCTGTCCTCCAGTAATAAACGTACATGTCTCTTGCTTTCACATGCTGCTGTGGTAACTGGGGACATGAGAACTGCCATCCTGGATCAGACCTCCAGTTCATCTCATTTGATAATTTGATTTTGGCAACAACAGCAAGCCAAAGCTTCAGAGAAGGTGCAAAACTGCTAAAGAAGGCATGTGATTTAGCATGCCCCTGGGGGATTTTCCTCCTATGCAGCACACAGACTGGTGGGTGTCCTGAGGCATGAGAATTTTTGTCCCTTTTAAAAGTCTGTATATGAATTTATCTGATGTGAGTATGGATGTTCTCATTGTCTTTATAAACATGGAAACTATTCTGGATTCTGCTGAAATCTTCACCTCAATATAATCTGAACTAACTAACTCTAATGTGTGAACTTTCAGCTTCTCATTTCATGGACTGCCACTTTGCTTCTTCATTAGAAGAGAGCATAAATGGCACATCTTCCTTCCACTTAATTGAGATCTTGGCCACTTAATATCTTCTTTAGTAGCACTCCAACTAGTTCTTCTATGCTCCGTTCAGCTGGAAGGTTTTCCATTCCTCCAATATAATTTCTCTTGCCTGTCTTGGAATGCCCTTTTGCTATTGTGTAGTTTTTGAAATGATGTGGCCAAAGATGAACAGTGACGAGTTGCTATTCAGCTCATTGGAAAAAAAACCCACAACTATTTTCTGCTTTTATCCATCATTTCTGGGTATGGACTTTTTTGATACTGCTTTTGATACCAGTAGTTTTTGGGTGTCTTTTTGAAAATTGTAGTTGAAAGAGATATTAAATCCTAAATCAGAATAATGATGAGTGACGAGTAAGGTACATAAAATCCAAGATGAATTTCCACATATCACATACTGAGTGCCATGTCTAAAGGTAACATGGTTATTCCAGAAAATCTGTATTTTGACTGTTTTTAAAAAACAGGATGATTGTGTTGCATAGTACAGTTATTTTACTGGTTAGAGCTGTTCTTCTTCCACAATATGCTTGTGCACATGGGAAAGACCCATGGCAAGTGATTCTCTTGAATATTGATTGACATCTCTTTACTTCTATTTAAGTTTTTTTGCTTCACTTGAAAGGTAAGAAGAATTCAGATCAAAATGGTGATTTAAATAATTTTCAGGGGAAAATGCTAGAAAAGGCCACAGGCCTTCCATCTGAAACAGTAAAGTTTCACATGATATTCAGGCTGAGTGTGTACTATCCAAATGGGAAACTTGAGGAAAAAGCAATTCAGAGTTCCTGAAAATGTTTCTCTTTAGGACCGCTAGATGTCAGGCAGAACGAAGAATTCACACTGCCTGATTTGGGGTGAATTTCACCCTGGTGTAGAGATTACTGCAAAGCCTATGAATCCACTTGAGGAAGGGAGGAAGAAACAATCTCACAGTGCTTGGACTGGCTTTCTCTGCAGGACTGTATGTCACTTCCATTGCTCAAGCTTTCTCTGCACTTCTCTGTATGGTGAGCTTTGCCCTTACGAAGGTGGAAATTAGATACTGTAGGGACAGTGCATCTTCCGGACAGAAGCATTCTGCTGAAAGGGCTTTAAACCTGACTGATTTAGTGCAGCTTTTAGATGCAAAATTTCTAGTGTATGGGAGCTAACAAATTCTGTGCTGCTTCTTGTCTCAACAAATTTCATGGTATGAGGATAGATGGCCACTGCCCAGTCTTGGAGAGGGACTTCAAGGAGCCCTCTTGGTTAACAGGCAATGTACATAAATGTACAAAAAATGCCAGTCCTATCTCCAGAGAGCAAGAGGCAGGAGGAAAAACTGAGTAGAGAAGGAGAGAGATGAAAAGAGATAAAAATTAAATGAACAGAGCTGCTATCCATTACAGTTTGCTATAAATGTGTGCTTCATTCTGTGATGTCAGCTGAAGGAATGTTTAATCTTGGCAAAAGTAGCTAATTGGGCCAATGAATGATGACCCCATGATTGGGTTATAACTGTTTACAGCCCTGACCTGTTAAGGGGAGGAAATCACGAGTCTTGTATTCCCTCATGTTTGGCACACTAGTTAAAATAGAGTCATCACATTATATCTGGAGCCCCCAGGATTTTACTACTAGTGATATTTGTGTCTATGATCAATTCTCCCAAATAAATGCATTAGAGGGGTTCAAAATCAACTCGTAAGTCTGATTTGCCATATGGTACAAACCTTCTGCATACTTTTTTTCAGAACTGCTTTTCAACACAATAAAAACTTGGAATGCTCAGTATCTTGCAGGAGAGAGAGAAAACTTAGCAACTTCATAGTATGCCATTTCTAAATATCCTTATGCTGGGTTTTCTAAGTGACATACTTTTAATAAAATGCTTTAATAGATTTGTTAACCAAAGATGAAAATCCATACATTTGCTCAAATACATTTTTAATAATAATTTGTATTAACAAATTCATAATAATTTAATTTATTAAAATAATAACTTGGATTAACAAGCAAATGAATTAATTATAATAATTCATTTATTGCCAATGGTGCCAAATTCCAGAATGAGCTCACAAAACTGAATGGGTGAAAGCTTCCCTTTAGACAAATATAATGTAGTGCACCTATGAAAAAAAATCTAAACCACATCTGCACGATGCTGAATTCAAAACTGGCAGTTATGAGCCAAGAAAAGGATCTTAGAGTTGTCACTGACAGTTTCCTGAAACCATTGGATCAATGCACTGGCCAAAAAAGGCAGCAAGATGCTGGGTGTCATCAGCAAAGATAGTCAGAACAAGAAGAACAGAGGACATAATCTTGCTGCTATGTAAAGGCCTTGGTGAGTCACACCTCGAGTCCTGTAGACAGTCCAGGTCTGTGCATTTCAAGGAGGATGTACAGGAATTAAGATAATGAATATATATATATAATAATGAATTAATTATAATTCATTTGTTTTGTCTTAAAGAAATTTTAAACTGAGCTCTTCAGTGATTAATACTGACAGCACTTTCATTAACAGATGATGAATCACTGTACCAAGTTGCTGTCTTTCCTTATCTATTGTTGCTCTCTCCAATCAAAGGAGTGGGATGAATCTGAAAAAAAGTCTGTTTTCTGGAGTTTTTGTTTTCACAGTCCCAATAGTTCCCCAAGTTCTTTAAGAGAATATTGCATGAAGTGGCAGAAACACCAGAATAACAACAGCAGTATTTCAGGAAAATGCATGTAGATGAACTGAAGTCTCTGTGCTTCAGACTTTGAGCTTTCTCTGCATGAGTGGATAGGCTGGAAAACAGCAAAGCGCAGCTGTACAGCTTTATATAGACACTTACCAGGCTGCTCCAAAAGGAGGTTGTATTTGCAGAAATTGTTTAAGGAATAGAAAAACAGGAGATGAGAAGATGTGACATTTTGTTCACTATTTCACCTGGCCTTTCGTGCATTGCCCAAAATGCAAAATGGTACTTACTGGAAAATCTGGGAAGCAGGTCTTGCTGCTCCAGGTCTAGAAGAGAGGTCTGTGCCTAGGGAAGTCACATCAGTTTTGTAAAAGGTTTAACAAGGGAACTTTGTAACATGCTGCAAAGGAAGGTCATACACATGAGCACACACAGCATTACAAGTGTGAAAGCAGAAAATAGTTCTTCCTGCAAGATATTAACCATCAATTTGCAGCTCCAGGGTGACTACTTTCTGCAAGATGCAGAACTTCAAGGCATGAGTCAGTGAGGTGAAAAGCCACAGAAGGAATTACTGGTGCCATAGAATACTTATCAGCAGTTAACAGAATAGACCATGTTGTGTTGCCCAAATGCCTGCTGTTGTGGGACAGGTGGAAAAAAGCAAACACATTAGAAATGTCCTGCTAGGTGAGACTGATGTTCTGTTAAACCCAGTATTTTCTCACTGCCCTGCAGTGGAGACACTATTTAGTGAAAGCATGTGAGCTGGCCACTTCTGTGGGTGACTTCCTTAACTTCCAAAGTTGTTGTAGTAAGGATGCTGGAGGATTTGTCCTTCCTTATTCCTTTTAGTATCTGCTTTTAGGCCTGTTCATTAATGTATATAATCACTTTTTGAACCTGTTGATACTGTTGCCTCCAATGTGATACCGTCTGCCTGCACGCCCTGTGACAACGAAGTTCCGAAGCTCACTATCCACTTTGTAAAGCTGTACTCTATTTTAACTAGTTTAAACTCTCCATTTTAAAATACTCTTCCAGTAGTGTCATCAAGTTCCCCCTGTGTCTAGTGGTGTTGCATATGGTGAATAGCAGTTCTACATTTACCTTATCCATTGCCTTCTTGATTTAGTTATTCTTCATCATACAGCCTCTCCGAGTAAGGAGTCCCAGCCTTTCTGTTTCACCTCATAAGGCAGCTGTTTTGTTTCCATGCTCATTTCTCTATACCTCTCTTAATTCCTGTACATCCTCCTTGAAATGCACAGACCTGGACTGTCTACAGGACTCGAGGTGTGACTCACCAAGGCCTTTACATAGCAGCAAGATTATGTCCTCTGTTCTTCTTGTTCTGACTATCTTTGCTGATGACACCCAGCATCTTGCTGCCTTTTTTGGCCAGTGCATTGATCCAATGGTTCCAGGAAACTGTCAGTGACAACTCTAAGATCCTTTTCTTGGCTCATAACTGCCAGTTTTGAATTCAGCATCATGCAGATGTGGTTTAGATTTTTTTTCATAGGTGCACTACATTATATTTGTCTAAAGGGAAGCTTTCACCCATTCAGTTTTGTGAGCTCATTCTGGAATTTGGCACCATTGGCAAAGAATTTAACTACTTGAAAGAGCATAATGTCATCTGCACACTTAAAGAGATTTCACTGCAAACTTCCTTCTTCAGGGGATTGATAAAGGTGTTCACTAAAACTAGTCCCAGCACCAATTTCTGGGAGGACTCACTTTGGACACTTCTTTATCCTGAGAAATGTTAGTTAAGCCCTACCATCTGTTTTTTATCTTTTAACAAGCTTTAAATCCATAAAGGACCTATCCTCCAGTCCATGGCAACTTATTTTCTGTATTAACCTTTAGTGCGGGACATTGTCAATGGCTTTATGAAAATCGAAATATATTGCATCCACTGGTTTCCTTACTAGAGCACTTAGTCTAGCAGGTCCATGAGGCAGGTTTTCCCTTTGCAGAAACTATGTCAGCTCCTTCACAATACCCTGTGTTTGTCTATGTGCTGAGTGGGTTTATGCTATTGTCTGACCATGGCACGAAGTCAGAATTGCTGCTCTGTAGTTCCCAGTATCTCCCCCAGCACCCTTTTACCCTTCCAATACTGTCTCTCTCGTGTTCACAGCTGAGCTTATATCTGGAGAGTGCTTCACCCACCAGACTAAAGTATACTGTGAAAAGTCATCAACTGAAAGGAAAGAAGGAACAAGCAAAGCTTGACTCTGTAGTTTATTGATTATGGCTTTGAAATAGAAGAGCTGCTTTGGGTTGGCAGTAAACAAAATCCTGCCCCTGCTCCTGGAATTATTTTCACAATTTTAAAACTCTTCTCTATATTTTTAGCAGATGATGCATTTTCTGATAGTGGTGGAGTTTCATGGTGGTTTGGTTGTTGCTAAACTCTGGAAGTCCAAGTGCAGTTTGACAAAGGCATTAATTGACAAGGAAGGTCAGTATTCGCTGGAGTAGCTTTTGAGGGATGTTATTTTAGTAGGATTCTGTATTACAGACATAGGATTCATATTACAGACATCAAACATTCAAAATCATGAGTTGGGTCCTTTTAAGACTGACTTAAAAATAATAATTTGGAGCTCTTTTTCTTTGCTTTCTGGTCCTTTATGTCACATCATGTTTTTAGACAGCGATGAGGGCTGGAAATGTATTTTAAGACAGTGTAAGCAAAATTCTTCTAATTCTGAGTCTAGGAGTTTGCAATGCAATACTTAGTACTACAAGAGTTGGCAGCACTGCTGGTTTGCAAAGGAAAAGCTCAGGCCCTGGCCAGATGCTACATTCATGCAAGCAGAGAGCAGCCACATAGCTGGTGGGTGTGGCCCTGGAAGATCTCACCTGACTCATCTGAATTCTGAAGTAGTTCAGAGATTTTGAGGCAAATCATCAGCCCACCAGGAGGAAACACAAGGAAGAAAAGTGCAGTGCTCATTGTTTGTTTGCGCTTTGAGGGGCTCTGTAACTTGTTGGCCAGCTAGAGCAGTTAAGTCAGGGAAATGGCCTGGGCCAGACTTTGTCTTAGGCGAAAGGAAACTTAAAAAATTTTGTATGTTCTTCTCTTCATCAGATATACCAAATGCTCTTTGGCCACAGCTGACAGCCTGGATGATACTTTTTCAGTTAGGTGTTAATCAAGGGTTTCTGTAGAAAGACTAATGTTTGGCCTGACTCTCAAGTCCCTTCGAAATGCATTATGTCAATGTACTGTCTATATGCGTCAATAGGGGCAAGGTTTGGCAGGTATAGATTCCAAGTGGAAATCTAGCATTTTCATAGCACCTTGGGGGACATCAGATTACTAAGAGTAAGCCCCTTCAAAGAGAAACAATTGAGACTGGAAGAGAGATTAATAACTGCGTGAAACTCCACTGTGTTAGCAATTAGTGTTAGCAAATTAGCCCATACACCACCATTCCCCCAATACCTAAAAGAATGTTTCAGGAACTGTGGCATGTATTTTCCCCAAGACACCTTCATCTTGCCTGAGAGATGCTCAGATAAAGCACAGACAAATGAGTACACACACGAAAGAATCAATATAAGAATGAAGGTGTTCACAGCTGCACGTCTTTAAGGCTGTGCTGAACAGACGACAAGATGAATGAGTATATTCTTTATGTGAATAAATTGGATAATAATAACAACAACATTCTGCAGCTGAAGCAAACGTTAAATGTTGTGCTCAATGGTTCATCAGAGGATTTAATTTCTTTAATTGGAGGGAAAATGGTACTTGTAAAAAACATTTGCCACACGATGGCAGCATAATCCAATGAGACAAAGTTTGGCTGTGTTTGCTGGGAAACACTTTGCAGTTTTTAGGAGGCTGATTGTTACAGAGCCACAGTACATCTGAAAATGAAGCTTTGGCAGCATCTGAATAGCTCTTTTGCACTGTGGAGGCTAAGTGGCACAGTGGGTTAGTACCGTAGTCTTTTTCTTCTGCAGACTCAGCCTTACATCCTGGCTTAGCCTGTAAATGAAAGCAAGTTGGGTGGCCTCATCCCAGTCCCCATTTGTGCATATCACAAAACCACCAGGCAATTTGGCCTGGCCAGGAGCTGCTGCCTGGGAGAGGAGTGGGATTTGAATAGGAGAGGAACTACAGGTCACGAGCAAGGTGAACTGGCAGATCTGTGAAGGGAGGTTTGTGTAGCACCTGCTCAGACTGAATGAGAGTCACCATCTATCATCAGTATGAATCTTATTCTGAATACATTTGCACCGTAGTTTATTCCCTGTTAGTGAAATCCAAGTCAGATCTTTATTTTATCCTTCTCCCTATTGCTATTCATGGGAGTTTTGCCAGTGAAAGGAGCCAGCAAGCACCACAGGATGTGGCCTGTTTTTATGTACAATTACGATGAACAAATTCATTTAAGTTTTGTTTTGAAGAGAAAGTAGTATAAATTCTTAAATACACCTTGAGTATCTACAGCACAGGAGATAAAAGTACAAAGGTACTACGCACTAGGGGCAAATCCTCAGGGTTTGGATGGTGCACGAGACATGACCCAGGTGTTTGTGTCAGCTCCATTGTACAGGCTTTCCACAATCTTGATTGCTCTGGAAACAACCCTAGTTCTAGGGCAATGCTATTGTCCCCATTGTATTGGTTGGGAACCAAAACACAGAAAGGCTGAGTCGCATCTAGGTTTATGAAGGAGACCAAAAATACTATTGAGACCTGAATCTGGGTTTATGAAGACCTGCTGCAGTGGAGTTCTTGGAGGATAAGCTGTAAAAATGAAGAGTAAAGCCAAGAGAGAAAGTGGGATAGATGGAGAGAGGAATATGGTACTGCAGAAAATGGTAAACTGTTTGAGGCATTGAAAAAAAACATGATGCAGGAAATGAACACAAGTTTAGGAGCAAAAGTAATAGTAACAATATTGGAAAAATATCAGGAAGTAGTTGGTTTTTTATCATTTTTATCAAATATCAGGAGTTCTAAGAGGCTCTTAAAAAGCCAGTAGTACAGTGAAGAAAAAATCTAAGCAATCAGGAAAAGCAGAAAAATGTGCAATGTCTGGAGAAAGGAAGTTGTAAAGAGCAAAGAAAAAGCATTAATATAAAAATATACTGCTGAAAAATGCAGTTTTGAGGCAAGTACTTGTGAAGCTGTGCCAAATTCTGTAAATACAATTGGCTTTAAAGTGAGGAGATATTATAGAAAAGTTGAAATATTTCATTTTGACATTTTCCTAGCAAAGTGGTTCAATGTTTTATTTGTGAGTTACAGTTCATTTTACAGCTGAGTTTGTTTTAATTTAAAATAGAGTAAAAGCGATCCAGAAGTGAGATAGGATGTTTCAAGAAGTGGAGAATGAAGCATTTCATTATACCTGAAAGAGACTGTTCTTTTTTTTAAGCAATAAAAAAATTGTTCATGATGCCCTGGAAGAATTATTCTCCCCAGTTTTTCAGTTCTCTCACTGAAGTGAAAAATCAATTATTTGTGCAGCCCTAGTTGTGTAATGAGGCATGTTGAAGAAAAACTTTGGTTAGAGATGGAAGTGCTTCTATACTAAAATTTTGGAATTTTAGATCCTTCTGGGTATCTTAGAGACATCTGAGGAGCCAGGTGAGGGAAGAAGGGAAAGGAGAGGGCTCATCATGCAGGATTATATAATCTGACTACAGCTCTCTTTGTTATCAGAAGGAATCTTGCCACCTCACTGATGTTGCAGGTCTGGGTATTCAGTTTGGCATGGAGGTGTAGAACTCTTTCTCCATCTTCCAGGAGCCTTTCTCCATCTTACTCCATGCTTCCAGGGTAAGCCAATCTCTTTAAAAAAATGACACAGAAATCCAGACAGGGAGCGATCTATCAGTTCATCTCAGATTTTTTATCCTGTTCTGGGAAATGGTTGATCACACTAGAAGCAAGTTGATCACACACTGTTGATCACAAGTAGCACAACTAGCACACTGTTGATCACACTAGAAGCAAGATACACTCTTCTGTACCATTTCCATTGTAACTTTATTAAACCAAGCACTTGTTACAGGGTTAGTTGAAAAAAAAAAAGCCCTGAATTTCGTATCAGTTGTGCCTGCGTTGGAACACAAATGTCACTTGTACAAATGCAGTCCTTCAAAAAGGAAGACAGAATTACTTTCCTGTGCCAGTAGTTGATTTTCCACATGCATGATCACTTTGCTTTATACTGGCCACACACTGTTACAGAGACATAAATTCTCGCCTGAGAATGGCATGGCTGTTTGGTACCCCAATTTCCAAATGAAAACACTGCTGAAAAATTATGGAATACCAGAGATCTTTGTTCTGCATGGGGGCACGGAAGAGTAAGCAAGGCCACTGTGCCAGTAATATCTCCAAGTGATACACTAACCCTCTTTCTTTAGCTCTTCCCATCATGATAGTAATTCTAGAAACACAGAGATACTTACCTAGATTGAGTGAATGAATGTGTAGATAACTAGAAAAAAATTGGGAAAAGTTATGCTCATGCACTTTAGAACACCGTGTCCTCTCTGAATTTTTTTTTACAAAACTGGTTGCATTGTATGTTGTTTTCACTCAAAAAAACACAGACAAATTCATAGACGTCATTGTCCAGTGGTTTGTTGGTGTATGTTCGGGAAGGCAGGACTTCTCCCTGCTGCCTCCATCTGCTCCGACCAACACAACTTTCTGGATGCAAGTGATTCAGCTTCTGTCTTTTATACCTTCCTAGTCTTTCTGACAAGACATTCACTTCCATTAGATGATAACTGCCAGCTGAAGTTGTTGCCAAATGAACCCTGATACCATCACAAACCACTTCTGTGAGAAAAACAGTGGATTGCCTAGGATGGCTGTAATGTTACCATGCTGTAATACCCCAGTCAATGAGGGTTTTGGACCATCTAATTTTACATCTAAACTGGCAGCTTTGCAGTAGCTGAATCAATGAAAATGTAAATACTTATTTTTTTAGTATTTTGCAGATATCAATACAAATGTATATACTTGAATTTGAATGAACTTAAGTAGGATGAACATTGGTTCTTTTAATTTTTAATGTTCCTCCTTCCCCCTTTTACTTATTTATTTTTGATCATGCAACTGTAAGCAGGTGTTTGAAGTGAGGAAGCCCTGCTATATCAAAGCCCTGCTGTATAAAATGGCCTGGAATTCCTGAAATCCTATATTATGAGTTTGTTAGCTCTGAGTTTGTGTGAAGCTTCTATTACAGAGCCTTTGAAAGAAATTCTACATCACAAAAAAACAGTAATGTAAAACTATTTTTATTGAAAATACATCTACAAAGTAATGTTTCTCAATCCACTCTGGGTGCATACCAATGCAGAACCAAGGAGGGATGGGGAAGGGAATCTTTCTATAATACCTGATTTCCATAAGAAACAAAGTTAGTATAAAAGAAGATCACATTCTTTGTGACACAATGCATTTTTCTCAGCTGATGTCATAGAAAGACAGCCATTTACATTGTCTTTGCAATGTATTTCCAAACAAAATCTTAACAAAAAATTAAATTGTTATGCCATAAATTCTACAGTTAATGTTTATACACACATTCTGAATACAGTATCTATATAAAAATATCTCTAATTACATACCAGCAAATGCCTGTCTGTATCCTAGATTTGCATTCTCTTAGCAAAAAAAAAAAAAACCCCGTACTTGTTTTCTTTCAGTCAGAGGTTCATTTAGAGCTTTGTTGGTTTGACTGCTCAATACTCTGTATTAAACTCTGCTCACTTCATTCACTGGAGTTCCTGCTTGTATTGTCTGGGTTACTCAACTGGAGAAGATGGGCAGGAGTTTTCAGTCATAAAAAAACCAGTCTTGCCTGGGAAAGTATTTGCCTTCAACCAGCATGCTGACATTATCACTACAGTTACTTGTACACCATATTTATGTTCTTTTAGTGACAGAAGCAACATATTGAATGTCTTCTGAGTAGCAACTGGGATACCGCAAGGGAATCCTTCATTTCCATCATCAGAATTTTTGGTAGGGGAAGGGAGAAAGAAGACAACTGAACTTTTTAATAAAAAAGATCACTCAACACTATTGTGCCTGACGGTTAATATTTTTTCATTCACCCAACTGTAACTGCATTATAAAACTTTCCAGTTTAACCTCTATAATAATACAAGGCAAAAAGGAAAAAATACATAATTTATATTTCTAGAAAAGGGCTTCATCAGGGAATAATCTTGAAATGAACAAAAAAAGCCACAGGATTACAAGTGCATTGTCTCCCTTTTTTCATTCTTTCCTTATCTATTCCCTGAAAGAAACCTACAATATTGCGCTTTAAAATCCTTTCTAATTAAATTTTCAACATTTACTATTGTATTTACTATTTTGCAATTTATATATTTTTCCTAGTAAAAAATAAAAAAGCACCCATTAGTTTTATTTTCTAAAGGGTTATTTTTGCTTTTTGAGATGCTACTGATAAACAAACAAGGATTTTGAAATTTCACATTGAGATAGGGAGCCTTCTTCTCCAGATGGAAAAACTTAAATCCAGCTAACAGCTCTATAACTTATCAGTGGGATGACCAAGCATTTGGGAGGTTTCCAATCAGAAAACCTCCTGTTGGTCTCAGGGATTCAGATTTAGAATCCAGTCCCTTTAGGATCTGAGCATCTCACCCTTCTGCACCTTCTGCAGAAGGCTGGCACTGCCTTCTATTCTTGTTATTGCTTATTAAGTAGATAATTGGCGTACCCAGAGCATGCTGTGGTTTTTTTCCAAACAGAGATGACGACACATTTTCTGTCCCAGCCTAGGGCCTTGCTCCTACAAACACTTACACACATAGATTGTTCAACTGGGTTGTTGAAATTAAGGGGGCAAATCCAGATTGGAGGTACGTACATACATACATAAAAGTTTGCAAGTCAGTGGGAGCTGACTAGGCTAAGTTTTTGTCAAGATCAGCTGAGGCTAATGCGGAAAACTGTCTAGCTAAAATAACTTTCTCAGAAGTATTTCAACTCAGCTGATAAAAGTGCTGATTTTGGGTATTTTTTTCTTTATTTGTATATCTTCTCCCTTTTTATCCTTTCAATTAATGTCCTTCTTTTTATTGTCCTGCTAGTATTTGAACAACAATATAACTCTAGGGAAAAAATCAGATAAAAAAGCAAAAATCCTGTTAATTTACATAGCTGGATGCAGTTATCAAGTTAGAAGTATTGATTGTGTGTTTATAGATGTTAGGAATTTTGCAACAGGTATTTAAAAAAATAAAACCATTTTCAAGCTCTGTTATCTGTTTTTACTTTCCAGTTCATTTAAAAAAAAAAAAGTTCACAGGACTGAATAACATATACACTGATTTTTGTTTTTATTTAATTGACAATCTCTCTTTTTTTATCCTCAGTTAGCACATGTCTAGCAGGACCAGTGTTGTTGCCTGTTAATTTTTTTTAAGTGGGAAGCCAACATATACCATGATCACTGCTAATTTGGAATATATTTTCATTAATTCTTTCCAGTGCTAGCATAAAGGGAGAAAACAAGGAATAAGTGAACTTGGTGAATTCAAGATATAAATGGCTGGAAAAAGTGTGTGTTTTCGCCACTTGTAGTGTTGGTCTCATGCTTTCTTTACCCTACATCTTGGTTTCACTATCTAATGGTTTCTCACTCTCATTTTCTTGTGAGATCAGTTGGTATGGTTTCTTCATTTCATTCTCCTCTATCACAGAATTACCCATTTCAGCATCCCTGTTCTTCAGCTCATGCCGTGATAAATGTTCAACAATTCCTGCTCCGATGGAGTCTCCCAAGACATTGGTAGTGGTACGGAGACGATCCCTAAGGAGAAATAGTAAGTTAGCCTTGATTTCACCACTTGTTCAGGGAAGCATGCAGACTAGCTGTTAAAATGGACTTTAAAGAGCTACTAGAAGATTCAGCTATTTTATGTATATTCATTTATCTGAACAGTTAATGCCATGATTTCTTCAACAGAAATTAACAAATATACTAGGATTTGGAGTCACAAAATGTGTTAATACTCTTGGCAACTTCACAGCAAGAAACAGCCGTCTGATGAGGACGACAAAGGGAGCGTATGGCAGGTGCTTCTCGGAGGCATTTCTATACTCTGGTGGTTTGGGTTTATATCCTCTGAACATGTAAGCCAATGAGAATCTACTTTGTTAGGGTCAGTAGTTTAGGGTGGAATTCTGCTGAAATAATTCAAATTAAACTACAACAATTCAGCCTTCTTAGAGGGCTATGCCCAGATGTAGGAGGCAGCTTGATGAGGAACAACTGGCACTGTTAATTCAATAAGCGTCCACCTACATAAGGCAGTGGGCATGTGGTTAGATAATCATTTGAAGACTTTATGTTCTGATAACAACACAAGCAACTTCTTGCAGGGATCACTTGAGAAGACTGAAGGGTAAAAGCCTCTGCAAACTGTAACTAATAGGGGTTAGATGAAATAGAGGTCAGAGGAAACCTTCTGCCTTTGATTTAGTTCCTGGAGCTAAGGGATTTCCCCATATACCTACAGGTGTCAGTTAGTCTTCTACAGACAGAGGAATGGAAAAACTGAGGGGCAATATATTGTGGTGGCTGGATAAGAGAGTTAACACAACTGTTTTTCATTTCTGTGTCCATGGGGTAGACATGAACCTTTCCTAGATTAGTCAGCAGGGCTGCAATGAACTGGGTCGGGTCTGAACCAGCTCTGAGCCTGATTGATGGAAAGGTTTTCGTTGCCATCCTACAAAAAATAGAAGACTAAAGCAATTCTTTGCTAATTTAATTACAGTGTGTCTGAAAGTTTTCTTAGTACCCTAAGGATCCTGGTTTCTAAGTAACCCTTTTGCATGCAAGAGGAACTATTAGGTAACACTCCTCACCATCTGCTCTAAGAAAATATATTAATTGCAAGAAATTGTGATTCTTTTTAACACTTCTTTCCAACTGCCTTCTACAGCAAAAGAAGTACACCACTGATTGCAGTATTGCCAGAATGTCCCTGGCTGTTGCACTTCTAAATATGGTCTAAGCCCTTAGTGACTCCATAAAAATACTTACAAGAACCAGTCCACTGCAATGATAAGAGTGATATCATCTGTAGGCAAACCTACTGATGTAAGCACAATGACCATGGTGACCAGTCCAGCTTGAGGAATGCCTGCAGCGCCAATACTGGCAGCTGTAGCTGTGATGCTGTGCAAAGAGATGGCAAGAGCAATTAATTGACTTCCATAATAAACTCTGCTTATCATCTGGCAGACATTAAAACCAGATATGAAGCAAGAAGGCATTTGCTCAGTAGTAAATAAAAAGATGAGCCCAGTCCCTTACCTGAATACTGCATAGCTGCAGGGGAGTGCGGATCTTAATCCAAAATGTTTACACTAAACCTTTATCCAGAAACCTCGAAACATGATTTTGTTAAGTGGTAAATCCCCTATTAGATGGTAAGGGCCAGACAAAAACATTATAGCTACATGCCCCCACCCATTGAACAAACTCACTCCACAAGCTCAAACATGTTAAAAGAAAAGCTGAAGAGGTAATTTTGTCCTGGCAGATCTAATGCAAGAACTTTTGTTCTCTGTCAATCTCGCTACAACTTCATGCCAGGTGAAGTATCTATCCTCCAGCAGTTGGCATTCTGCCATCAGAAAACAGAAAGCTGCCAGAAACCTTGAATCATACAGTCTAGTAACTTGATAGAAATATGCTTGTTCACACCTGGTTTAGGAAGAATTTGTTTTGTCAGGTGATTTGGCAGGGAGCAGCTCTCGTACTAATGAATGTGGAACTATTGCCTCGAGTGTGAAGGCAGAGTTTTGCCTTCTGTTGATGAATATTGAATTAAGCTGGTGGGTTTTATGGAGAGAAGCACTTCTGCTTGAAAATCTTTTACATCGCCAGTTCACCATATCTGAATTTTCAGTGTTTCTGAGTGATAAATACGTGTCTCTCTGTCCTACAGTGTCCCTCTTTCCTCTTGCTGACATTTCTTTCTTCTGCACATGTAGCCATCACCCTTTTCTCTTAAGCTGTTTGAGTAACATAATGAAATTAATGCAGATCAGTTATTACTTAGTGGGTTGTTCTGTTTCAAACATGAAGGCTTGTGTGCTGGAAAACATACCTATCTTCTCCACCTCTATCAGCTGGTGTAATAAAAGGTATTACTGCTCCTTACACAGCTTGCTCTACTTGTATCCTGAGACCATCAGGACTAGGAAAACACTACCTCTCCTAGCATTAGCACTGTGACACTTTTATGCTATTACTTTGTACATGCATTATAAACAACCTGGTACTAATTGTAAGTCTATAGCTCCCAACAGCCACATGAATTCTTAAGAAAGAAAATTTAAAAGTCTGTTCTTGTTGGCTCTACTAAGTGCAGTGATAGGTATATCATGTTACAGTTTTTTAAAGGTTTACCTAATGGAGAATATGTGCTGAATCTGTGCAGAAGATGTAAATCATTACAGTTAGTCAGCTACTTTAGCAGTTCTTGTTTTTAGCTCTAGATGCTTTTGTTTAATCCCACATACAACAGCAAGAAGGAGTCATCACAAAGGTGCTTTTAGCTTTTATTAGACGTAGGTAATAATGGCTTCTGTACCTGATTGTGATAATCTGCCCAAAGTTCAGATCAAAGTTGTTAACCTGTGCAATGAAAATTGCAGCCAAAGCCTCATATAAAGCAGTTCCATCCATATTAATTGTAGCACCAACTGGGAGTACAAATCTTGTAACTCGTTTGTCCACTCCATTTATTTCTTCTAGACACTTAAATGTAACAGGTAGTGTTGCAGAACTGAAACAAAAAAAAAAGAAGGTAATATATAAATTCTACAGAGAGGGAATGAAGAGAATGTCATGCATTATGATGACAAGAGAGATTGTTCTGTCTTCATTTTCATGTGATCTACCAGAATATTTTTTTTAAAAATGTGAAGGCTGAATTTAAACACTTCTAATGATGGAAGTTCTCCTAATGCTCTTTGAAAGTTTTTCCAATGGTTAATTACTGTCACTGTCTATGTAGTCCCTAGTCTGAATGTGTCTACCTTCAGTATTTTGTCACGATTCCTGCTTCTCATTTTTTATGTCATGGAGTTATGATTGAATCATCCCTAAGCATTTTTTTCCTGAAGTTTTACAAATTGAGCTATTCAAGCCTTCAGTAAACAGCATGTTTTCTCTTATTTATTTGCTGGCTCCCCTGGTAAGGGCATTTTGATGGATGATTACATTACTTTACCACTTGTGGGTTAACACCAGTAGGCAGCTAAGCACCACACAGCCACTCGCTTACTCACCCCCACACCCTGAGTGGGGCAGGCAAAGAGGAAAGGAACAGTAAAAACAAGAAAACGCAGGGGTTGAGATAAGAAAAAAAGTTTAATAAGTGAAGGATAAGTGGAAGAAGAGGGGAAAAAAACAAAACAAAACAAGTGATGCAAAGGCAATCACTCACCACCTCCCACAGGTAGACCAATGACCAGCCAGTTCCTGAGTAAAAGATGGCTAGCCTCCCTGAAATCCCCTCTTTTCCCTTTTTATTGCTGAGCATGATGTTATACGGCATGCAATATCTCTTTGGTTAGTTCAGGTCATGTGCCTGGTTGTGTGCCCTCCCAACCTATTCCTCACCCCTCAATCTACTCACTGCGGGGGCAAAGTGAGGAACAGAGAAGGCCTTGACACTGTGCAAATACTGTTCAGCAATAGCTAGAACATCACTGTGTGATCAGTGTTGTTTTGGTCACAAATCTAAAACACGGCACCATACGAGCTGCTATGAAGAAAGTTAACTCTGTCCAGCCAGGCCCCATAGACTTCTTAATCTTGTTCCCCTGCTGTTACATCCAAATATGATATAAATGATAATTTCATTTAAAGACCAACCCAACTGAACATTTTGGCTTCATATGCTACAGGAGTGCCCATTCAGCCCACACGATGCCAAGTTCCTTTTCAGAGACACTGCCTCAGAAGGAGGGATAAGGTGGCCATTTTATAATAGCTGCCTGGGCAATTTGTTCTTAAAGATGTATCTCTACATCTGATCGCACCAAAGTAAAGAGGTTTTTCAAGACCCAGCAATTCAGATTACTCTATCTCAGTGACCTCTTCATTGCTGACTACTTAACAGACTTTCATGTCTTTGAAAACTTTACCAATATTGATAAAATGAAATACTGATAAAATGTAAAGAAGGGCTGTGGAAGATTGTGCTAGAAAATCTCTGATGACAGTCAACTTACAGCTGAATTTTAAACAGTTTTTAAATCCACTCGCAGTGTAGTATGCTCTCTTGCATCAATCTAGGTTCTCACTCAGAATCTTGAGCAGTGCCAAGTGGAATGTCTTACAGAAGCTGGAACATATCCTCTTAACACTATTACTGTTACCCACCAAAGTTATAGTTTAATTTTATTTTCTCTTAAACTGTGTTGGCTGGCATTAATTTTATTATCTTCTTTTAAAAATCGTTATTAATCGAATTCCCTTTTAGGCATTCAACAAATTTGCAAGGATTGACATCCAAATGTCAAATGTGAAATTAGTAATTGTCCCTCTCTACCCTAATGTACTGTCATAATTTTTTTAAGTCTTCCAGAGCTTTTTCAGTTATACAAAACTTAATCAGATTCTACATTAATGGTCACAATAGCTTCTCATCAAGATCTTCAAGATAATCCCAAACACCAGGGACTTGAATTTGGTAATACAGAATGTCTGACTTAAAACATCTGTCTTTAGGAGACACTTTTAAAATCTATTAAAATGAAACATGTTTTATGAAAGGTCATATGTTATAGAAATGTATATTTGATTACAATAATGTTTCCTTTCATCATAGATGCAAACAGTTTTTTTATTGATATGATGTACCTGTGACTTCATCAACAAAGAGCAAAAGTGACATTTCTGTTGCAGGTTGTATATCCATTACTGGCTATCAGGATTTGGAGCACAGAACGTCAGCTGCCGATAAGGGCTCTCAAGGTCTCTCAGAATCCCCTCTGAACTTTCCTGTTTGCTGCTCCATTTTGCCATGCACATCCTTTGCCAGCTGCATTCTTTAAGAGGAGGCCATTACAAACTACTTAAAAATCTCAAACACCAAGGCTAATCAGAGTCACAAGGGTTCTGGCCATACAGTCTGCATCACCAAACAGGCTCATTACATCTCTGTTCAGGGATTCTTATAGAAAATAGAGTTCAAGTCAATATGATGATAATAATTATCTCTATTGGAGAGCAGCGAAACTGAAATAAAGTGCCCAAGCGAATACTTGAATACAGAGTTAACCAATTACATCAGGCAAAATTATTTCTCAAACCAGTAATATTATAAAAACAATATGGCCTTAAAATATTGTATTATACCTGGAAGATGTTCCCAAAGCTGTGACTAATGCCTGGATTAAGCCTCCAATAAATACCCAAGGGTTCTTACGAGTGATCAGGAAGTAGAGAAGAGGTAGGACAATGACCGCATGAATTAGCAAACCGATGATAACTGTAACAGTATACATGGCAAGCTGACCACCGATCACACCCATATCTTCCATCTCAACAATTTTTCCAGCAATCAAGAAGAGGATTCCAAGTGGAGCATACCTGCAAATAAGAAATCAAATCAGTATTGTAGTGAACAAAGTAGAAATTCACTCCCCCATCCATACCATTTGTTTTTATATGCACGGATGAATGTAGGATTTCACTGTTAGGATGACTGCAATCATTCAGAAGCAGTTCAAGAGTTTAACTCTTTAACTTATAACAGTTCAACCTGGATTAAACCACATCAGTGAATGTTTATGATAGGTTCCATTGGATTCAGGATCTAGTAAGGGTTTCAAGATGTATCGCATGCCTTTCAGACACGTAGGGAGATAAGCTCGCTTTGGAATTCAAGTGTCATTTAAAAGCTAGTTTAGCCAATTCTGTTATAATTCTGTCTGTATGAACAAAGGCTCAGCTGACATAGCTGTAGACTCTGCCAAGTGCCTAGTTCTATTATCTTGCCAGTGCTGTTTACCATGTTGCTGGGGAAGGAACCCACACAGAAGGCTGATAACTTCCGATGATTCCAAGCTGCTTCTGGCTGTGCCCCATTTTATCCAGTGGGGCACTGGATAAATACGTTAGCATGAAGCCATCTGTATGACAGAGGTTAGATGCATTGTGGCCAGCAACAAAGGTGGTATGATCTGCTTTTTCCTATCGATAAGCACAGCTACAGATGAAGAAAGAGCTAGTGCTGAGCGTAAAACTCTAACATAATTCTGCTGCAGCTGGACTTCTGGTATAGCCTTATTTCTCTAAATGTCCACTTGTCTTTTCAGACTAAGTTAACACAGAACAAAATTTATCCAGCATATCTCAATTGCACTTTAAGCCATCAAATCCATGTAGGAATTTCTCAGAAGTAACAATTCTCATCCATTGCTTTATCGTCTTAAGCGTTCTTGTAAAGAAGGAGAAAAGATTTTTTGCTTTGTATAGATGTTTCCTGGCAGAATAGAATTTTAGTTACTGGAAAAATATTTTTAGTTTTGTATCTAGTACTGCAACATAATGTGTGTGTGCTCTTGGGTAGGCTTTTGGAGTTGATTTGTTTGTTTGTTTGTTTGTTTTCTGTAGTAAAGAAGGCAGCAAGACATAATTTTTTCTCATAATTAACCTTGTACCTGGCAAATAATGAATCTTCATTGTTGAAAAGACTTCATACCTGGTGTTTGAGGGAAAAGTTACTGGTTTTATTTACCTATTGAACACAATAAAGAAAGTAGGAAAATTACGTGTATGTGTAAGCAGTGCAGCTACAATGCAAGAACATACATATACACTACACAACTGCAGGAACCAGTTGTGTTGGAAACTAATGATAACAATGTCTTGCTGTGTAGAAATAAGATTATGGGAGATGTTTGTTGGTTTTCTTTAGTGAAGTCAGGATATAAGGAAACTTTGATAGCACACTGTTGTGATCTCTATCTTTATGAAGACGTAGAATGGCTCTGCATAAGCTTAGCAAGTTCTGCCATAGATCCTGATTTTTCTCATGTCAAAAGCTAAACACACTGAAAGAGTAGGTATGTTTGGGCAAATTATTGACATACAGAATTACAGTTCTTGGGTTCATTTATGAAAAAAGCTACAAGGTAGTTAAGATCTTATTGTCTGACTTCCTGCCAAACAGACTCTTGCTATCCAGTGCCTGACTGTGATGAAAAAATATTGTTAGTAACTTAAAATGGAATTTATCAAAGAGGCACTTACCACATGATTAGAGCTACCAATCTCATGATAGCCTCATTAAGGCTGTCAAAGAAGTCTTTTAATGCCTGACCTTGCTCCTTCATGCTTCCAATCACCAGGCCAAAGCTTATTGAGAAAACCACCAAGCCAAGGGCATTCACTCCATTTACAGAACCTGGAACAGGAACTATTTCCTCTTTCATCTGAGTGAGGGTTTCCATTGCTTCTGACACATTACTTATTATGGAAGCCACTGTGGATGTGTCATTGGATGGAATATCTACTTTAAACATTCTCTTTTCATAGTTAGTTTTGAACTGTTAAAACAAAAATAGCAAACAAAGGTAAAAATCACACATTAACTTACTAATTACTATTGTAGGACATTTGAATTCTTTGTGTAATATTTGTTGGTAAAATGTACTGTGGTGAAAACCTGGCTTTCCTGAAAGCAACAAAAATCCATATTAACTTCAAGAGCTAAATCTGCATCTTTAGCTTCCAGAACTCATTTTCTCATAAAGATGTCAAAATCAAAGACACAGATTTGTCATGCTCATGAGTTTTGTGACAAAACAATTGATTCTTAGTTTGCATTTTTATAAATTGCTATTTTTCCCAACAACATATATCCAACTGTTAAATAAATAAGTCTTTTTTGGCTAGTGAAAATATTTTCATGTGCTCTGGAGTTTCCTTACTTTTTCATCTTTTTGAATTAGAAAAAATTAGACTGAAAGTAACTTAAATATAACATACCTCTTTTTTCCTTTGCTGTAGCAAAGCCATTAGTTTTCTATGCTTTGCAGTAACAAATTACCACTTTTCTTAATTGAGAAAAAGGTTTTACCTTAAATGGTTCCATTACTAAATGGGCAAATCAATTTCAAAATCTCAATATGCTCCTAAACGTCTACTTTGAAAACCAGTCTTTCACCACCTAGTGCTTTTCCAAAGAGAAATGTGCATCCTGAATATTTCTGTCTGGGCTCAAAATGCCCTGCAGCCCTGTCCTGATTAAATTCTGTTGAACACAAAGAATCCTAAATATCACTAGTAAAATGTTTCTAATATATCCCAGGATGCTAAATACCCTATTAAAGCAATGGAATGCTGGTGTCAAGGTTATTCAGCAACTTTGGATTTTTATTCCTTTGAGCCTGCCAACAAAAGACAAATATTAAGTCCAGGAGCTGTAGTATTATTAGTAATATCTGGAGACTGTTGTGCACTCCAAAAGTATTTGGGTGAAATGGAGTACTTATGACTAAGTGGGAAACCTGAATATCAGTATCTATCAACACTGACCTAATTTTCTGTTATTTTCCACACCTGAATAGTTTTATGCACTCCTTCCACATATTTGCTGTATCTCCCTGAAGGCTTTAAGTCTTTCAGAATTTCAAATAAAACTTGCTTACAGGAGATTTATGGAAAGTTTCTGAATAAGATGTAGCAGAACAAATCTCCATGGAGGTCAGATATTCTTGAGTTTTAAATGAAATTTGCTAAAACATTTTAGAATTTGGGCTGTGGTTAGAGGAGACAGCTGAGCTGTTCCAGCTGTTGGCTGACATGGAAAAGCCCAGTTCCACTCCCTCATCCACTCACATCCAACCTGTGATCATTTCTCCTCTGTGTCAGTTCTAGATTGATCTCTCAGTGGGCCAATTCTACTTTTTAAATTGGCAGAAAACTTACCAAGCAAAAAAAGTGGCCATTTTTGGGTAAAGGCTATGGAGGTGAATCAGCTCACTGACTGATGAATGCCAGAGAGCACAAAACACTGAGACTGGAACTACACAGCTGGGGAAGGAGCAATGGGATTGCCTCTTTAAGTGACAGAGAGGTATTAGAGTGGAAATGGAAATTTTCTAGAAGTTCTCACTAAAGGGTTTTTAATTCAGTCCTGACAGGAATGTTAAAATACTGCCTAACACTGTACATAAAACACTTCTAATTCTTTTTTTTTGTGTGTGTGTGTGTGTGTACAGGTGTGATAATTGTGTTACATATATATTTTTATTACTGTTTTTCAGGAGACAGGAGACTCAGGTAAAAATTCTACAGGTGTGATAATTGTGTTACATATATATTTTTATTACTGTTTTTCAGGAGAAAAAAAACTCAGGTAAAAATTCCTTAATACAAATATTTGAATGGTGTAATTAGGCTGGACTTGTGGGCGTACAGATTAGACAAACATAAAAAAGCAAGCTGTTTAATGAGGACTGGAATTAAAGCCTAATTTCCTAACAAATTTCCTATTCATTTCCTACTTTCTCTAGACACATCATAACTGACTTTGTCCCGATTCTCCTCCATTACCCTCAGGTCCTTCTCTCATTCCTACCTATTTGACTAGGTCAAAAGCAACACGTGATACAGCTGTTAGACAGTGTTAGACGTGTGCTGCCTGGCTGGTTGGCTGCTGCCTGTTCAAACAGGCCATGAGGTAAGTCATAAACCACTTTTCTTTCAGTGGCAGCATGGTCTTGATATGCCTGAGAATTGGCCCCCTCATGTCAAATCAGGTTGGAATTGGCTATTGGGCTCAAAAATTACAACAGGGGACTGAGAAGAAGTTGGGCAGCTACAGGGGAGAAAGCACAATCACATAAAGTTTCTTACCTTTAAAAACCCCAGTTAGAAATCATTTTAGGTTGTAATAAGCATATTCCTTCTTTTTTGTGCTGATTCTGGAATTCTGTCCCAGCGGGAAGATGCCTTCAATTCTTTATTATTTAAGTCTCTTTAGGGGTCTAATACGGATTTTAGGACCTCACTTAGCAAAGTCTGTTTCCATTTCAGCTACTAAACTGGTACACAGAGATGTAGATCTTATCTGTTGACTCACCCTGTTGGTCAGACTTAAGTATTCAGAAATGTTACTAGGGAGAATAGTCTTTCTAGAACCCCTTCCAGAGCAGTGGAGAAACAGTTTTTTTAGAGTGAGATTCAAAATGGGAATCTGAGCAACAGGAATCAGAGCAACTTTATTTGCTCTGGGACAGTCACTTGAGCTATCCATTCTTTCATTATTGCTAAATGAGGTTAAGGATAACTCTGTGGATGTATCTGTCTTCTTATGCCCAAAGTTGTCTATCAGAAGTCATGAGAAGGTTCCTTTGAAGTAAAAGAAATTAAGGAAAACCAAATACGGGAAATGCAGAGGAGATAGCTACTACGGAAAAAGTATAGGTTGAGCTTTATTCTTGTTAGTGCTTTTTCAGATGACACTAAAGGCAAAATACAAGATTTCTTGACCACCACAAAACAAATTTTCTGTGTGTGGAACAGTGAAAGAGCCGACTGTTTATAGGAAGTGACAGGATGAAAGACCACTTTCAAGATGATAGAAAATATCAAAGGTTTTGAAATAGATGAGGTAATAGCAGAGTTGACTATTACTGCTCGGCAGAGAAACTGGTGATAAGAAATCATTTTGTGAGCTTTTACGAGATTCCTACTTTCACGCAGATCTCTATCTTGGTGGGAATCAGAGTTATCAGCTGTTCATATAGCTCAAACTGACATTTTAATATCACACTATGATTCTGCAGATCCTTGTTCTTTTGCAACATTCAGTAATGGAAGAAATTAGACAAAGAAAAACTGCTCATACAACAGATTGTAGGCTTAAGGGTCTCAGAAGAGCTGGTTATGTTTTACTAGAAGCCCACACACCTACACTGATAATCTGTGATGGCCTACACAACGTCACTGAAGTCCTGTAATTTCTGAGGATGTTTGGTGCATTTTGTCTCCAGGCAGAGGTATTTTTGCCTGATAAGATTTTAGATGCAAAATACTCATAATTTTTCCTTAAGTTCATGTATAGAGAACACATTAGGAGCAGGGTAAATACTATTTGGAACATATTAATACTAATAGCTTTCTATGAACAACCTTATCTGCAAGTAAAATATAAAAATAATGGCATTTCTGGACTTCTTTGCAAGATACGGTTCTAATGAACAACTTCAAAATGAATTTTAATTGTTATCTCATGATGAAATAGACAATATAATTACTTTATTGCATAATATAATGAATTAGTTGTTTATGCTTTTATTTTGTTTTCATTAGTGGTACAAGATACCCACAGTCATTTGACTTGAATATATTGCATGACTTTTAAGAAGCAACATTATAACATGGCAGTAGCACATTCCAGTGGTTAACTTGCAGACAAGGTAGTTGCATGGGTAACTGCTCTGAAAACACGTAATTTACTGTCAGTACTCTGAGATAGTACAATTAGCACTGTCTGTGCTAAGTCTGTATGATGATGTAGTTTTTAGTGAATGATGATTTTAAAAGCAACAAGTTTGCTTAAATGCAAGCCTGAAAAAACAAAAAGAAATTAAAATAAGGCAGTGATATCCCATCTTCCTAATTTTTTCTTTCCTTTCCATATGGACATGTGTGAAAGCATTCTAAATTGTTTGCAGAAGAGCTGATGACACAGGTTAAAATATATCTTAACTAGCCAAAATTACCACGAGGAATAGACAGCATATATTAGTTAGTATTCATGTCTGGATGTGTGATTAACACTTCCAATCCCCTTGGTAAGGATGTGTTCAGGAAAGAATATTTAATTAAAAAAAGCTCAGAAGAAACACAGTTATCAGATGCACTTTTCCAGTTCTTTAAACTTCAGCTGGCATCAGATTCCACCTATTCACAACAGAATGACCCTCCCCAAATCGTTAGAGTGATTCTGTTTCTCTTGATGTCCCGAGTTCACTTGTGTTTCTTTTGTCTTTTGATGTATCCCCAGAGCACAGCACAAAGAACAAGCAGTTAAAAAGCAGTATCTGCTTAACAAGCAGACTGCTTATCACTGCTTAGCCCCAGGCTAGATAGCATTTTTAATTTAGCAAAGAGAAATGAAGAGATAATGGCCAGAGCTGAAAGATAAATCGAAAGATTTCTTTAGATATCCCTAAACTGGGCGTGAATATAGTGGTACAGAGAAAATTTTGAAAACTAGTAATCTAGTTTTAGGTAAGTGTGGAATATTTATCTGCAGTCAGTCTTTTCAGATTCTCCTGTTACTGATAAAAATCACAAAAGCCCCCAAATGATCAGTGCATAATGAAGGTAGCAACATATGTCGTATAGAAATATCTAGCATCAGAAAGTATGCTGTTTGGATTAACAATCTGCTGTTTCCAGTGATCCCTATCTGCCACAGATTTAATTGGAGGAGATCCTGATAGAGACAGAGTGCCAACAGTACTTTGATCTTTCACAGGGAGAGAGGGACTAACTAGTGAAGAACAGAACGAAGCTAAAGCCCAACATTTTCCAGTTTATTCTTCTTAACTTGACCTGCTAGACAACAGTGGCTCTTTGTCCCCATAGCCTTTCCTGGGGCATGGGGCTGAATGCCACCAGCTAAACCTGAAATGGTTCTGCTGATTCTCAGCTGAAAGGTTTGAATGAAAGGATTTCTTTAGCTTTTCCATGGGCTCGCATTCTCTCCTACAGGGACTCTTCCTGGCTTCTGGGTTCCACAATGGGAGGTCCTTTTTGGAGAGGAAGATGCATTTTCTTCCACCACTCTTCCTGTTTCTGGGGAAGAAAATGTACAAAGAAGGAGGAGGAGGAGAAGAAGCAGCAAGAGGAGCAGCTTTCTTGCCTCACAGACTTGCTGGGAAAGAAGAACAGGAAAGGGAATCCAAAGGACCAGAAGACTGAATGAGGAACAGTAGAAAATTTAGGAAGATCCTTCCTAAATAAGTCCTAAGGTCGAGTCTTCCTTCATGACTCTTCTTCTCCCAGCAGCAATCCTATAAAAGCTTTTCCAACTCCGACTAGAAGCCATGCCCACCTTGGTTACCCACACAGCTCCATTTCATTTTGCAGGAGAGCAATTCCACATCCAGAAAACTAACTTTACTTCACTAAAATTAATTATGCAAAGGAAAGTACAATTTTCCACATCTTGGTGTTACAAAATTTGAGTAATAGTTGACCTTTTGAGGTTAAAAACTTTGGAAATGATAGTTGGTCTTGTGTGTTAGTGGAGCTGATTTGGGATGTGCTTGCTATTGATGGGGAAAGTAACAAGTTCAAAACTTGCTGTGAGTACTAACACAGTCATTGGAGGACCTGTCTGCTGGCTATGGTGAGAAAGAAAGAAAAATCTTCCAGTGCGTTCCAATGCAGATCTCTGTCAGGAAAGAAGCCTGCCTAAAGATGCTATAAGACAGAATGTGAACACCTAATATATCAAAAGATGTGATCTGAATGTGGAGTGCATAGGCCAGTGATGGTTTCCAGGTGTGCAAAGCTGTGAATCAGTATTACGCCTTTGAGTGTGGACAACTATGAGTAGTAGTGTGGTTTGTGTTTGGGCCAGCAAACATGGTGTTACAGAACCAGACTCGTGCCAGATGGATCATCCTTCTTCATAAATCTTCTAAGAAACATGAAAAACCTGATGTAAACTTTTGAAAAGAAAGTTATGGAGTCAGATGTACAAAGTCATCTGGATACCTATGAATCTTACACATACTTATTTCTTTTGTAAAATGTTTTTAGTTTAACAAACCTGCTACAACAAAATAATTTATACCTAAAAATCTAGGTTTTGGTACTTGATTCAAAAGGTAATAGCATCAGTATGACAGATTTAAAATCCTGGTGCTCCAGTAAGCATAGCTGCTGCTGAAAATCAGAAAAAACTTTCATTAAACATTTACTGTTTTTTGAACCATTTTTTGGAAATCCTTTAAGCTGTAAAGCACGTGAGAAATACAATATACTTAATGTAAGCAGAATCTACAGGACATCTTTAATTAAGAACATAGATTTAGGACTGCTAGTCACTGAGTCAAGTTTCCTGTTGCTGTGGGATACTTTATCAAAAGAATTTTTCAAGCTCTATCTTAAAACTGATGAGGTAGTTTGTTCCCACGACTCCTAATTGAAGATTTTTCCAGGACCTCACTTTTTAGGTAATGAAGGTTAAAAATCTTACTAATTCCCACTTTAAATTCAGTCATAGTGATTTCCATTTCTTCTTGTATAAACATTTTCCTTTATCTTATACAGCTCTGTTCCCACTTTGGTTTTTGTACCTGAATAGTTTTTAAATCAAGCTTTTTTGCTTTATACGCTGTGTTCTTTTGATAATCCCATCAACTCCTCTCTCGATTGTGCTCATTTTGCATTAATCTTCCTATGAATGTAATGACCCGAATATACTCAGTATTCTAGACAGTCACATTTCACTGGTTTGATTTCCTCTCTTGGAGTTATGTCACCTAATATATCCTAGAGCTGAATTAGAGGGGTTTCAATTTTTTTTTTTTCTTTCTGATGATGACCTCCCATCTCAAAGCAGAAATTACTGCTAATTTCTAAATGTTTATTTCACATGTGATGAAGAGCTACAAGGAGATAACCAAACGTGCCAATGTCTGCAAGAGCCAATTCACTTTGTTGTTGTGACTTTATAGTCACAGTGTGCCAGGACATACCACCTTCTTTGGCATTTGTTAGATATCTCAATACAAAGTGCTTGGACTTTCCTGTCATCTGTACATTTCATTGTGCGTGTCTTACAGCAATGTCATTCATAAAAATATAAATTGAGGTATGCCCAGTCCTTCAGCAACTTCCATTGCTATCTCCACAAATTTTACAATTCTTACAATAATCTTATCCTCTGCTCAACTATTTCACTTCCCTCATATTAAAACCTCTGTGTTACAGAAGTCCAAAGAGATTAGATCCATTGCACTTCTGTGGCACAAAAAAAAAAGAAAAAAAAAGAAGAAAATGAGTAATCTTGTGGAAGAAAGATGGGAGTTTATTGTGGTACAATCTGTGTTTCAGAAACCTTTGTTATTCTTTACCTTTTTTCTCATGTATTTTTCATTTTCATTTATTACAAAGTCTTTGCTCTTTCCTTCAAAGTACTTATATCCTTCACTACAACCAAGATCAAGCTAATGGGTTATTAACTGCTTAAATCAATTCCCAAATCTTTTTGAAATTGCAATTTTAAAGGCACTATGATTGCTTTCACCAGTTACAGATAACTTCCCAGCTTGAGAGATTTATTAAACATACTTGCTGCTAGATCTGTAACTTTATGCCCAATTCTTTCATTATTTTGAGATAAAGATGATGTCATTCCCTGACTTTATTACATTAATTTCTTTGAATTTTGTTTCTAGTTTAGATACAGACTTTTGTATTTCCATACTGCTTTTCTGCATCACTGTCCTGAGTTCATCATCATCCTTACTGAAAACAGAGGCATAGCATTTGTTGGTTTTGGACCTGGGTCTAGTTTATCTTTAATCTTGACTAAATCTTTAATCTAGAAAGTCACTGGTTTTTTTTGGTCTTTGTTTATATAACTAAAGAAAATGTTACTGTTTCTTTTCAATTCTTGTGCAAGATGTAACTCAGCTGGACTTTGGAAAGTTTCTACTTTATCCTCTTGCTTCTTGACCTCCACATTGCAGCTTTTTTTTATTGCTGCAGTAATAACTGGTAAATAATATCAGTTCACGATTGTCTGTGGGGTCAATATGTAGCAATTAGATTATGGAAATACACATAATACACTGAATCTATAATGTCCTCCTTTTAAAAAAGGAATGTAACTAGTTACTATTATTTTCTCCATAGAACAGTTAAGGTTAAGACCAGGCTAATGATAGAGGAATTTGGGAAGCAACATAGAAAGAGCATTCCTATGCACTCCTACCATAGGTGGCAGGAAGTCCCCTAGTTTGATTTTGTTACTGATGTCTACAAAATTGTTTCCTCTGTTTTGAACCTATGCACATTTCTCACATGGCATTCTTGAATATCTTCCAGTCTTTTTACAGATGGTGCATATGTCAGTATCTCCCAATTTAACATAACACTGTTTCTGAAAAGTAAATTCTGTATTGGCTTCAATGAAGCTTTCTGTAGCCTTAAGAATTTGGCATTTTGAAAAACTTATTTTTTGATTTGCTGTGCCAGGTGTGTTTTCTTCACTTCTCATAGCAAACACTGAGACAATATTATTGAAAACAAAGCACAGATTTGGTTGGTTTGGTTTGGGTTTTTTTGACAGCTGGCAGCATACCTAAGATTTGTTTCTGCTGTAAGTACAAGTAAGTGATATTCCTAAAGAAAATGCTATTACATTTCAATTTCTTACTTTGTAATGTTTTAGTTGGAAATAACAACACATTTTTACCTGTTTAAAGCACGCTTCCACCAGATTTGGAGGGAACATATTTCTGTGAAAAAGAAAGAAAATAACATGAGAAGTAGTAAGAATCTAGTAATATCTTAAGTAGGGGCACAGTTAATAAAAGAATTGACCAGCTAATTTTCAAAGGAATCCTAAGACAAATATGTAATTATGTATACAGTGAGTAGAGCTTTGCATATAGCATTGGCCTGGTTAGCTTTATCAGGACGAAATGTAATAGGGTTGGATAGATCCTGGCAATTGCAATCTCTGTATCCAATATTGTATAGCAGGTCTGGTTATGGAGCAGCATATTAGCTAAATTACCAAATGAACAAAGCTCTGTGGGTCAGTGCTGACTTTTAATTTTGTATTTATTAATGTTTTCTGAATCCAGATTAATAAAGATGTTATTAATATTTAATGCATTTCTACTTCTCAAACAATTTTTGCGGTCACATAGCCTAGTACATCATGACATTTATCACTCAATTTAGAGTCTTGTTGTGATTAAGAAATAAGTATTTCTGAAGTCTGAGTATTCTTTAGTAATAACATATACACATATATATGTGTGTGTATACTTGTTACATATGGGGGTTTGTTTCTTTGCTTTCCAGAATGGTGACATTTCTGAGGGAATTAGAAGCAGCCTAACTGAATAAATCTTGAGGAATCTGAGTGCAAACCTCTTCATGGGTCTTTCTGAAGTCCCCCTTCCTGGCAGCATGACTCTTGGAGGCCTTTCTCCATGTCTCTGGCTTCTCCAAATGGGTTAGTGGAACACAAAATTTTGGTGGCTTTACCTGTGGAAAAGCTCCCGAGTTCAAAACCTCAGCTTCCCTACTCCCTGGAATACATCTGTGACATATTAGCTCTATAAAAGAGGCATTGCAGAGTCTCTGAGTAAGGAGAAAACAAGATTTTATATCTGTGCCCCTCTATTTCAAGCATTTTACTTGCCTGTTCTTGGAATTTATTTCCCATCCATACAATTTAACAAGTTGCGTAGATGCACCCAGATTGGCAGCTACAATGCAAAATTAAGATGAATAGCTAAATCAGGGATTCAAGTGAAGTAAGAAAACTGTTGAAAGTTGGAAGTAAAGGAAAGCAGAGGAATTTGGTAATAAGGATTGTGCTATGGAAGGAGGGCAAAAGACCCATGCAGATAGCAGAACAGAAGTCTTTCTTTTGTGTGTGAAAGAAAGAATCTTTCTTTGAATATTAAAAGCAGTTTCTTCCTTTGCAACAGCTTGATTTGAAAATAAATCCATGTATTCTTTTGTAGCGTTGCAGGGGTTAGAGATACTGGTATCACATAGTTGAAAGAAATTTGGCTAGTTTATGTAGTCACTGTCTAAAATTCTCTACTTTTGTTCTCGTGTGCATCTAGGTATTACTGTTGTTGCTATTGGTACAGAAAATGTGCAATATCATAGCCATACCTGATTAAATCAAGAAAGGCATCTGCTGCTGTCACTTGCACAATTTTGCCTTCTCTGTGCATGTTTTCTTTAGTACCTTTCCCAGGGTGGATGATGACCACAATGATTATACCAATCAGTACAGCAATGATCGTAGTACTCATGTAGTAGACTACTGCTCGGACTCCCATCTTCCCTGATGCTTTACTATCCAGGGCAGCAATTCCTAGTAAATTTAAGCACAAGGATATTCACCTCATACAGTTGTGAGTAAAGAGTATAAACTCAGCATGATGAAAATGGTTTTGTGGGAAGAGTATTGATGACGAGTACATTTTAAGCTACCCAAGGTAAGAGTTGGCCCTCTTTTGCGGCTTGTACTGCCACTGTCTTCCCATCCCACCCCTAATGTTTGTTATTATATAATTTTCTATTACAAGAGTTACAGCTTTCTGTGCTTTGTTAACACTTGTTAAAAGCAAAGATTATTGGTCTGATGCAGTGTGTCACTCCCTATATTCCAGTGAGCCAATTCATGGTTTTTGATTAGCATAGTTACCGTAGTCTGAAAAATGTACCTTAGAAATGTGCTGCACTGAATTTGTGATGGTAAGAAAGAAAACAGAGTACTCTCAAGTAATGTTGATAATGTTTGCTACAATTAATGTGTACAAAGAGTTTTCTTCAATCCCTAATGGCATGACCTCAGTTTACCTCTGTCCCAAGCCATGGGAGTTTAAAACAGATTAAATGCTGTTAGTTTGTTTCAGAAAATCCTTACTGTTGTATGAATAAGCATTTAGAGTCTTTTATAAGCTTTGCAAAACTTGCGACATTAATCCTAATTCTTGGCTCGTCTTAATGCATCTGATCTAATGTGAATACTGGGGTGCTCACTATGGCATCTGCTAAAATGTTTGTTCATCAGATGGCACCAACAGGGCGGCACCGTCTTTTTTAAATGAAGGTTCAGTTCTGCCAGGGAAAGAGGTTTGAAACTCTGAGAAGGAGTATCTCATAAGGACTGTCAGAAATGGAAATGCTTTTTCTCTTTCCAAGCAGGTGCAGTTAGTATTCTTCTCCTTAAAATGCCCCTTTGCTCCTTCTTAAAATTTCAAGTAGTCAATAACTTCCCCATACTTCATCTGGAGGGCGACACCATCTGTCTCAAAACAGTGCTGATGCTTCCTGTTGGAATCAAGCTTTCAAAGCGTAGAATGGAAAAAGAGGTCAGGAAAGGATCTCTTTGCTTTATTATCTCCTCCCATGGACCCTTTTATGGCACTGTCTAATCCAGTCTTCTGTGGATTGCCCACGCATTTATCTAGATGCCATCTTTGAACATATAAAATACAATGAAAGTTGACCAACTTCTGCTGTGGGTACCTGTCTCAGAGGGTAAAGCATATAAAACAAGACAACAGGACTGCATGAATATAAATAATACAGAAACATAAAACTGGAATCATGACCTGGCAAAACTAAATGTTTTCTCAAATCATTGTATATATATTGTACTTCTGTCTATCTTCTAAAGGAGGAAATATGTGCTACTGGAGTTACAGTGAAAGTACTCTAGTCACTGATGTAACTGAGATCAAGGCTGTGTTCCAGGCTCTGATCAAATGTTCAGAGTATAAAACCAATCACATGCTTCATACTTACCCTTTCATTTCAACTAGTGTTTGTTGTCCTTTTGGCAGAAGCCATTAGAGCCAGTAAGATTTGTGCCCACAAAATGAATTGCAAAGGGAGATCACTAGATTTGTACCCTGAATTGCTTGATTTACACGTGTCGTTGTAGTGGAAGAACAAAGTGTTACTGGCACAGTAAGAAACTGAAAATGGAAATCCAACATTTGAAGCATTCAATCCTTCATTTCTCTGCTCAGCTTTTCCATCTGTAAAACTGGATGATAATGCTTGTGGTAAGTTTACATTTATGTTTTGAAATTCTGTGAGGAAAATGGTAGATACTACCAAGTAATAATTTTCTTATCTTTACAAACAGGAAGTAAGTCCCGTAGCCCTCTTGTCGGTGGATAGAGGATCGGTTATTTTATTAGAGTCCTCAAAATAATGCAAACGCAAAATAATGCAAATATAATAAACCAAGGCATAAAAGTAAAGTTAATAATTTTTGGAGAATTTCAGATCTGCTACTGAGTTGTACAATGTTTATTTCAGCATTTGTTACAAATTTTATTTTTAAAATATCAGTATGTAACTTAAAATGAAGTGTAATTTAAAAAGTGAAAAATGAATGCATGCATACTAGTCCAGTCAACTTTATCTTTGTATATTTTAATTGCTGTTTCATGTTCTTGCTTGCTATTTCTAAAGTAGCAGCAATGGGCTGTGTATTTTTTCATTTTAGGTAAGATCAGCTTTAAACTTGGTTTACATCCTGAGCATGAAAAGGTTAACCTATATAGTTTGGTGGGAAGGTTTGGAAATGCACAGATGTTAAATCAGTCAGTTCCCAGTATCCTGCCCTTGCCCAGTAATAGATTCAGGAGCAGATGCTGAGCGCTGTCAGTCTAGAGGGTTCGCAGGCATACATGCTTCCTGCTTTAATCAAGCCTGATCTTTCTTTGTACTCCACACTTGCTACTAGGTTGAGTCTCCTACACTCCAAAAATCACTAGGAGTCAGTGTAGGGCATATCCTACCACTAAAGATTGCTGTGTTGAAGGATTAGAGCTTGTGATCCTATTTCTTTCTTGGACTGATTCTGGGATTGAGTGGTGAACCATGTGTAAGTGATATGTCAGGGAGCAAGAGTCATGCTCTTTTCTTTATAAGCTCTTTCCAGCTTGGTTTCCTATTATGCACTCTGGCTGTGGCTACATGGCCCCTTATTTTAGGTTGCTCAGTCTCATTCCTGCTCTTGCTTATTATATAAATGACTTCTCAGCTTGAAAGTAGGGAACAGCAATTCCTCTCTTCTTGAACTCTAACCACTCGTGGCATTCAAAGCAGAGGGATGACAGGCCTAAGTATGAACAAAAGCTATATGAGGAGGAAGCAAGTTCTCACCTCAGAGAGCCCTTACTGGGGAGCTGCTGGGCAGCCTTCCCTCCCACTGAAGTTAATGGGAACTCAGGGAACTCACAAGAGGGACACTCGGTACCATCCAGGGCCAAAACTGCAAAAGCTTCCAGCATACCAACAACAAGAATTATCTAAAAAAATATTTAAAATCTGTTTTTAGAACATGAGAAAATGAAGGGGTTTGTTTTCATTACATTTTAAGATGTTGACAAGATTTCTTGGAGCTGAATGGGACTCTGGAAGGGTCCTTAATGGAGAAGCAATAAAGTTCATTCCAAAGCTTTCATGTGTCACAGACCATTGTATCCTCAGTGTGTCCTTTCACAGCCAGGCAGCAAAACTCCCGTTGTCCCGTGGGAGATGTATGTGCCCTTTTCATACTGCTTGCTGCTCTCTCCTCCACACGGGCTGCTGGCTCCAGCATCTCTGCCTCCTCTCTTCCTCTGCCCTCCCCTTCCCCGGGGGGCCTGGGAAACTTTGCTGTGCCACCGGTCCTCACACACAGGGATGCCTTGAAGTTGTCAAGGCAACCTGGAGCAGAGCGCCTGTAATTTCTCCCAGCGTGTGCGTGCACACAACATGAATGGGAATGACTTTTAAAGTATTGATGGGGAGGGAGGGAAGAAGGGGTCAGGCATAAGTCTGTAAAACTGCAAACAAGCCCAAGTTCTTACCTCTGTCCTCTCCCTTCACCTACTGTTTCCCTCTCTTGAGAAGTAAGTGAAGAATCAGTACACTGTGGGTGACAAAGAGACATGACAAGGACTTCTGCAGAGTGTCAGGGCAAAAAGCAAACCACTATGTTGTTCTTTAACAGAAGTGTTAGAGAAGAAATGAAAATATTTTAGGATGTAGGAAAGGCAGCAAGCAAGTAAGTATGTAGTTGCAAGAGAAGGCGAAAGAGAGAGAAAGGATGCAGGGAAAAGGAGAAAAAATCTAGTTAGGGCAACTTGTTAAAAATTCTGAATTGTTAATCTGATAGTTCTGATTGTTCACGTGACTTGATCATGGTTCTGCAAATTAGCATGAACTAATGAGGCAGCAACTTTCCTGAATAGCTACTTTACTATGACTGGTTTTGTGTCAATTATATTTTTTTGTATTGTACTTATGATTCTAGATTATACAGAATTCTAGAATTTACAAACCTAGAGTTGCTTCTATTTTTTTAAATTTTCGTGACATTGAAAGCATGCTGTACATAATCTATGTGTAATCTTGGATTATACTAGGGCACACTAATGCAGAGGGATGGTACTGTACTCCTCAGTAAGATCAAAGGTAAAATATACTGAGCATGTTTTCTTTAGATAACATTTAAGCCAAGAATAGCTTTGGATCTGCTTGTTCAAAAGTAAATTCCAAGGAATTATTTTAAAAGCCAAAAAGCAGAGCCTATGCTAAGAAGTCCGACAACTTCAGAACACTTTCTCCCTATAATTAGCACAACTGCACCAACTGATTTTTTGCAGAACAGTCCAATGTCCTCAAGTCACAAGTTATGAGCTGTTTCAGTCTGAGATTTGAGTTTAAGCACATACCTAATTTTCCTGTTATAGTACCTAAGAGTTTCTACCTGTGGGTTTTTTTAGAAAGAAGGAATATGCATATTTACACAACTAGACGGAATATGCATATTTAGCACAATGGTTAACTGGTCGGCAGCTGGTATGACTGAGGCCCTGTATCTCTGTGTAAACTCCTAGTCAGCAGAGCATTCTTGGACTTACATTAAGGACTTACATTTGTCCTTAATGTTAACCACTAACTAATGTGGTTTGCCAAATCAATGCTACGGTTGAATGCTTATGGGTAAGGATGAGGGGGAAGGCCAATGAGGCAGATATCCTGCTGGGAGTCTGTTATAGGCCACCCAACCAGGATGAAGGGGTGGATGAAGCGTTCTACAAGCGGCTGGCAGAAGTCTCTCAATCGCTAGCCCTTGTTCTCGTGGGGGACTTCAACTTCCCGGACGTCTGCTGGAAATACAACACGGCAGAGAGGAAGCAGTCTAGGAGGTTCCTGGAGTGTGTGGAAGACAACTTCCTGACACAGCTGGTAAGCGAGCCTACCAGGGGAGGTGCCTC
>NW_008795938.1:1856925-1861030 GCF_000699145.1 Aptenodytes forsteri
GGCAGGGGAGGTTTAGATTGGATGTAAGGAAAAATTTCTTTACTGAAAGAGTGGTGAAACATTGGAACAGGCTGCCCAGGGAAGTGGTGGAGTCCCCATCCCTGGAGGTATTTAAAAGACGAGTAGATGAGGCGCTTAGGGACATGGTTTAGTGGGCATGGTGGTGGGTTGACGAAAAAAAAAATGATTCTATGATTCTATGATTCTATGATTCTATGATTCTATGATTCTATGATTCTATGATTCTATGATTCTATGATTCTATGATCAGGGCCCATAATGAGCAGTTTTTAGAAGGGATCTTCTTCTTTACACTCAACAGTAAGTAGTCAGATTCATTTTCTTTTGCTTTTCCTAAAAAAAACCAGTCACTGCTTAGGACTGATCCTAGTACCTTCAGTGATTTTATTATTTGCCAGAGCAAGTGAGACTCTGTCGCTGGGGGGAGGGGGTGTGCATATGAGTGTATGCATGTGTATAATTTCAGTTTGAAAACAGTTAAAATGCTCAGCTACTGCTTTTCATGTTGGAAGTCCCTGTTTCTGAAATCTTTTTGCTGCCTTTTAAAAGCTTTTGGAAAAAATAAGTTTATGTGTTTGCTTCCCTATACTAAAATTCTTGTAACAAGAGAATCTAACATTTTTCCCACAATATTTTTAACTTTTGGTTTCTTTAAAATTACTTTTGATGCATAATGATGAAAATTTTAAATATAGAATAGAAAATTTCAGTTGGAAGGGACCGACAACTAGTCCAACTGCCTGACAAATTCAGGGCTGACCAAGTTAAAGCATGTTATTAAGGGCACTGACCAAATGCCTCTTAAGCACTGACAGCCTTGGGGCATCGACCACCTCTCTAGGAAGCCTGTTCCGGTGTTTGACCACCCTCTCGGTAAAGAAATGCTTCCGAACGTCCAGTCTAAACCTCCCCTGGTGCAGGCACTTGGCTGAGGAGCCACTGGCACGAGGCTACCGTCTGTGAGCGTATGACTGAACACCTTTAAGTGAGAATCCTGCCAAGATGTAGCGATACATTGTTGTAAATATATAAAATGATGAACCAGTTCTGAATGAGTGTGTCGAACAAACTGTGCATTCTGGTCCTCATACATATTGACTACTGGAAATAAAAAAGAGAATTTCTATGATCATGATGAATTCTTTCCTTATTCAACGTATTAGAACTGAATTGATGGCACTTCCTTGCTAATGTAGATTTTTATATAAATTTTCTTTAGATGTTTTGGACTCAGTCTTTAAAAACTAAACATTATGAACAGAGCATCTTTTTATTGCTAATTATTTTAATGTTTATTTTTTATGGTCTCTCTATTAGGAAATTGCAATTGCTTGTTAAGGACTCCTATGGTGGAACAGCAATAATGGCAACTGTTGACTCAGGAGTGTTGCCCTAATTTTGTTTCTTTAAGGCTGTCTTTCACTGTCCTAATGAAGCAGTCTTAAATGGGCTACTCCCAACCCCCTACATCCACTAAGCACTGTGTGATGAGTAAACTCTCAGTATGGGACCATGAGAACAATCCTTTTCATGTATGTTGATGAGGATTTGTGGAAATGAGTAACACTGTGCAAGGTCACAGTAAAATACGCTGACAGAAAAATTGTAAGGAAAAGCAATAGTTAGGTAAAGACAGTGGAAGTATTGCCTGAGTTTAATTAGCATGATTAAGCTCTAGAGCTTTATTCTGATAGCTGCTGAGCATATCCTGAGTGGTGCTGAGCATTCCCAGAAAACAAAAGTTAAATAATAGTTAAAGCTTTGACAATTGAGCCCTTCACAAGATCAGGTCCAAAATTAGTCCAAACTCTAGATTATTATTTTTAATAGCAGTAGCAGTAAGAGAATAAAATTGCAAAGAAAAAAGCTAAATAACATTTTCAAAGAACTATATGCATTGGTGAAGTTAATTAATATTAGATCAATACAGCTAATAACTTCCTGAAGCCACATAAAACACATGTCCAAAATACAGCTCTGTATGTCTTTTTGCATGAACTGATGGGCCAAGCTGCCCCCAAATCTCAGTTTAACTTATCTTTATTTGAATATGGAAATTTAAATAATAAAATTAGATATTTTATTAATTTTTCCAGGTCTATTAAGAACACTGGGCAAATATCTCACAGGAAAATTAGCAGTTGTATTTGATCCAAAATTACATGACCGTGATTAAGCCGAGCTGACTAATGAAACCCATGGCTGGGATATAGTAATGCAATTCAATGAGCCAATGAAATGGCTAAGAGTGGCCCCTAAAGGACTAGACCTGCGCCACAGTTTTATAGCCCTGCCCCATCCCTTGCCACCAGAAAAATATTAACTTTGGGTTTCGTAGGGTTTGTTTTTCTGTCAGTTTGTCATTCTGAATCATCTCAGAATTGTATCATGTGAACACCAGAACTTGTACAAGGGAAGCAGGAGACCATGTCTGGGGGCAGAAAACTAGCATTTTTGGCAGCAGTTTGCCATTACTTCAAGTTGGCTGTATTGTTAAACTGCATCCTTTGCTCTTTGGTGGCAGTGCTGCTAAAGCAAATTAAGCATTCCTTAGTTCCCCCTGCTTATATTTAAGCTGGCTCTGTTCTCACCAGGTAGCTGAGCAAACAGCATCCACCATTTGATGACAAGGAGAGAACAAGGGTGTGTGAAAGAGCACCTGGGCTCAGGAGAGCTCTGGAGGGCCATGGCTACTCAAACCAGCACTGCCTTCAAAAAAAATCGGCATAAAAATATACCCTTATGAAGATACACACGTTCCTGTTACATGTAAGAAAAAATCTCACTGCATGAGTGAATCAGAAATCACAGACTTTAACAGAAAGGTGGGACTTAACACAATGTAGGAGAGTCCACATAAGCACTTAAATAAAGCAATGTACCTTTCTTTGTGGATTCTCCACTACCACAGTGAGGAGAAAGGTTGTATATGATAAAAAAAGACCTTTTCCAGAGGATGCTAACCTAACCCTGCCATACGTACTTATTTCTGATATTCATAGAGCGCTTGTTTTGAAATATACCTGAATGTGGATGCTGGATACCTTTCAGTGATTCTGAAAGCTTTTGCACGTGCAAAAGTGATGCAAACTGAACATTGTACTCTTTCTGTTGGTCCCATACTTCTTGATGGAAGTACTGTAAAAATATGCCAGCAAATAGGTGTAATGTGTGCTAGCTTCAAATATATTTCCTCCATCCCTTTCTAACTCTTGTTAAGGGAAAATATTTTGTAACTGACCATGTTTTTTCATCCTTCATCCTCCTGGCTGCAAACACATGCTCTTCTAACCACAGTTTATTCATTAGAAGGAAAATGTTTCTGAAACCATGGTAAGATAATGTCAGAACATCACTGACCGGTGTAAATGGTAGAGGCCCAAATAGTCTCTAGTGGCTTTACAGTGGTTTTTACCTTTCAGTTAACCATGAATAATGAAAGAGCATTTTGTTGTTATTCATCAGATACTGCTCTTTCAGTGGAATAACCACTTTATGAAACTCTGCTTGGTTTCAGTGCATCAAGATTAGTTGTTATCTTACAAAAAATATGATGGTAATATATGCTGGAAGGTATTTCCTGGGCCATCAAGTATAGCATTCTGATACAGCAGGCAAATGTATTACACAGTCTTGGTTAGAAATTTATTGAGCTTGAGGTTCAAATCAGTTGCTATTTTTACCCGAACTATTTTCGTGGTAGGGTATTCCACAGCCTTGCTCACTTCTTACTTTGCTTGTTTCCATGCACAAATAACTTGATTGGTCAACAGCTCAATACCCAGATGGAGATCAGTGACAAGTGGTGTCCTGCAGGGGTCTGTACTGGGACCAGTACTGTTTAGTATCTTCATCAATGACATAGACAGTGGGATTGAGTGCACCCTCAGCAGCAGATGACACCAAGCTGAGGGATGACACCATCCTGAGGGACAGGATGCCGTCCAGAGGGACCTGGACAAGCTGGGGAAGTGGGCATGTGTGAACCTCGGGAGGTTCAACAAGGCCAAGTGCAAGGTCCTGCACCTGGGTTGGGGCAACCCCTGGTATCAATACAGGCTGGGGGATGAAGGGATTGAGAGCA
>NW_008795938.1:1861562-1884057 GCF_000699145.1 Aptenodytes forsteri
ATCCCTGGAAACATTCCAGGTCAGGTTGGATGGGGCTCTGAGCAACCTGATCTAGTTGAAGATGTCCCTGGTCATTGCAGGGGGGTTGGACTAGATGACCTTTAGAGGTCCCTTTCAACGCAAACTATTCTATGATTCTATGACTCTTCCTTTAAAATTCTTCTCTGTGTCAGGACAGTGTCAGTCAGTGAGGGCAGGGAAGAATTCCAGAAACCTCCCGAGACTGTGCTTGTTGTTGCTAAATAATTTATAGACACCAAAGTATCACACCTCCCAGTAAAATGAAATATGTAAATAACGTACACTTAGATGCTGCATTTATTGTCAGTGATATTTGCATTACGACAGGAAACCTCTTGCCAGAATATGCTCTGCTGTTCTGAAAAGTATAGTTGATTTACTTTTCGGGTTTGCAATATAATAGAATACATTTGGAGAACCAGTAGGAAAGTACATTTCCTGAAACTCACATCTGCCTGAGAAGGACCCTGCTGTGGGGCTGTTTAGATACGCATTTAACTCTTCGCATTATTCCATCTTTTGCTCACAGTATTGGAATGTGCCAAACAATATGCTTTTTGAAGGGAAACTAGGGAGTAATTTATCTTCTTTATGTGTGCTAAGCAGAGCAGGAGGGAGAGGCAAGCAGGGATTCACAGCAAGCCATAGAGCAGTGATTAGTAACAGCTGACAGTCTCAAACGAAGACTCTCTTTCTTTGGTTACCTCATTGTAATAACAGAGTACAAAGGGCTGACTGTCTTCAAGCCAAGAATCAGAGACCCAGGAACACAGAAAATAGCAGCTCACAATTTTTTTGGTAACAAAACACTGCTGCTACCTGCACAGTGCAATTCTAAAAAGACATCCTTTTGTGTCATTTGGACTAAGCTTTCCTGGAAATGGGATTCTTCTGTTGGGCATAAAGCTGCTTATTTTCTGTATCAGGACTGAAAAAATGAGCACATTTGCTTAAGAAAAAGCATAATGTAGCATAGTAAATTATTTCAGTTTAATTAGGAAAAAAGTTAATTGTGGTAGCTGATAAGTCAAAGCACATTAAGTTAGCTTGAATCTTACAGGACATGTTGTTGCAAGACTGAAATAAATATGCTAGTAGTTTTAAGACTTCTACCCTATTCCCCAAGGATGAAAATATTAATTTTCACTTATTCTGAACATATTGCCAAAAATATCTACCTTAAACATGAAATGCACCACATCCTGGCAAGATATCACTGATAAGGATACCTTTGCTTCTGGATGGTATTAAGCACATTACTTAGTGCTCCATAAAAATCCATAATGCAATTTCTTAAAATACACGTGGAAGATTTTAATCTGCTAAAACACTGGTCTGCATTTTGGCAGACTGTGCCTGGAGTCCTTCACAGACATGTTTTTGTATGTGCAGCACTTACTAAACAACATTCCACAAATGTACAGTGCTTCTGTTATCTGACTGGCTGTAAACCATGTGATGAAGCTGTAAACTATTTACTATGCTAAATCACTCTTGATCTACTTTAGCTGCTACTGAAAAAATAACATACTTGAGAATACAGATGTGAGATTAGAGGTATCCGTAAAGGAACAGTAGCTAGTAATGCAGCCTAATGTAAAAATGCATTTGCTTTTACATCCTCAGTATGTAACAGACATCTGAAGAGACACTTCTGTTGAATTGCTATAAAAATGAACATAATTCTAGTCAGAGAGGTGCAAGATTTAAAGAATGGAAAATTAAGGCTGCCTGTCTAAAAAAAGATAGAGACATACCTCTATCTGTGTGCAAAATGACATGGGATTTGGGGTATGGGATTGTACTGATCTGTAACTTGTCACAGCTCTATGCTGGAGGCGTCACCTTCTCACTCAAAATGTGATCCAGTATTGTTGGCCAGCCAGTTCTTGGCTTCTTCACTAAAACTTCCAATAATAGACTCTATTGCAGTCATAGTGTCTTTTATTTGGATGATTGTCCACTAGGATCTGTCACTACTTAAGTTAATTTTATAGAGTTCATGCAGCAGCTGTCATTTGGAAAGAAGCTTTGCCCAGTTGGATGTGACTGAACTAGGATTTTAACTAATGGTACTGTGTTACTAATGCATCTGGTAACAACCTGGCCTTTGGATTTCTGCTTGGAATTGTAATTTTAGCACAATTTTTAAAACCCTGAGATAATCTTTGCTAATTCAGTAGTATTAGGGTAATTTGGAAAAGAACGGTGTGATAGTGCCTTTAGGTGTGTTCAACAAGACTTGATTTTTTTGAGTAATCTGAAGTTACTCTAGTAACTGCCCACTCACTAAAGAATCTTGCATATTTTTTGTTGTTATAGTAGCTATTATCTATCCTTGTACCAGGTTTACTAATAATCAAAATTGCTCTTTTTTTTTTTAGAAATCTTGTCAGTGACACAACACTGATTGGTGCCTCTGTGTCCAACTTAAAAGTGATACATTTTCATTTTGCTTTCAAGCTAGCAGTTCATTAATGTGCTGCTGCTTTATCCATTGGTCTTCCAAAGAATTTATCTGAGCTGCTCACGGAGCTGTCGCTTTCCTTTTTGTCTATGTTACGCTCACCCTGCTGGTGTTTACATGTTCTTGTAATCCTTTTAGTTTATTACATTCCTTCCCATGTGCCAGGCATTTTTTCAGTTGTACTATTTTGCAATAGTATGTATGCTTCCATGGGCTGTTCTTGATGGATTCACACTTTGTTCACTGACTTTTCTCCTCTCACACCTCAAGTATAATTTTAATTTCCGCCAATTTGTAGTGCTATCTGCATTCATATGAAGCAACATAAATCACTTTGAATGGAGCTCTATGCTGCTGTTGCTATCCAGCTCCCCATACTCCCCAATGATAGAAAATTAGCTCAGTTATCTATCTACAACAGTGAAGTCAGCAATGTCAACATAACATCTTCTCAATCTGGGGAAGTTTGTCCTGAAAGACATTACCCCCAATACTGTATTGACTTTGGTGCAGGACCTAGTATAGTGGGGCCTCAGTCCCTCTGATAGTTCAGGTACAAATAGGATGCACCACTACATAGTATTATCTATCCGTGTCAAAAGGAAATGCATGGAGCTCTTTCATGTCTCTAAGTCATTATTTGCATTAGAAATTGCAGAACAGTAACTAATTTGACAATAGAGTACTTTAAATTCTCATTTTTCAAAGAATCACATTAGCTTGGATTTGATAAGAAAAATTCTGCATATAAAGTTTTACACGGCATAAAAAAATGAATCTTGTATTAATAAAGAATCTAGAAACAATCTGAGACATCATTTATCAAGTATTGCAAAGTCTATTTAAAGAGTACAGGATCTCATGCAGACATAATTTGAAAAAAATTGTATAGACATATTTAAATTTATGAACTAGCAGCCTTTTAAAACAGTACTTATAATCCATAACTTAATATCTTAATAATAAATAAGAACATCCTAATGCATAACATCATAAGCATTTTTCCATTTTTTTCATGGACCATACGAGTAAATCGTAATTTAATTACACCTTAAATCCCCCCAAATAATTTAATGGGTAACAGTCAAATCCACTTTAGGAAAAAAATACTTCCTATTTGTGAATTTAAGGTCCTCTGATAATATGCTGTATGAATACTAAGGAGTCATTACTTAAGCTGCAATTAGTCTATTACATTTTAAATTGTTGTTATAATTTGGGTTTTTTTTTCACAATTCACTAATGATGTTAAGGCTGTTCTGAGAACTCATTACAAAAGTGTGGAATTGGAGTGTCATGTGAACAGGCTTTTGTCTTCCTTCTTTTCTCTCCTTGTTTCGGTGACCTCTTGAACTTTGGGTCACTGATTCAGTTACAGCCTTGCAACATCAAAGCTGTACATTTTTTGCTTTGTCTTTCTCCACCTTACAGACTTGTAGGAGGCAATGGAAAGAAGTTAAGTCTTCCTCTGGAATACCTGACAGTAGCAATCAGTGCTTTTTAGTAATATTATTCAGCTCTTTTCCAGGATGTTACAGTGCTAAGTACGGCTGAAAAATAGGTTTTGGCTTCCACAATTCAAGTGTTACACAGTTGCCATCTGGGCATCATCTGCTTGCAGGCAGGATTGAGGATATGAATTTCTACAAGAGGTCTGAGGTACCAAAGAAATTAGCAGCTGATTTTAAACTAAACAGATGAAAGAGAAGAGGGTTTTTGTCGATCACTGTTGTTATTGGACTGTGATGTTCTGCAGAACAGAAAAGAAGCTTATTTACTTTTTAATCGACTATTAAACATTCTGTCTTGAATTTGAAAGCTTTATTTTCTCTATGGATGCGGGCCCTTTGCACAGCTTCGTTATCCTTGAGACAGATAGTAGCCAGGCTTAGTAAGCTAATGTTCTCTAACTTTGTTTTCAGGGTTTGGGGAGTTAAGACATACTGCAATTGGAAATATTGGACAAAGCTGATTTTCAGTGCAAGAATGTATTCATTAATGAAATAGCCATTCATTAGGTGAACTCTTGACCAAAACCTGTTTTTTCTCTAGCTCTGAAAAGAAACTATGTTCACTGGACAGTCTCTGATAATTATCTAAGTATTCAGATCTAAGTTAGAAGTGGGTGGTGAAATGTTGGAATAAAGTAAGTATTTAGCTTTGCATATGAGTAGAGAGAAAATAAGAGAGCTGTTTATGGAGGAGAGAATCAGCATCAGTATGTTAATTCTAGTGCAAATAGTGTACTTCTAGTACTATGCTGTACTTTTTTTTTCTTATTTACCACCTGTAAGGAGCTAGTGGTATAGTTGTCTGAGGACGAAAAGGTGTAATTATCTGAGAAAATGTTAATTCTGTTTAACTATATAATTATTACAAATTGAAGCCTAATCCTGAAAACGTGCTTAACTGAGGCATCTAAATAAATGCTTGTGTTAATATACTGAGTCCAAAAAACTCTTCACAACTTGTGATATGCTTGAAGCCCTTCAAACTCTTCAGTGAAGTAGAGAAGATGAATATTGCTTAAAGATTAATACCAGATCTGATAACTCTAACTACTCAGGAATTACAAGTCATGCTCTCCAAATACTGGAATACCCTAAAACCGAACATTTTTTCAAATAAGTGCTCCTTGTTGTGTGACTCTTGAGTTTTCAGAATATAGTCAGGATCTATTTTTGAGCTTTTCTTCACAACCAGGGGGCCAGGAATTTAATTTGCTTTGATTCTTGACTTCCAGAGGTGATGGGTCTTTAAGAATAACATTAAGTTCTGAAAGCTTCTGTTGCCATGAGAGTTGAGCACTTGACTGTTTTCTTTATTTGCATATTTCTTACTCAGTATTAGGACTGAATTGCTATTCAGTTGTGTGAAACTGTAAAGAATTTTATCTTTTCACTTTCCACATGATATGGCCCCATAAATAATGAGACTTTTTTTTGCACAAGTCTTTCTGTATCCTAGTAGCTTTTACTTCTCTTTGTAGATCAACATTGGTATATCTGGTTTTGATAGGCTCCTGCAGAGAAAAAGGTCCTTTCAAGATACTATCAATAGAAGAAATACATGGAACTTTCATATCTGGTGACCTGAGGAACCAAAATTTAAGAGCTTGCCATCCCAGATGCTTTTCTTGCTGTTTTGCCAGATATAACTGTCTTCATAATAGCAGGAATTGAAAGTTTGTGGTGTGCTCAACTGCCCTGTTTTGCTAAGTGTACAAACCTTTGTACAGGAATCTGTGTTTGTACTGATTGCACATGTCCCTCTTTCAGATGGAAATGCCATGCTTTACAATGATGAACTCTTGGCCAAGATCAGAAATGCTAAATATACAAACTGTTGACCTGAGGAACACTGAGACAGGTGACTCAAGAAAGCCCAACCTTGAGAACAAGTAGGGGCCTGTAGGAGTTTCTTTTCCCCCATTTCTGGAATTCAGATGGCATTTGCTACCTTCCAGAGACACACAGATGGGATTTTCAGTAAATTGAATTAACTTTGCTGTGGTATGTATCAGTGGCATCATTCAGTCAAACCTGGGAAGATCTCCTATAGAGAATCAAAGGAAAAAGGCCTTGTGTAAATGGGGAAAAGTCTCATCAGGGTGGCCCAAGTAAAATAGCTGAGGCAATGCATAGAAATGGCAAAGTATGCCCAGACCTAGCCAAAACTGATGCTTTCTAGAATAAGCCATCACCACAAAAACCCAGTCATTTCTGGGACTGGTGGTATGTTACAAGAGTTTTGCATCAAACTTCAGCAGTAAAACAGCACCCTGGACTCACTTGCGTGAAGAAAACCAAATCAGACTCTGTGAGCCTGAAAAAGTTCACATTGAGACTTTCCACCCAATTAAAAAAGGCTGGCAATTCTGTAAGTAGATTCTAGGTTTCAGCAAACATTTTGCTGTGTTCATGGCTGCCTCAGGTGCTCCTCTGGAGACAAAATTGCAACAAAGAAATAAGGAAAAGGTATTTTATGTTGTGCCAGCCACATCTCTGCAAAAAGTTACCAACTATGAAAAGGAACTATGACACAACTGGAAAGCAATTTCTAGCAACCAGGTAGCTCTTAAATATCTGCAGTGGTATCTTTGGAGAGACTCTTCATGCCATATACAACAGCATTGTTTATATTTTGTTGCATTCATTTCTCAAGGTCTGAACTGGAGGATATAGAATATATTCAGAAACAGCCTGGAAGAGAAAGTAAAGAAAAAATACGCACTAACAGGAGTGTCTGGATGAAAGGAATTGTAGCTGATGCAGGATCTGCTTTGTGACTCTCTAACATGCAGCTCAAATCCCAGATGTTGTTGATCCTTAGTTATATCTGTAGTCTCAACAAATCGCTAGAGATTTCTCTCCCGAGTGTTTCTGTTTTCCCCTTCTTACCCTCCATAACCAGTGAGAGCTGTGTCATGCAGCCAGATACCAGGATGAACCATTAGATGGGCAGCCTTCCTCCTCTTCCAGATAATCCAATATCTTACTGGAACCCAGAACCAAGGCTTGAGTCTTGTAGCTCTTGTGGTGCACAGTGACTTTCCTTGTTCTCCATTGTTCAGAACTCAGGTGGGGCATCCAGCAGTGCTATCAAGAGACAAGTATTCAGTATCTCTGCCTCCAGTAATGATAACGGATCTGCCTTATAGAAGTTTATAATCCAAATACATGGCTGAAGGACAGCATGTAGCAGATCCAGCAATTAATTTTGAGAATTATATGGAAATAATATATTATAGGTCAACAACTGCCCATTATCAAAACATGGAAGAAAAATCAGGGGTGAAAACAAGGGTAGAGGACCTAATGATAGCATTACAGTCTCCTGTTTCTGAAAGATGACAGCCTTCTGCGTGTGGTTTGGTCTGCAGTTGGTCCATCTGCAATGATCTGTGTAGCTGATGCATTGATTCAGAAGTACTTCGTGTCTGTCAGATTTTACAGCATTGATGAAAGGATGATACGTGTTACTTCTGCTGGTGTGCAAGTACTCCCAGTAATGTCCTGTGCAAGGACACCAGTAATGTTGGCTGGTGTCCACAAAATGCAGCCTCAGGAACTTGATTAGATTCTTCTGGTCTTCATGAGCAGTTATAGCAAAGACAAACTGACAAGGAAGCAAATATGATGGAGTTGTGCTACGTTCACATGTAGGAAATGGGGATACAGATGACGGCATTCAGGCTAGAGGTAAGAGGTGAAAGAAGTAGGAAAGTGAAAGCTGTTAAACCTTGAACAAAGCCTCTGTGTACGTAACTATCTCTGGGTGTAACTCTTCACAAGTTTTCAGGCTGGTTTTTGTCATACTTCGATATGGCTCTTACATTGTTGTTATTTGTCACTTTCCCAAGAGTGGCATAATTAAGCGCTGCCGATATTGTTGTGCATAGTTCTTTCCTTATTTCTCAACATATGGTTTCTCTTATCTCTTTTATTTTTAAGTCTAATTTCATGTCAATGAAGTGAATTTACATTTGTTGAAGGTGAGATGATTCTCAGATCATGGAAGAGTTTTTCCTTGTTTTGAACTGGCTCTCAAAAGAGCAATGTGTGTCAGAAAGCTGAAACTGTTGACAGTAGTCATTGCCTTAGAGCAATTGGTAGATGAAATCTTAACAGGTGAAAACAGAGAGACCCCTTCAATCTTATATGAAACTCTATGGAGTGCAACGATAACATAAACCTATGGGAAATTAGCCCGATGGTCGGCCAACCCATTTCTTTGTCTTCAGCTCTACCTGACATAGTCTTTCTTACTGAAAGACTATGAGAAACAGAAAAAGATAGGGTTCACTGCCCTTGCTTGCCCTCCCTGCATCTAGCCACCAGTGGGGACTCGGGCCTTCCTAAATTGCTAGTTCCCCAAATTTAATAGTCAATGATGGCAGTATCTGTGAACTTTCTAGTTTCATTTTGAAACTATTAACTTCTGGCTTGTGGCACTGTACAACACAATTTAATTGTGTGCTCTGTGAAAAAGTGCTTCCTTTTCTTTATTATAAATGCGCTCCCTAGTTATTTCATTGGACACCCCATATTTCCTTTATTATAAAAAATAATTAGGAGATATAATAGTAAATCATTACTCCGTCTAAGCCTCTACAAATGATTCATGATTTCTGTGGGCTTTTATGGTGATCTTCCACGCTTGTATCTTTCTCAAGCCAGAAAGTTGTAGTCTAATCCTTCTCTGCATTTCACTAGAACTCCATTCCACTAATAAGCCCTGCCACCTTCTCCAGACTGTTCACAGTGAGTGTGAGAACTCTTGCCTGTGTACTAATGGCCAACTGAGAGCTTGTGATTAGGTGTAGTACAGGTGTAGCATGTTCCCCTTTCCCAGGTGTATTACTTTGCACTTGGCACCATTCTAGTTCATCTGTCACATTATCACAGAGTCATTCATTATTGAAAACATTGTTCTTTACAGATTCAATCTTCAATATCCTGAATAAAATGCTTGCTCTCAGTGTCCTAATTCCCAAAATGCTGAGGAGACTTGGTTTTGCATTTTGGACATCTTGCTGTACAAAATACAAGCCCAAGTCTTTTCCATTTACAATCTAATGTAGCTAATTTTACATTTCATAATATTTTTGAGTTTTTTAATTTTCAGGTGTACTGTTTTTCTGTAACCAATTCATATTTGTTTGTATTAAAATAAAAAAATTGTTTTGAGTTGTCCCTAAGATATTTTTAGTCCTTCTGCCTTTGATTGAAATAGAAATGTTAATAAAGAGACAGTGTGGATTTACAATGGTCCATCAGTGCTTAGGCAAGATGCTTTAACTCTTATGCATTCTTCCAAATAGTTTTTGCTTTTTGTTTTGCTAGTGACTTGCCTGTCAGCAAGCAGTCTTGATGTTATGCATTTGAACTAAGATAAAGAATCAACACTAAGTCTTTGTGAATGGGAGGTTGTTACCTATTATCAACTCTGCTGGAATCCCATACAGAATGCAAACTGAATAAAAGTGTGTAACAACCTGTTATTCAATACTTTGTGAAACAACTAAAAGTAGTGGTCCACTAAGAAAACCTGTATTTTGCAATGAAATTAAAATCAACCTTTAATTAAGGGCTTCTAGCAAACTTGAATGATTTTAGAGGGTATTTTTAGTTTTGCTGTCTTTAATTATTGCAGACTTTGTTCTTGAACACCCTTGCTGTGTGCATTATTGCTTGCAGAGACTAAGACTTCAAAAACTACACTGCTACATACTTTCTGCTTTTGGATGCTGTATATCATGCTTAGGTTTTATTTTTAAGGTATAATAAAATTTTATTTTATACTGAGTGTCATTATATGCAGGAATTTCACCTCTGCTCTTACTGCATTTTAATTTTTAATGGGATCTGTGTTCACTTAGAATTGTTCTTTCAGGCTCTTGTGAAGATAGATTGCTGTGTATTTCCTATTGCAAAATTGTTTCAGAAATGGTTCAGAAGTGAGTTATATTTTCATTTTATGATCCTTTCTGTAGCTCCTTGCTTTTAGTATTTGCATAGATTAAGATACATAGTTCTTCCTGAGTAAGAGGTTCCACCCAAGCTGTGTTTATTGCACAAATATGTATGACGTTTCATTATGATTTTCTAACATCCATGCCTTGCACAATGCTTTCTGACTTCCAGTTGGGTATAGCTTGTTTCCTCCTGGAGCACTTTCTGTGCAAAAACTTGTTCAGGAAACATATTCAGGAAATTGTAGTCAAATTGATTGCCAACATACACTGAATCTGCACATAGTTCTTTTTGTGTTTTGACTTGAAAATTGATGTTTCTAGGTGTTGAATAGCTTCCAACCTACCTTTTTTTCTTATTGATTTGCCAAAATGTAGCTGCATGCTACTTAAACTCATTTTTTTTAACTTCTGAAAGCTTTTGTCCAAAATACTTTAGAATTAAATGACATAATTATTAAACTTATCCTGCCCGCATTCCCTTACAGACTGTGGAGGGGAACAGCATAAGAAGGTTCTAATTTTTTCATCTTTGAGTGCCTGTCTAAATAATGATTATTAGAGGCTATGTGCCAGACTTGATAGACATTTGTTTTATACAGTAATACAGGTAGTGAAGAGCAGGTGTTTAAAGTAATTATGTTTATAAAGTTTCATGTTTGTATATTTTTAGCTGCTGTTGGCCTGAATCTACCATACAGATGCTAGCTTGAGATGAAATTGTTACAGAACATGGATCAACACTAGTAATATTTCTTCAGTTGTTTCTTTATCCCTACAGGAAATCTGTATACAAGATGACTGGATCTTTACAAACTTAGTAACTTGCATGCCCACATTTTTATCCAGTCTTGGTTTTGGAGACTTACAAATCAAAGCATGAATTTTCCTTTATTTGTGGAAAAAAGTATTTGGATGTTCAAATTAAATAGCACTGTTGTCCAGTTATGCAAATTGCATATGTAAATACCTATATAAATGCATAAACTGACGTGTGCATGAAATGTACAAGTACATAAAATCAAAGCTGCCATGCAATTCAGCGTTTACAACGTTGACATGCTTATACAATATTGGATGGGGGAGAAAGAGGGAAGAGTTACCTGAAAAAGAAGGTAAGTTACTTTTTTAATAACATTTTCTGTATTAAAAGAAAGGCATAAGTAAAAAAATAACATGCTCCTAGGATGTTCGTGGATTGGTTACTCATAGCAGGCTTACTACCGTAGGAGGTATCTACAGGATTCATCTGTAGAAAGCTTCCAATACACATAATGCAGGCGGCTCAAATACACTGGCAATCCAAAAGGTGCCTCACTCATAGAGAATCTGTCAGTTCTCTTCTTTTGCCTGTAACTAGAGTCAACTGACATCAGTATAAAACTTTTCATTGATTTGATGGGTTTTGATTACTTTGACTCCTAAAATAATTTCTTTAGGACATGCAAAAATCAGGGAATTTTTGGAAAATCAGAAAATTTCCAATTTTTATGATTTGGAAAATGGGTTCATTGCTCTGGTGACCAGCTAAATTGAGCAAACACTGCCTAATTGTTTCTCACTTTTCATACATGAACTATACGAACTTAATCAGGAATGCTATATTTCTTAAACTGAAACACAGAAGAGTAAAACTGACCTTTGTTAATATTTTTGGCTTCCAGCTTTACTGTGAGTACACAAGATGTTGCACAGGCACTGGTTATAGGTCTGTTCTGCCAGAATGAATTAAAGGGAATTACTGCTAGGCCCCTCCTTTTTCTTCCTGGGAGAAGGATAATGCTGGCTCCACAGCATTTGTTCCCCTCTCTGGAATCCTGCTGAATGAGAAACTTTCCATCTGTTGAAATTACCATAAACATTTGTGGCTGATATGAGACAGCACCTGCGACCTTGTAGTAAGTGATAGCCTTTTTTCCACAGTAGGCTTGTCAGCGAGTAGACAGGAGAACACTGGAACTACATAGAGTTCATGCAGTATGGCTCCTGCTTCCACAAACCTAGACACAGGATGGATTCTCAGCCTCTTTTTTGAAGAGGTATTGCACAGGTCTCTTTATGAGACCTTCCTATTGTGTGCTCTGATGTGAGGGGTTAGGATGAACAAATTCAAAATTCTGGCCCTTTATGTTTACTGCTATTAATTTAATATGTTAATTAGGGACATTACAATTGTCAAAATGAAAAATGCTGATAATTTACTAGAGGATAGGTGTTTTGATAAGATTTAGTAGCATTTGCATCCAGTTACACTTGATGGGTCATCTACTGCCTCATTCCAAATATTGGAAAGGCAAATATAAAACTTAATTTCTTGAATTTAATAACATGAGACTGTATGATTTTCTAGAATTATGTCTTTACAGAAGACTGGGTACAGCTGCTACCTGGATGTGAGAGACCGTGCCATTATATCACAGTTCCCTGTCATACAACATAGTTTAGGTCCATCACACCATATGCTAACTTCAGGAGAATTTTTTTTTTTTTACTTCATGGCTAACACATTCCTGTTAAACAGTTGTGTCCATTTATGCATATCTGATTATTGGTGATATCATCATAGCTAGCTGCAAGCAGTCACTAGGTAGCTTTGGGTGTAGTCTCTCTACAGCAACTGTCTCAGTGATGGCCTTATATACCATTCTTGCTGTAATTATTTGCTTAAGTTTATTTCCATCTCTACAGTGAGATAACTAAAATAGCTATATACTTTGCATCTGCTGAGCTGTGACAACTTAATCTACATGTCCATTAAAATTTCCATCATATATAGTCATCTTCTTTTCTGCCTAGTAGCTACAAAAAAACTTCACCAGCACTACATCTGAAAGGAGAAAGAAAGCAAAGATACAAAAAGGGAACAAGATTTGCCTAAGGTTATACAACATGTCACAGCATTAATCTTCCACATTTTACATCCATAAGTTGCTTTGGGCAAAACTTGGCTTTTCAGCAGTTGAATCTGTTCATATCCAGATGCTGCGTTTTTCCTGACTGACGTAAGGGGTGGCTTGGAGACTATTTCAAGTTCAGTTGTTTCTTTGAATATTATCCTTGTTTCATTATAGGTCATTTCAAGCAACTGCATCTGCAACTTGGCTGTTAATTGTGATCTCTACTTGTGTTTTGTTTTATTACTTGAGTCATTTTGTGTGCCTTTGTTTTTATCTCAATGAGGAGACAGACCATGTTCCTTACTACTTGTTTTTAACATTGTCACCATTCATTGCACTCCTTTGATAGCTGAAATCAAAAGCATCATATGTACATCCAAGATTAGTTATGAGGCACCCACACATGGAAATTCCAGCTTTCTGCACTTTGTCAACACTTTCTATAGATTTTGTAGTGGTAAATACTATGAACATGTTGAAAAAGTGGGGACAAAAACTTGTGTCTCTGAGTCTGCCCAAAGGAAAGTCACTTGTGTCTCCTGCAGTTGTCAGTGTTGTAGTTGGTTATTCAAAGGCTGCACCAGAGGCAGGGAAGTTTCTGTATCTTCCAGACTCCATGAAAGACAGTCATGTCATTATTGGAATTTGAAAGGGGAGTGAATATAAACAAAGGCTTGCTACAAACTACATACTAAGACGTTTTTCTTCTTTGAGGTAAACCTTCCATACTCTGTCTTCTAAACTGTTTTGCTATACAGCCTTCTTTTGTGTAAGAAGATTCACAGTCTTTGTGTTTGTGCAGAATCTTGCACAGAAAACCCTGGTCTGTGATTAAGACTCATTTGTACCATATTAGTGTTATTCCCATTAACAGTTTAGACAAGTATTATCATCTAATGCACAGTGCATTGTACTGGTATTCATGATTGGGATCTTTCCTTGATTCTATTATTGCTGACCTGCTGTATAATCTTGGGCAAGCCAGTGGACCTCGCTGTTTCACTGTTTCTACATTCCCTTTCTCTTTCCCCAGCTTGATTTATGTTAGTAAATAAACTATTTTCTTACTGTTTCTGCAATGTGCGGCAAAAATTAGTCTAAGATCTTGACTGGGCTTTTTATGCTTTGCTATACTTTACCAGACAAAGATATTTGAAAAAAGTGCACAGAATTTAATCCTAGCTTACTTGCATTTAAAAGTAGTGGTCCCTGTACAACTAAATTCCAAGCTTCCAAAATTTTGGGGAAGGAGAAGCAGCCTGTCTATTAAACTGAGCTATGACCAGAATTGTGCAAAATATTTGCAAATAACCCTCATAAAATTTCTCTAGCTTTAATATTTGTCACAAATGTTATGCTCCAACTACGCTTTTTATAAAGATTGGTCATGAATCATTTTTGTGAATGTGATTTCAGGAAATACATAGTTTGGTTAAGAAAAGGTACCTTGTCCTGATGCCCTTATATTCAGTGAATAACTGAAACACACAGGTAAAACTTGTGGGCCAGTTTTAAGGGCTGGAATTTCAACTTCGTTATGATCTTGCTGTAACAGCTTAAAAAATGTTAATGCATAGTGCACTTAATGCTGGTGCAAATCTTGCAGTGTTTGCCTATTTTCTGACGAGTTTAATTGTTACCATATGTGTATGTATTTATTTTACATACCTTTTAGGGACAATGCCTATTTTAAAATAATTATATCAAGCAATTTGTTTATGTCAAACACTTCAAGTTATAATGAAATAAGAAGGTATAAAATATTTTGAACTCCTATAACTGCAGCAAATTCAAAACAGAAATGGAGCAAAATTGTCAGCCCTGTGTTTGTATAAGAATTCAGTCCAGATTTGGCCATAAAATAATCCAAATGGGAATTTCATCTACTTCTTTGGTTATTTATGCTACCTCCCATATACTGTGCTTTAATTTTGCCTTTGACTTTGTAAGAGATACTGATTGGGAATGCTGACTTAGGAGTTCTCCCATTTGAAAGACTGTAGAGAGTAAAGACCAGCATAGAGTATGCAGTTGGATTTGTGTCTAAACCACAAAAGATGAAGAATACAGATATTCGTATAATCATATTTTCCTATAAACAGTAAAAGATGGTGAAAGGTATGCAAGTAACCTCTATTTTCTCCCAAGCAGATGTTAGTACATGCCTGGTAACATACACATCAGAAGATAGAATCTCATGGAGAAAACTGCGTATCTGCTTGAGCCACGTGCAATAATGGTAAGTCATAAGGCAAACGTGAGTAAAAACCTCTGAATGTGATTCTGCATTGTTTCTTTCATGAAAGTACCAAACCAGGATATAGATAAATGTGACTGGGTTGACTTCACCTTTTATAGTTTATTTTCCCAAGAGTCTGTGAATAACCATCAGAACTATTTACCTGTATAGCAGAAGTCTTCAGTTTCTCAATTTATCTTTCACTTACGTAACAGCCCATAGCTTCTGTAATTATTACTTTTTTTTTATTGTTCTAATTTCTTTGACATTCACAAAATTTGCAGAGGAATGTGATCATCCTCAGCCTATTTCTAATACCTCAGAGGCCATATGTTCTGATATTGTCATAACCAGTTATATTGAGCGCACTTACATAAATACAAAAGGAAACCCAGAACATCATATCTGGGAGACAGTGTCATGCCTGCAAACAGCAAAAATATTTATTCAGATAATTTACAATTGGAAGAAGCAATTGTATTATCAGCGTGCAAGACCCTGGAGGAATCTTTCTGAGGTTAGTTAAGAGGCATCTGCTTTGCTTTGCTAAACAAAATACAGGAAATAAGAGATTTGGCTCATGGATGCCAAGAGTGGTTTTAAGACTGACTTGAGAAGCATAAGACTTTTATCCAATGAATTATCCTATAATGTGTAAAAAGAGGAAACCAATAGTGTCTATAAAATTGCACAGTAGTATACCTGTAATGGTTATAGTTCATTATTATTTAGATATTCAATAATACCTGTATATTTACTTGAGTATGAGAGTTCTGCAGCAAATGTAAGAGCATCTTTTTTTAAAAAAAACAATTTGTACACTAAATGAAGTATTGTTCAGTGTAGAAAACAGTTTTTCCACAGTTTTTAGCAATAAACGGGGAAATTTCTTTTAATCCCATGAAAAAAAGACACAGTCCTGTTGTAAGTAATGATTTTTTTAAAAGAATGAAATCTGTCATTTGTGAATTGCATTGAGTTTTCTCTGATTGTTCCCTGCCTGACTAAAGAAGTTTAAAATGTTGTTATTTACCTTGAAGATTACCATCTCTACTTCAAAGGGAAACTCTAAGAATAATCCACTTAATATTGCAAGGCACTTGTATGATAATAAGACAAATCTTACAGATAGATAAGATTTCTCTTTGCCAAAAGCCTTTATATAATAAAGGAAATTATTGTTATGAAAAAAGGGCATAAAAAAGGATAAAGGGCTCCAAAAAATCTAAAAGAAAAAAAAAATATATCAAAAAGAAGGGTATTGTTTCAATCCAGAGATGGAAGATTCTTTTCAGAATAGAATTAGTTGGAAACTCATTGTTGTGGTATTCCACAAAATCTCTACTGAGAGCTGGTGATACATAGCAAATGAGCCTGTTTTATCACAAGGCCAGCTCCTTGTGACACCTGTGACTCTCTGAGGCTGATCTTTACCTGAACAAAGTGTTTCTACTTAGAATTTTGAAAGTGAATTCAAATCCTTGTATAGGATGATCTACCTAATTTCCTGTTTTACCTTGAGCTCTCTCAGAGAACCAATATGGATGGAGAGTTACAAGGAACTGAGTAGGTAATTTCTCCTGCAATAACTCATCCTACAAAATGGAGCAGCAGTGCCAGTCTCAGCTGACACTGAAGAAGGGTAAATGTCTCTCCTTTTCTACTTTTAATGGTTTTTCTATCAGTGTCCAGCCAACCTGGAGAGTTCTGCAGGTGAAAGGGACAAGAAGACAGCAAAGAGATATGACATGTAACAGAATTATGCACTGGTTGGGAATAAAACCTGCCATTGTTTCCCCTACAAGATTTATATATTTCTCTCTCGTTTCAGTGTACATTAAGCTTTCAGTATCCATATAATACGTGTGTATAGAAACAAGCTTTACTTTCTCCTTGAAATATGTGAAGGCAAATGATTTTGTAACTGTGAATACCCTAGTTTTCTGCTGTGGTATTAACAGCTTATATACACACATACTATCTTTGTTATCTGTGAAGATGGGGTCTATGCTCATTTGCATTTGTAAGGGGAGATCTTAATATTAAAATATTTGAAAATCAATGAAATAGAGAACAGCTTATTGTCTCTCGATCCTCTGACAATTAAGGTAGTGTATTAGGTGTTTAGATCCTAGGACTTCCAAATGGGAGGTTTTGATTAAGTTCTCCAAGCTGTATTACTGATTTGCTGGTAGACCAGAGTCCATGCTTTCTTTTCTTCAGATAATTAATAGGGTAAATACATCACAGATACATCCTGAACTTTCATGAAAAATCTGAGAGCTCTTCCATGAAACTTAGGTGGAATGACAAGGCATAAATCATCAAAAGAAATTAATTATTACATCTCTAGCTCAAGGAACAACTTAGTAAAGAGGACTTGAAGCTTAATAAAGTTGCTGACCAGAAGACAGGAAACCAGAACAGATGGAATGAAGTTTCTTCCAAACTATCCAATTTATCCCATGTATCACCTATTTTTTTCTAATCTGTTGCTAAAAGATTAGGAGGTAGACAGATGTTTTACAGATCTGGGTTTGCAGGCATGGATTATTGCCCACAATCAATAGTTTAAACTTCCTTGGGTCTTAGAACTATTTTTCTGAGATACATTATCTTTGATAACAATAGGACATTGTGGAGGAAATACCTGTTCAGAAAGTAAGAGGAGAAAGTGGAGTACAGAGTCAGCTTCATAGCAGCTACATATAGTAACTTGTACAGTTAGATTGTCTTGGAATTGGGAAAAGCACCTTCTGGTTTCTTTCTATAGTAATTCAAACCTTTTGTCACATTGTCTCTAACAGCAGTAGTAAAGGTATCACTTTCTGCAGGTTATAATGCTTCTAGGTCATGGAATGTTCATTTTTTATGATTTGGTGTGTGCATCTTTATCAAATTATTTAAAAGAACAAAAAAACTTTTTTTTTTTACCTGTGACTAAACTGGATACAATTAGTGGCAGGACCAGCATTTGCAGCATTCTCATGAGTAGTTCTCCTGGAAATGAAAAGTACTTTACTTCCCGATAGCTCATCTTGTATGATCGGAGAGAAAATCCAAGGATTACACCTGAAGAGAGGGAAAAAATATCATGACTTACTCTTCTAAAGTAGTAGTAACATCTAAACATGAATATCTGTATAGTATTTATTTGACGTATCTGATTGTAACATGCAGTTTTTATTATGCCCCCGATTGCACTCCTGATTTGCTCTCTCAAATATCAACTACTATTATGAGTAGTCCTACTGATGCCATTAAATTATTTTTCACTGTAACAGATTCAGAAGGTTATTCGTGCTGCTGGTTTTTGAAATCTGGATTAATCTAAAAGGTACATCTTGAGCATAAATGAAAAGGAAACAGGCCCTGCTACTGCAGCCAAGTGCTTTGACTTCTGGGATTTTGAGCGTAATCATATATGCAATGCATATACATACTAGCTACCAACCTTCAGAAGTCTTGTCCATGCCTGTTTACTCTGTGAGGCCTGATCCTGTAGATTTGCTTCAGACTGGATGAGATAACCAGGACAGATGTATTTGAGAATCCCCTTGTGCGTAAGGTCTTTACACAGCAAAACAGCATCAGGAAGTAAATAGCTTTACACAGACCTACCTTCAGAAACACAGGCACTTGTGAAGAAGCAGCTAATCGGGGTTGGAAGGTCTTAGTGGATGATTAAGTGGTAGGTTTCAATGCCTGAGGGAGTGGGGTAAGGGAGGGCCTGGATCCATTTATCTTGCTGGGAACAGATAAATAGTGCTTGAGATACATTTACAAATGGAAGCCATAGATGGGCTGATGTAGCAACCTAAACTTCTCAGCTAGAACTTCATAGATTTTGTCCTGTACTTGGCACCAACTGCTTTAGTTGCTTATTTGGTTAATTATTTGGTTAATTGACACAACTAGTTACAATTTACTGAATGTTAAATGGTTTGGTACCTATCTGATGTAGGTTTTCTATATCCAATCAGGATCTGGAACACTCCTTAACCATACGCATGGTGAAACTCAGCTATGCCTCCTCCCCATTCCTGACTCCATGTTCTTCCCCACTGTCTAGTACTGGCATTTGTGCTAATTGTGGCTGTATAGAAAGTTGGATCAGAGAATTGATCCTGCTGCAAAGAGAATTTATTTTACTGGGTTAATTTTCAGCCAGGTCAATTCCTTGAGGTAATTTGTTTGTATGGCTGCACAAGTGTCGGTACCTTCACAAGGGAGTAGGTAGAAATGTGCCTTGGAGAAGAGTGGGACTGCCCTTTTTGGCATATAGGCAGACTTAGGTTTCCTAAAACTTTTCATGAAACTGCTTCCTCAGTGATGTTAGGCAGCAGAGTATTCAAGCTCACTTCTAGATTGTGTTAGAACTTGGGTACATCCTGAAAATGCCATAACATTGAACACTTCTGGAAACTGCTAGTTCCAATTCTTAACCACTTTGTGGTTTTGGGGTTTTTTTAATCAGATTTTAGATTGGTACATCCATACAGCAGATAATATCTTCATGCCAAATTTTACTAGCTAAAATAGGCTGTTATGCCTCCTACACTAGCTTATTGCCATCTGCTGATGTAAGGAAACAGCTATAACTCTCATGTTAGTGACCCCTGTCTGTCTGATCATGCTGTTAGGGACTTCATCAGGTTGGTTAAGTTAGAGGAGTCCAGAAATGTCTTGTGTAGGTCAGAAAATCTCAGTGTTACAGGATGGCAAAAAAGTGATTAGAGCACAATTGGAACCAAGCATGGAGTTCACGCTATGGAAGAGAGCGGTGGGACTAGAAGGCATTTGTTTTAGTCTATTCATGTTCTATAGACTCAGGTAGTCAAAGTGCATTTTGCATAAATTATTTTTTTAGGTAAAAGTAGATCATAAACTGCATAGAGGAAGAGCCTCTGAATTATTCTTGATTAAAAGACCTGCTTTAGAGTTTCCCTTCTTTTCAATAAGGTTTTAAATTCCACTGCAGTGTTACTGATTATTTTCTTTTTATATGGGAAACACATTTCTCAGATATAAAGAATCCATCTGGACCCTTTGTTTCTGCACTTAATGAGCACTACATTTTGACAACTGGATAACAAGCAAATAGAGCTAGACCAGTTTCTTACTTAGGCCACAGTCCTGCAATTAGTTCCACATGAATTAATCTCTGCACTAGTACAAAGCCTCACTGAAGTTAGTAAGGGTTTCTGGGGCTGCTATAAGAACTAGTCCTTATGCTATACTATAAAGGCTTGATTATCTGGTCCACTACTGTCCAAGCAGTACAAAGTGGCCTGAGAGAGAATCAGGGCCTGAGTAGATGGCTGTTTGAATGAATACTATTGGTAGTGAGAGTAAGTTTCTGAAGCTCCATGTAAACCTGTTGAGCCAAAAATCACTGGTTTTTTTGGTCCTAAAGTGCTCTGTGCATAATTACAGGGTTGCCCAGCACTGCAATTTACAAAAATAATTTCTGCAATGTGGAAAAAATGTGCCCTGGTAGCATATTCTGGTGAACTGGGTCAACACCTGATAGTTACTAATTCTTCAGCCTTAATCTTAGCACTCCTATTAATTTATATGCAGTCATGCCTAAGCTGTAAGAACCTTTCTCTGACTCAGTTTCCCTGCTTGTAAAATAGGTATAGTAGTAGTTGCTTCACAGATGTTTCTGACAATTGTGTTAACATAGTGATCTTAGCAGTGCAAGAAGGAATTTAAGAAATTATTTCCTCATTGTAGTCTGTGGTAATGAAAACAGAACAGCATGATTTCACCAGTCTCTCTTGATTTTAGAATACATGGAGATGAAACTTTATTTTCTGTTCTGAGTTTAAATACCTAGATACTGGGTATTACATCCTGTCTGACAAAGTTTTATTAACAAAAATTATGAACTTGAAAGAGAAAAGTCAAACTTGGCAAGGTAGCTTTCACTTCTTTGAATTCACTTCTCAGAACCAACATTCACAGGTTTTAAATAGTGAGATAACAGCATACAATGATGATTTAAAGATAGACACAATGACAAAGTATCAAAATAAAATCGGGAAGTAAGACCTGGTAGGAGGTACTAAACCTTTGGAAGATGTGCAGTATTTCAACAACCATCCACATCTGTGTGTGTGGTAAGAGTTGTAGTGCTTAGTACCCTCCATGATCAAGCCTGAGAAGATTAAATACTGGAGCTGGCCTTTCTCAGAAAAAGTTTCAACTTTCTGATTAATTCTGAAAATTGTAATGAAACAAAGCCTTGTGTGAAACAAGCTCCCACAACCTGTTGTGCAGGTTTCTGTCTACCCTTTGTAACAGAAAAGAACAACTAATCAACGCTATCAGAGCCTGACTTCTCAAACGGTAAATGGTGTACCATTTCTGCACTGCAGGGAAGAGTAGATTTCTCGACAGAATTTGTTAGGCTTTTTCTGGACAAAAATCAGTAGTGCTTGTTTAAGTTAAGGAGCTGAATTCTATACATGTGTATAGTTCTATAACAGAACCATATTGCTGAATAAGTTATACAGTTCATAATGAAGAAGCAAATCAGAGTTACAAAAAGATTTTTGAGGTGTTCTTCTCAGTGATATAGTCGAATTTATGGAAAACTTGATTTGAAGATAATCCTGATGACAATCAGAACAATCCTTGAACTAAACCATTTTATTGCATTTTTATACAAATGTAGATGTTCAAAATAAAATTCAATCTGTATGAATACAGTGAAGAGAGGATTTAAAACCTGAAAGGAGCAGAAGGTGAAAATAATCCTGACAGTGATGGGAATGGGATGGAAATGGCAAAAATGGCAGATATGATTTGGGACTGCTTATTCCTAAGATGGGAAGACATTGATGAATGACCTAAAGTTTTCACTTCTAGGCTGCAGTACTAGAAAGGAAATAATAAAGTCTTCATGTCAGGCTTTAAAAACTATGGGTATACCTGTAATTGCTAAGAAACAGACAACCTTCTATAGAAAATTTCTTAAATGGATTAACATAAAAGTGTGATGAAGTGAGCGTTAAAATCAGGGTCTGAAGTAGCAAGACAAAAGTTAATACTTTTGTAATACTCAGTTTTTTAGAAACAGATTCGTTATGGAGATGATTCTTCTTTTTTGTTTGGTTGTTTTTTTAAAAAAAATTGTTGTAGTAATCTACCAGAGTATCATCAACTTATATATAATTGAATTTGAAAATGAACTTTAAAATCATAGAATCATAGAATCATTGAGGTTGGAAAAGACCTCTAAGATCATCGAGTCCAACTGTCAACCCAACACCAGCATGCCCACTAAACCATGTCCCTAAGCACCTCATCTACACGTCTTTTAAATACCTCCAGGGATGGGGACTCAACCACTTCCCTGGGCAGCCTCTTCCAATGTTTAACCACTCTTT
>NW_008795938.1:1884316-1924434 GCF_000699145.1 Aptenodytes forsteri
ATCACTTCCCTGCTCCTGCTGGCCACACTATTTCTGATACAGGCCAGGATGCCATTGGCCTTCTTGGCCGCCTGGGCACACTGCCGGCTCATGTTCAGCCAGCTGTCGACCAACACCCCCAGGTCCTTCTCTGCTGGGCAGCTTTCCAGCCACTCTTCCCCAAGCCTGTAGCGCTGCATGGGGTTGTTGTGGCCGAAGTGCAGGACCCGGCACTTGGCCTTGTTGAATCCTCCATGGAGAAAATGAAGTTCTTAATTGTATTACAAAATGCCTTGGTCTCACAATGATAGAGAGCTGTTTCACATGATTCTTTGTGTTGCATAGATGAAATAGGTTTCACACCTACACATTGGTTTAAACACCACATCAGTAAAAAAAAATAACTATAACTCTTAGAAGATGAGAGATGGGGCTTTACTCAGATCTAAATGCTCATTCAAGAACTTTAGGGAAGCTTAAGTCTATCCTCCTCCTTGGCCTACTTAGAATAATTAGATATAAAAATTTAATAAAGAGAGAGGATTATTTTTTTCACTAGTTCAAATAATTCATAATTTTAAAATAATAAGGAATTTTCTAACTGGCATGATGTTTTTTAAGTGAACAATAGCAGTGGTTTTGTTAAATAAGTGAAGTCTCAATTTTTAAAATGAATTCTTATGAGCTTCTGGTCTCTCTCTTATTTCAGAAATACAAAGAAATTAAGACTGTACCATTATTTGGAGTTAACATTTTTTTAAAAGTCCATGCTCTCTACTGTATTTTCATGCAGAAACTAGAAAATCTAGCAGTATTACTTTTTAATTGATCAAAAATCACTCCAGGATATTTCAAGAGGAAATTACTAGGTGGTATATTCATGACAGTGCAAGAGCTGCCTTTTCCGTATTAGTGCTTGCCAGTTCAAACAGAACACACCAATAAGAGTTACATACACTTCTGCTTTTTACCAGTAAATCTCAAAACACTGTTAAATGAGGTCAGCATCAATATTCTTTTCTTTAATAGATGAGGTACAGACTTACTTTTTCTTTTCCAGAAGGAAATAGAAAACTTGATAATAACTGGAAAATAATACCTTAAACTAGGTAGAACAGTGCACTAAAGTAATAGCTGTTAATAGTGCTTTTCCAGAAAACCTTGTAACCCGCAAGCAAATAACATTTTGTTCTATAACAGAAATTGGGCTAGAGCCAGTAAGAGAATCAGGCTCCTACCAGTTTAATGGGACATTGTATATTTTTGTTAGCTGCACAGCCATTTCATTCTTATGTTCCTGCAGAGCTCTGGAATGAATGCTTTTGTTCTTTGGGTCATTTGCTTCTGCTTAATTTACCATTTTGTTCTGACACCTTTTCTTCTAACAACCAGTTTCAGATAAGGCTGCAGATGTATTTACTTGAGACAAACAGGTAAATAACTTCTCTGGTGATAATACTTCAAGTTGCTGACAAAATCACAATCATTTTTAATCTCTTTGCTTGCCACAAGAACCAGAGACTTACCAATTCACTTGCATGCTTTTGATTTGCATTTTTTTGTTTCCATAATTTTATATTGAACCTTCACCCCACCTTCACCCCCCTTATATATCACCTGCTCTTTCCTTACTTTCTGATTTTCCTTATGTAGGTAGGGAGGTATGTTCCCTTCAAAACCATTTTGTTGAATACTAGGTACCTAACCGAAATATTCAATATCTAAATACTGCAGCAGAATTTTTTTTGTGATTGTTTTGTTACTTATACTAATTTTATCTTAAAGGTTAGCTCTTATTATGCTAATTATTGTTTAGTAGCTAACTAGTTACTTTTTAAATTCATATAATTTAGGACCGCAGCAGAGTTCATGCTCGTAAGCATTTGAGCCTTATTACATCTCTTTGACCTTCTTTATCCAAAAAGTGTAAGATTATGACCCTCTTTAAAGGTCCTTCACACAAAGTATATTTGATGGGATAACCTAAAAAGCCTTTATGAGTCTTCATTCTGAAAAATGAGAAATGTCCTTGGTTCAGGAGAGACAGCTACAGGCTCTTTTGTCCAAGTCCTGTGGTAGGCAAATAACTAAGGTAAGGAAGGGCATGTATGGCATCAAACTGAGGGGAATAATGCTGTGGAGAGCACCAAACTGCTACAGCCAGGAAGAGAATACAATTTAAGCTGATCTTTTTTATAGAATAGAATAGAATAGAATAGTAGAATAGAATAGAATAGAATATTTTCCATTGGAAGGCACCTACAACAATCATCTAGTCCAACTGCCTGACTCTAACACTGACAGGCTTGGGGCATCGACCACCTCTCTAGGAAGCCTGTTCCAGTGTTTGACCACCCTCTTGGTAAAGAAATGCTTCCGAATGTCCAGTCTAAACCTCCCATGGCACAGCTTTGAGCCATTCCTACGCGTGGGAATGTACAAGTACAATGCACTTGTACTTGTCAGATACTGAGATGAGCTCATCTGGGGGCTAAACCAGGGAGGAACTATTTTTTACTGGATTAGTTTTCTGCCAGATTAGTTCCCTGGATAGGTTTACCGCTGTGCTAGATGATGGTGGTGCTGGTGTGATGGCAAGGGAGGAAAGCAAACATTTGGGGCTGGAAATATGCAGCCAGAGACAGAGGTAGGACTGGCTTAATCAATCACAGAAACATACCCTTAGGCAACCAGTTACTCTTCCTATGGCAGTCCAGATTTGGAGCTAATAGGTAGCTTAAAATTCCTTTAATTCTTTTCTTCTGGGGCTGAATTTAGAGCAAATGTTTTCCACATGAACTTCCTTCCCTGTTTCAGACCTGAAGAAGACCAAGTATCAATTGGCTTAATAAACTATTAGCTGTTATTCCTCTACAGCTCTCATCTGACAGAGACCCAGAAGAGAATCTCACAGGTATAGGTGTATATATTTTTGTGTGGTATGCTCCTTCTCTTTTAACTGGATGATGCCAGTGCACTAGAGAACTTAAGGACCTGTGCTCCAAATAGCTTTTATAGGTGGCTATATTGAAGTGGAATATGGGTTAATTTGGACAGAAATAGCTACCTCTCCTTTGCTTAAGATATATCATGAGGGGAGTCACGGGAGAAGTACTGTAGAAGAGCTAGATATCCTAGACATGATTGGGATTCAGAAAATTCCAGTGATATGATATATTGTGGTATGGGACGGTTCTAGCAGCAAAGTGATAACTTGCAATTTCTTGACTTAATTCTGTTGGGAAGAATGAACTACCTGGTTTATCTGTATATAAAACACATATCTACTTTACTGAGGATGCACTATGCTTATTGTGCACAAATGGACTACCCATGGTAGTTCTGGATGGCACGTACTGATTTGTGGCAGGCCTGGCACTTTCTGGGAGTGCTAAAGTCATTGCCCACATGCTACAGAGTCTACTGTGCATGCATATACGCACCCTGGGGCTCTCCGAGACTTCCAAACATCAAGCAATTTGTCTGAAACTCCTGCCTCAATTAAGCTGTGAAAGATCAGAAAACATCAGGCAAAAAAGCCTCCAATTCCACCTGGACAGAATTCTAAGGCTGTAAAAAGAGACATGTCCAGAGAAAAGCAAATGTATAGTGAAGTAAGACTTACATTGATGTCAAAGAGTTGTTTCCTGCATCAGAAGAGAAGTCAGTGTGTTACCTTTGCTCAGGGGTCACGAGAGCGCCATGGCGCTGTCAGCTATACTGAGGAGGGACAGAGCTGCAGTGCTGCAGTCGCTATGCATCAGGGACACCTGCCTCCTGAACCTGACCCTGAAGATTTGCTTTATCCAGTGAGAGATATTACCTTCCAAAAAAATCACACCAGACTTCTGACATCACTATTCAGTTACAATTTGCAGAGATCCAGAGGTAGTTTATAATATTAATGTATTTTATGGGCATTTAGAGCTAGATTAACATAGATACATATGCACTTAATTCGCAGCTCAAAATTAAGACACTCAAAACCTCTGCCTGCCACTGCCTAACTCTGGAGGTGCCTGAACTCTTGAAACACCTTTATAGCTATAGCTGGGCACTTCCATGTTGCCTTTACTTGCAGACACAGCAGCTCCTTCTTGGATTTTGTAGACAGAGGCATACAATTGGAATGGGGAGTCTGAAGCTGTAAGGAAGAACTGATGTAACTAAGGAATGAGTAAAATCATTGTTTTATGAGGTACTGCCTAAACCAGGACATTTCTTATACCAAATCTGAGGATGTAACAACATCTGAATGCTGTTAAAAAGTTTTTAAAAAAATCACTGAAATCTGTCCTTTGCTACTTCTTGGCTCCAGTGTTACACTCATACATTTTGTCCCTTCTCTCTCTAGTTATTTGGTTCATTTGCCCTTCTTCCCCAATTAGGAGGTAATTTTCTTCCTTTGATAACATGCCCAAAAGATTGTTCTCTTTTTATTCAACTTCTGCTTCTCTGTTTGCCTTCCAATTTTTTCTTAATTTTTTTCCTTGTTTTCCTTGAACTGTTTCTGTATTTATTTATCATCTTTGATTTCTCTTTTGTTGTTATTTATAAGACAAGCAATTGCAGGGCATTTGTAGAGGATTTGGAATGAAGAAGAGTTTTCACTGCTGGCACTGAAGCAGACTGTTCTTTATGGAATAGGGACATTCATCCTCAGACAAAAGACTTTATTGAAAGACAAACTACTAGTTTATATACACTTATTAATCTCTGAGCTATAGAAAAAATACTTTTGATGCAATAAATAACAAATAATTCTACCAAAATTCGGGAATTCTCTCTTACTATGCATATAAAAAAGATCAGGCATTCACAATACATGCCAGCTTGTATTTTGTGAAGTATTATTTAGAATTATGCTACTCGGTGCTTTACAAAGTTACTGCAATAACTGTTTTTTTCATGCCTGGGTTTACTTTGCTGCTTCACCTTCTTGACTAATATTTATGTTTTTAGTCGCATAAAGAATAGATCCCAATAGATAAGAAAGCTGCTCTTTTAAAGTTTACATAGTTCCTTTCTTACCTTTACATTTCTTTCTTTCCTGTTTTTCCTCAGCTGGAAACTGACATAGTCCTTAACAGCACCAAATTCTGTTTTTCTCTACTACAGTTTCAGCTGCCCATCTGTATTATTTTGTCTTTTTTACAGTATAGTAACACTGAGGAATTGCAGTCAATGAGACTGAAATCCCTCAGTGCCAAGAACTTTGTGCAAACTTGCTCAGAAAACAGAGCTCTACTCTGAAGAACTTCTAGCATAGTTTAACAGAGAGCCTGAGGTTAGACATTGATAGTTGCCTTTATTTGTTCTTTTAATTCCACCTTAGACATACACTACAAAACAGTTCATTGTAGGCTTGGCTCCCTTGATATGCAGTTTTACACCCTCATTTGTGGGACATTCAAATTACACATTCCTAATCTCTGTGGAGCTAGTCCAACTTTTAATTCCTACAAAACCACCTGTTAATTTAGCTTAGTGCTGATAGTCTAAATCTGTAACTGAGATGTTTGCCACTGAGGAGTATTTTGTTGAGTCAAGATATGCCAATGCCAGAACTGTTTGGGTCATGGAACATAACTCACATGGCAGACTTTGTTAAATGATTTTAAAGAATCTTTTTTTATCCAGTATTTTGCTGACACATGCAAACAACCTGGACAGACTGAAAGGAAGCATTTCCTGTTGTAGAACACAAGACTTTTGCCATATCAGGTGTAAGCATTACCGGAATCCTTTATTTGTGTTTGATTTATCATTCAGTGCACTCATTCGATAAGGAAATCAGGTTCATGACTGAAATTTATGGAATCATGTTACCATTTTTGAAAAGATAGCTAGGATGCTTTCAGCCCCTCGCTGTGTGATTTTGTTAGTTGAGTCACTTCATCCCTAAAAACCTCAGTATGACTGAGAAACTATTCATAACTAGAACCTTCCATCTATTTAATTTACTGGTCAACAGCCTCTTTCAACACATCAATTTCCAAAAGTGTTTTATTTCAGTTGATTAAAAAGAGGTCTCATGCCTAACTTCTTGTGAGTTAACTCATCTGAAGGATATGTTATAGCATAGAGGATTAATTTAGTAGCCTCCATATAGGTTATGATACCTCTCTTCTCACTGTTAGGTGTTATTCAGAATGGCAGAATTTCCCTATCTTAAAGGTCACAAAAATGGCAAAGGGAAACGCGCACCTGGAATGATAATTACATAGTAAGTACCTGAGTCCAAATTGTGATGTTCAAAGTCCCTCTAGATAAAACAGCTTAGTTCTGGAAATCTAAAGTTAATGGGCACTTCTCCACTTGTTTGGGAAGACCCCTCACTTCTCACTGTTCTGCGTGTCTTTTTCTCAGAATTGCCATGACCTAAACATCTATAGGCCTAATTCCAGGCTAAGTCTTGGGGATCTAGAAACTGAAGACAACTGACACACGCATGCAGAGAATCACCTGGATTTGGGATGCCCTGTGCTCCTGTTCTTGTTCAAAGGATTATTTCACAACCTGGGGCTCCCTGTTATAGATGAGTGTTTTAGTCATTAGGTTAAAACATCATGCCGCCTTTTGTTCTCGTGGCATATTTTGCCTTTAGAAGTCTTGCATTTCCTTCTGCCTGATGACACAACTTTGAAAGGAATGGTGGAATTGCATCCTCCTGTAACTTGCCTTTTGAAAGGAAAAGAGTAAGCCAATTCCTTAAGCACTGCTGACACCATTCCCAAGATGAGGGCTCTTGTGCTTCTGGATCTTGACTGGGTAAAATATCTGGCATGGTCCTGACTCACTCAGAAATGAGCAGGAGTAGGAATGCAAACCTGTTTGTTTATTGTTTTGTTTTTTTTTTTCTTCCTGGCAAATTTTAGGCAGTTATATACTTAGCTTGTGGACTTGTGGGGTTACCCTTTTGAGTCTTCTAGCTCTCGCTCATGCACTAAAAAGACACCCAGCTCTGAGATCTGGATTCCATATGCAGCTTCCTTTGCTTACGTTTTAGGCTCTGAAGGACTAGATTGTACATCCATGTTTGTTTAATGTATGTATTCCCAAGTCAAAATTGTTTTAAAAGACATCAAAATGTATGCAGTAGCCTTATTTATCAACTGCCTTTGGTTACTACTCCCAGGAATTCCCTGATTAATGGTCCTGCTATATTAATACAAAGGCAATTTTATTCTTTTTTTTAAATTTAGTCCTTGTGAATAGTAAAACCAGAGCATTTAATAGACCCAGATTGAGGGACCAGCTTATGTTCCACTGTAAACAATGCTTAACACTTAAGTCCCATCTTTTATAGACTTTTTTTGAATAAATGAATTTTCAGTTATGCCAAGTTACAGTAAATGGTGAAAACCAAGCACACACTTTGTAACTGTCAAGCTGATTTCCATGTATGATCTTCTATCCATGCCAATAGAAAATACATAGACATGTCAAATTTCAAGCAAGAAAATGCATTTCTCAATGTTCAGAATTGAACAAGAATTCAAAAGGTGGATATAACTGCTGCTAAGAGAAAGGACATGGGAGAACAACCACAAGACATGATTAACAGTAACACTTTATTATCCTCCTGATTCTCCTGTTATCCTTCTGGTTTTCTTTGCCTCTTTTCCTGCTTTTAACTGTTTTCCTTTTCACTGTTGTACAGTTCACTGGACCTATTATGTTCCTCTTTTGTTAAAAAATTCTTTATAAAATCTATCATCAAAAAGAATTTCTTTTGTATGGATTTTAAAAAGTTACACACCCTGTGGTTTCATCCTGTTGATTAAAACTACAGTGTCAATACAACTTCAAGTCTGACATGGGTTAACATAATAAATTAAATAATTCAGCTCTTAGTAAAATTTCTCTAGAATAATTTCCATTTTTTCTTTCCCTATTTTAAATAGTTTCGTCCCTATTCCACACCCTCTATTTTTTGTTGTATCAATGACTCATTTAAAACTCCTTGGTCAGGGCCCTAGTTGTTTTCTAATATACATTGTAGACACCATAGCATATTCTATGAACAACACAGTTGGAGAAATTAGTATGGGAGGAAGAAATGTCTTAGGTCCTCACTATTTTTTTTATTTATCTCTTGCATTGCCTTATTGCTCCAAAGCTCCAGGTTGAACTGAGCTGTAATATGCTGAGAAACAAATATATGACAAAATATGCTAAATCCCAAAGAAGCTGAGTTGTAATCTGAACGTGAATGCAATACAAAATCTGAAAGGAATGCACAGTAAATGAAAGGAATTGGGAGGATGGACAGAGGATGCAGACAACAAATGTGACTGCATGGATTATTTTATGCAGTTGGTGGTTCCAGAGCATCTGATTTTTTTAACAAGGTGTGAAAAAATAAAAAAGTCAATATCTCAGCTGCTGATCTAGAAGTCAGTGCTACAGTACAAATTATCACAATGCCTGAGTTTATATCTTACTTTTTTAGCAGCCTTATTAACATCCAGAAGATCTAATTTCTTTATTTACCTCTCTTTAATATTGGATTTTTTGGTATAGTTTTTCAAATGTACTTTGTCTGATTCACCTAAAAAGATAAGTATTTTATAAAAATATTTTTTCTTCAGTATCATAAAATCCCCAGAAACTCTTAGATGCCTGGTTATTTCAAGAAATTATGTGCGAAATTTAAGCCACATGAATGAAAGTTTCAGGAATTCGTAAACAACTGAACATGCCATCTTCAGCTACACCTTCATTGTGGCCAACTCAAAAGCATTCCAGTGCAGGTGACAACTCATTCTAGCTTTACAATAGCTAGGGTGCTAGTAAGGATATAACAACGTTGAACATTTGCTCAGCATACAAATCATTGGCACCTTGCTTATGATTTTGTACTGCTTTGCAGTCATCATAGTGACTACAGTGCACGCCTACTGAAAAGTGGAAAAGACTGGCAAGCCCTAATACTAGTTCATTTGATGCTGAAATGTCTTTTTAGTCCCCTTTGATGCTCAACACAAAATTTTCTTGACAGTCTTTGAGATGACTACTGTTTCTGTTGTAAGATATCTTTTGATAGCATGATTGCCATATTCTACTGGCATTCAGGGAATTTTCTTGTAAAATCTCTGAGAAACCATGTAAACATCCTAAATGTCTCATGCGGTTACTGTCCTGCATTCCACCCAGGATAGCCTTGAAATCTGCTTTGTAAGAAGTGTATTACATAAATAAATTTAAATTTAATTTATCAAGAATGTTTTGAGAATCTCACCTTCCTTTTCACAAGCTGTATGCAGAGTGCAGTGAATGTATGTTTCTCTGGATCGTTTTATGACCATTCAGATGTACTACTTTTGAGCACCACTTTGCAAGTCCTTTGATTTGACAATTTAGAGCAAATAAGATGGTAGTAAGGCTATATTTAGCACATTTTCTATCTTTACTGTGCATATATGCACAGCTGCTGTCTCCAGAATGCACAATTGTGATTCACAAAGTAGCCAAGTTTATTGTTGTTACTCTGTGCCATGTATGGCAGTCCAACAACCAGTGCTGTTTCATTTCAGTAACACCAGAGTGTATGATAAGAAATTAAGATTGTGATAATAAATTTACATAATTTTATTTTGCAAGTAACTGCTAAACTAGTGTACTGTTCATATTTTGCAGTCTGACTTTTATTACTGGCTACTTAATAGCAGAATTAAAGTTCTTTGTATTTCTATATTTCTATATTTTCTGTATTTCTTTGTATTTCTATACTTTTTCTCCTTTTTGAAAAGGATTATCTCCTTTGAATTTTTAAATGTTACTCTGAATCTTACAGTGTCTGTTTATGTTTTTTTCCCAAAATTGTAACTATTTCTTAACTTCAAAAAGAATTAAGGTTTTGCTTAGCAATTTTTTTGGAATATTACTTAGGAAGGTTTTGTCACTCAGTGAGAAAGCAATTGTGCTGGGCAGGTTCTTTAGGAGAGCATTGGGACAGAGGCAGCTTCTGAGTTCAGCGTAAGTAGAATTTATTTCAATTTAGCTGTCCCCAAACTGTCTTGATTTTCTTGTATATATCTTAATCTTTTGTATGGTATCACATTTCTCTCTTTATGTTTTAACATATTATCTCACATAGGACTCACCTCCCACAGCTGTTTCTCCTATAATGATGGATCTTTGCTTTGTTCTCATACAAATGTTACCTTAGAGTGCCTTAGGCACTCATCGTGTTCATTGTCAGTGTGTAATGGGGTCAAATACCCTTCTCTAGGTATGTCAGCCTCAGTCTTGAGTGGATACAGAGGATCTACCAGTAGCAGAAAAGGTGTCACTTCAACACACAAGAGACTGTCTTTTTTGTGGGCTTTTTCCAGGATTCTGTCTACCTGTGAATTACAAACTTGTACCTCTTAGGACTCATTTTAAACTATTGTTCAGACGAGGAGTGTGTTGAGATAGGAGAATCTGCTACTCTGCACAGCTTTTCACTGTTCAGATATTTTAGGGGTTTTGTGGGGCTTTTGCCTTCTCTATTATGAAGGAACATCTGCAGGCTTTATTTAACTCTTTACTTTTTTTCAGGGACATGACATTGGCAATGCCTTCATCTCTCCTGTCTTCTTCCTGTACTTTTAACTAGTTTTTTTTATAAAGATGTTGGAAAGTTTTGGAATCTTATATACGGTGCATGCTGTTGAGGAACAGATGTTGTATGGGCCTAGCTCCGTTTCACATCCATTGTGAGATTGCCCACAATTACAGAAGACTGGGTTCAATGACACAGCCAGTCCTGCACTCCCTTCGGTGGACAGGTACCCAGAAAACAGAACTGGATCCATCTCCGTGCCCCTTGAATGTCCCAGTGGACAACTGCAGCATATCACTTCAGCAGTGTAAAGAGGATTTTAGCTAATGATTTGGAGCTATAATGGCTTCATAACTATGCAGAAACTGCTTTTTACAGTACTTGCTCCACAACCTCCTTCTACTTCACTGAGCCCCTCAGTTAAAACTATTTCACCCTGAACAGCTTCTCAGGATCTCTGCTCAGCAGCTCTGTGTGTCTCGATCTTTACTTCAGTACAAGTTCAGAATCCACAGGAGATTCTTTGGCATTTAGGAGTCCTGCCAGAGTAAAGTCTGGACTCCTGTGGCATTTTTGGAAAATGGGAGGTAAGTAGCGGAGAATCAAGACAGTCTGCTGAAGGAAGGGTCTCTGAAAGGAAGGCATTTTGGGGACAGGATGATGGAGCTAAGTAGCGTGGGAGAGAGGGCACTGCCTGAGATTTTGCCAGTAATTTGGCTAGCACTTCAAAGTTTGTAAGACTTCCTGCAGACTTTCCATGAGCCACCATGACCCCTATCCTACCTTAAATTGCTCCTGGTCATCGTGACGCTCTGAATTTACCAGTGGTCAGCTTCCCAAATTCGCCTCACATAATTGTTCTCATCTACTGGCTCTTGCCAAGATCTACTGCAGAAAACTAATCTAGTATTTCTAGATGTACCAGAAGAATCTGAAAAACTGCATCATAACTCACTTATTGACCATGCTTTTCTCAAAGTTTCTCAAAGGGCTTGAAAGCAGTTTAAATTTCACTAAAAATAGCAACAACGATGATAATGACGATGTGCTAGACAGACCCTACCTATGCAGAATGTGAAGTCAGGAGGACCTTTCTTGAAGTTTTTGGGAAATGGAGAATAGTGCTAAGTAATTCTCAATGTGAATTATAACTTCTTGCATCTTCATCATTAGGTTTTTAAATATTAGTTGGTTTTGTATTGTAGCAGCTAGTGAATTCAGTTCGAAACCAGAGTAACAGCAGAAGTTAGGGTAAATGCCAGAATATCTCTACTCTGTCTGCAAAATATCAGTATGCAACACAAACAAAAGCATGTTGCAGCTACCCGCTTCGTAACAAAGTGCATGTTTCCACAGACACAAACTCAAGTGCCTGTTATAAACTACGGTCCTGAAACTGGGCTAAGACATATGATCCTATCCCCTTAACCTCTACCAGCATCAATCCTGCTCAGCAAAGAAAGAAATTGGAAATGCTCTATTAAATAGGCTTTTTCATATCAGTCCCTTGACAAAAGAGGCCTGAAAGAAATGTTTCTGAAGAAATGTTGCTCTCTTTAAAGCTAAAATTTTGCTTTTCCCAAGTTTAGTCTTTATGAAAATTGCTGGACTGACAGCCCTAAAAACTGGTCATCTGTCTGTTTAGATTACAGAGAGCATTAAGCATTATTTCTTGTAAATGATTCAACTCTGGTCTGAGTATAGTTTTGTTTCCACCTACACTCACATCCAAGCATCTCTGATGAGACAGCCAGTGATGCTAATTGGTGGGTTAATTTCACAGTGTTGATTACTGTCTGCTAGGAAAGGGATCATGCCCATCATTGATTTTCCAAAGATCACCAAACAACTGAGAGATTATAACAATTTAGTCCTCGCCAAACTAGACAGATGGAGTTCAACCACTGAGTGTTTTCCAAACTCTTTAGCCAACTGTTCCCTACTTCTGAATATTTCCACAACAGCAAAAAAACAAATCTTACCTTTTTATGAGCTACCAAGTGTGAACTTACTGTTCTGATCATATATATACTGTAAAACTACACCACAAATAACAAATGTGAGAAAATTTTGGAATATTCTGTCATAGTAATGAGAAGACATTTTTCCACATATTACACCAGGTATATCTATAGGTTCATGAGAATGAACAGTATTGGAGCAGCCGGCTCATCCCAGGCCTCACATTATCATTAGTTCTCCAACTTCTGTTCCAGCCTTACTGGCACTCTGCCATTGCTGTAGGTGGTAGTGTGGCTGTGGGCAGACATTTGTCACTAGTCATCTAAAGCTAACTGGAACATGCAGTAACAGTAAAAACACTTCTCCAGCCTACATTTCTGTTCCCACATTGCCAAATTTATGGGATTCACACTGGAGCTAGATGACAGTGAAAAAATTGCAAGAGCACGTGGGTCTTGTGCAGTATAGACAGGTGACAATCTAGGAATTGCGTTCTTTGAGGTTGGACAATGTTTCAAAACCTGCTTAATTTGTTCTGCGTTTCCTGACCATTGTAGATAAAATACCTACATTTTTTACCCCGATATTAATGGGAGGTTTGCATTGAACAAATTCTTATTTAGGAATCAAAAGCACTTGTGATCAAATGCTGTTGATAAATATGAGAGACTGACTTTTCTATTATAGCAACAAAAAGTACTTTATTTTACCAATATGCAAATTAATGTAATTGTCTCCTAGAAAAAGACCATCAAACCTGAAATTAAATTAAAATAACCCTGCAGATGTGGTATCAAGCAACAATAAGGTAAAGCCCTAAAATTTTAATTCCTGAAAAAACTGTAGAAACATGGCAAGCAGATTTATACGGAACAGCATGATCAAGGACATTAGGGCCTACATAGGTGTAGGATATATACCCTTATCTTTAAGCGCTAACATTTGGGTTTTCATGAGCAGATTCATAGTTTTATATTTTGAACTAATTAGAAAATAAAAATGAAAGTAGTACCGCAAAGCCATAATGTTCTTGCTCACACTATAAAGAATGGTATTTCATGAAACATACGGTGTCATTTAGAAAATCCGTAGTTAAAGGAAAATTACCAAAAGTGATCACATAATTATATAAAAGAAAATTTGTTTAAAAAATTGTATGTTTTTCTCAGAAGATTCTCTTTCTAATGTAAATTCAAGATGTGTAGCAAAATTTTAAATTTACATTTTGGTGCATTCAAAATCTAAAAGCTGTTTGATGTTCTGGATTCCTCTCCATATACTCTAAAAAGGCATTTAATCAGGTGCTATCTTGCAGTCCTTTGAATAAGTAGCATTGCCATTGTTGCCCCAATTGCATCTGAAAGATGCATGTGTGAGATTGTGAGTGACTGAGAGAGCATAAGCTTGTACTTAGGTTTAATTGTTTTGCATTTATCAAGGGAAAACGGAAAAGATTGAGGCTCTGATATATACCTTTGCTTAGAAATGTCACTTCATTTAATTCATTGAGGACTTCTGTTTGTCATTGCAAGGTGTTATTTTTTGATAGATTAGGTAAATAAAAGTTATATCCTGAGCATTTTGCTGCAGCTGGCTTTGGTAGAAAAAATTTCATTAAAAACATTCAATTCAGTTATTGTATCTGATTCTTTAAGAGAAGAAGCCATAAAACAGCTAATTTTTTTACCAAAATTCTCCTTAGGAATACGAGAATAATTAAAATGACTCTTCCCTAAACTTCCACGTGCAGCTGTCAAAGCCAAAACTCTCCAAGCAAGAACATTCTTATCAGTGCAGAAGAATTTGGGATCTCATTTGTAATGCAAATCGCCCAGGCAAATCATCATGGTCAAATGCATTGGAGAACAGAATATTCCTATTGAACAAATTACTCACCAAGAATCACAGCAACAACGGTGAAGAGCACAAAGGCATTCCTCAATAAATAACTTTTAACGTCATCCTTTGTTATGCTCTGCACTTTTTTTTTTGCCAAAAGTGTACGTTTCCGGACTCCTTGTTGAATGCGTTCCATCCTACTTCCAGTTTTTGGATCTTCTCCGTTACCTTTATTCATCTATCTTGCAGAAAGTTTTCTTTTACAATTAACTTCTGTCAATATCCCTTCAGAAAAATGGAAGACTCTTTTCCTTGGGAGGTACTGGAGAAACATGCAAGAAAAGAAATATAAAATATTGCAATAAGATTTTAGAGGAATGATTAGCCATATGTTTACATGGAAGCAAATATTCTTCATGTTTCAGTAAAACTTATATGATTTGTAATATCTAAGTTGTTGATTGCCATTTTTCATAAATAGCCTCAATGACTGTTAAAGAAGGATTATATGGACTGATCAGATATGTGTCCTGTGTCTTCAGAAATTAATCTGAATTGCTGTCATGCTGTAAAAAAAAAGTTACATGGAGTAACTTTTTTTTGCAGTTGCTCGACCTATACTAACATAAAATTAGTACAATTCTTAGAAGTGTACAGTGTATAATGTTTAAAACTATCTGTCAGGCTTGCTTTTCATTTGTTTATCAGGCCCATATTATCTAGAAAAAATTCTAGCTCACCTTCACATTAACCATTGGAGAGAAATATTTTGCTTGAACTGATATATTTAAAATATTCTGCATTTCAGATGTTTTTAAATGGTTGACTGCATTGGCTGAATTCCTCCTTTTCACATGGCAAAACACAGCAGGAATAGTTTATTTATCCCTCAACCACTATTTAGAAGATATGACTTTGACAGTTTTATGTTGATAACATTCATCTTTGAAGTGTATAAACTATTCCGAGCACATCTGTAAAACATCAGAAGTTATATCCCACTTAGCTTGTTGCTTCAGACTGTAATACAAGTTCACATTGCAAAGTAATGCTTAGCTTGGCCTGACAGCAATTATGGGGATATAGTCTGATTTTAAGAAATCACACACTGAATCAACCTTAAAATGTTTTAATATTAAAAATCCTTCATTAGGACATTAATTTTCATTTTAAAATGAATTTTTTGTGGCTGCTTGGTATGTACTTATTTAATAATGGAGCCTGCACAATTTTCCAGACTGAGAATTCCATTTTCTGAAGTCTTAGTTAATACACTGGCATTTTTTATGACAAGACTAGAAATTAATAAATGGATAGAGTTAGTTGCTTCCACTGAAATCTCTCTCCATTTGTATACAGTCCAACTCTAACATCTTACTTTTAATAAATCTAGTGCCTAAATACCTTTTTTTAGGAAGCACTTAGAATATAAATACACAGGGACTTCAAACAGCATGTTTTAGAGGAAATACCATGTTGTAACAGATTTATTTTGATGGGATTTGATCGCTGCTTCTACCATATGTTTCAAGATTGGCACTTTAGTGCAATATCCTCTCTGAATTTTAACAGATTGCTATAAGCTTTGCTTCTTTAGAGAGTGGAAACATTCTGAGACTGAGCTAGATGTTCAAATTGGTACGTATTCCAGCTTGGACACGACTACTGTGTGCAAGCAGGATTTTTTTCAGAACAATGAATTTTAGTGTTTTGTAAAAAAAAGATATTTGTTTACAGTGCCTTTTCTTTCCAAGATGATTAATGCAGGTAATCCGTCCTTTATAACTTAAGATCAAGAAACAACATGGGCACAGCCGAAAGGATCATTACATTAAGTAACATACAAAGGCAGAGAGTGAAAAATTAGACTTTGTACTCAAAACCCACCAAACGAAACTATCGGCTCACCTTTTCAGATCTTCAGTACTCTAGGAACACGGTGGTGGCAGATAAGGTAGGGGTTTCCCAGCAAATACAACAGAGCTGCAGAGTTGAGCGAGCGGGAGAGAGAGAAAACTGACAATCTGCATGTGCTCTGGAATACGGCAATTTACTATCACTGTAACTTAAGGAAAGGGGAGGAGACTGTTAGCCCAACTCTGAAAAAAAATAAAAAACACATCAGAAGAGAGGGGAAAGCTGAGCTTCTGGAATATTGATTAGTCTTGGCACACTGAAAGCAGGGTCACTTTCTTTGTTTTTCCTTTTAGACCACTTTCACGCTTTGTCAGTTCAGCTTCGTTAGACATGCAAAACCAGAACCCAGGAAGAATTGAAGGATCGCGCGCGCACACACACACACAGAGAGCAGGGGAGGCTGGAGCTCTCCTTTATTAGATATTCCAGACTGGAAATCTGAAAAGCCTAAACATAATTATATAACACTATTCCTGTGCTTTTTAAAATAAATGGTAAAATACGTGAGCATGCTAATTTGTTCTAAAAAGAGACATGGTGTGAGGCTATCACATATTTTCTAATTCTTAGACAGTTATTCATGATCTACTCTTCCCAGGGTGGGGAATCAGACATATCTTTCAGAAGCAACTGGAGCATTATCAAGAATAGAGAAAAACATAATCAGCTCTAATTCTTTGTAAGTTCTTGTAGATATTCAAAACACATGATGAGACTTGCCTCTTGTTTAGCAATTCAAACTCACTGGTACTAAGCCCCATTCAGCCTATTTCAATAGCATGGAATGAATGATGAAGGGAAAAGCATAAAACATCCACGTTTGAGAAATAAGTGGCCTTCAGGTTTTTTAGCATTTAAAAGTTTGTACTATTGAAAAGATATTTGCAGAGGAGAGTCAGGGGAATTCCCAAAGACCTTCTTTCACTTTTTTAGAGGAACACTGTCATTTTAAATGTTGGTAAAGTCAGTTTAAAATATTCAGTAATTATATTTCAGTGCATCTTTCATGAGATTTTTAAGTGTATTTTCTTATAAGATGAACAAATACTGTAAATGGAAATTTATATAAATTTATGCTAAACATATCATTTAAGAAGTTTGTTTATAGATGATGTGGCTTTTAATGTTTTTTCCTGGAAAGTAATTTTAAGTGTACAGAAACAATCTTATGTACTAGGCACACAAAAAATAGTTAGGTACGAAATAAAATTAAGAGCAGTGTTACTTCCACACAGTCACAGTAATGGTTTTGCTAAAGTGTTTTCTAATTTAAGTGTGCTTCAAATAATGATGTATAATGTAGAGAAAAATAATCTTACAATATAATGCAAACTTGCTCATGATTAATCTAGGTTTGAGATTGAACTGTGTACCGCGGAATCTTGATCTTAGGTATCTAACTTAAGAAAGAAATTAAGCATCCAAGTTAAGTTATTAATTGACTTAAAAAAGCAAGAAAAAAATGTTGATAGCTTGTGTTGCAAAGATAGAAACACATGCTGTATTTTCTTATACCTGGCAGCTTAAATGCTCATCTCTCTCTTATTTTTCGTGGTGCAGTTTTTAAATACTTTCACCATTTTGCCTGGAGATGGGAGCTGACCTCTTAACTGACCTTTGGCCTTTAGCGATCTGCTTGTTTGATCTTTCTTTTTGGAGTATGGCATGCTTTCTGTGAAACCTCCCAGATAAGGACTTCATTCTGCCTTCTGTTCATATGAATAGTAATGTTCCCGTTGCCTTAATGTGACAGGGGTCAGGCCCCAAATGAGGTGATCCAAAAGTATGTCATCATTTAATGCTTTCATTAATAATGAAGTCTATGAAAAATGAGGATAATCCTGTGAGAGAATTAGCTATTCAGTGAGACAAAATGAAAAAAGACAATAAGCAGTCGTACAGCTTAGCTTAACTTCAGCAGTGATAGTTTTATTAGCTCTCAGTGAGTTACAGACATTATTACACAGTGCTTAGAAAAACAGAATATTAAGAGCTTTTTGGCAACATGTTCTTGTCCAAAATTTTCTTTCTGCCTTTTTTCTTCTATCCTTCCCTTCCTGACATCCATTTCTTTTATTGATTTTAACTTTGATGGTGAAATAAGGAAACTATACTATATAAAGAGTATTATCCATTGTACTACAATAAACATGTATTTTAGATATTCCTGGATAGCAATAAATGAGTCACAGTTTGTAGTACAGTGTGACCCTGCAATACATGAAATTACTATGCACTGGAATTTCCTTTTACATATACAATAGATTTAACAGATACTGGTTAAGTGCTTCTGTCTGTAATTTTCAGTAGTAGTATTAGTTTCTAGGAAGAGCAACTTAAAACATAAAGGTTACTAGAAACATTGCATACTTTAGATTGGATCAGCCAACACTTGGAATATACAAAAGCATTGGTATGTTTTGTAGAGTAACACAGAGCAGCAGTCATTGGTGTTACTACCAATTTTACATTGACAAAATAATTTCTACATGCTTCAGGGTTTTTTTCATAAAAATCAACAAGGAATGACCTAAGGCCTTGATGAGTCTGTCTGTGTTGTCATATTAGCTCAGCACGCTAATTTGTGCTTCGGGTTTCAGTTTCAGCCCTTCTTTGACAATGCACCAGGCGGCTTGCAAAGTGGGGAAATGCAAGCATAGGCTAAGGACTGGCTTTAACTTGAACCTTGTCCTCCCAGGCAGAGTGGATTCAGCCAGCTGAAATCACGTGTCGTGGTAAACTCGAGCCCTGTTTGGTTGTGGCTAACAAAATCAGTCAGTAGATGCACTTTGCATGTTGGCAAAGTATCTGAGTGCCTTTGTAAAATAAGTGAAGGTATTAGAGTGGAAGCTGCTGCTCAAACATAAAGTATTGTTATTTTCAGCTGACTAGAGCTATAAAACAAAAACCCAGGGAAGTCAGTTGTAGCAAATGCAAGAAGTGGAAATGAAGCAACAAATTGTACAACCACTTCATTTCCCAGATAGTAATAAATCTAGTATGAGACTGCATGGATCCCAGCTGAAATAAGCTTTTTTAACATTCAAAGTAACCCAGTCTTCACATTAATAAATCGGCAATATAAATTAATACTGGCTGAATCTTTGAAGTTTTGGAGTTTTAGGTAGAAGCTCAGTGAAGTATTGTTGAAACCACAATGGCAAAACTGGAATAAAATTCTTGTGAATAAATATGTTTATTCATGGTAAATGGTTTGTCGGTATGTCCCCAGTCTTCAATTAAGTTGGACAAAATAAGAATATGTATGACTCCCTTGGAAGCTCCAATCCAGCTTAGAACTGTTAACTACCATTATACCCTGTTGTACCAATGAAGAAACTGAGTCTCTAAGAGGTCAAATTTAATCCATACAAGTTAGCAAATAGTTAGCAGAGCTAAGACACAGCCTCAGGCTCCTGAATATTTCCACAGGACTACAGTACGTTTTTTTTCCTGAGATACTTGGTTGGCTCTTGATTTTTTGAGCATGCTAAAATGAGTATGAGAAATTGAGGTTTGGTGTTTGTTTCTTTTCAAACGTGTTTATCACAGTAAGATTTGACAAATACCTCAGTTTTGGCCAGCCAAATGTGAGAAGTATACTTCATTTTTTATTAAGATCTGATGCAACGAAAATTAACACATTGCTTTAGTGAAGACAGTGGGAAGAGATAGTGTGCTGTAATTTATATACTTGCTTGTGCTCTATGCACTTCAAAAAAGACATGGGCTATGTTCTGTTAGCAAATATGAAGAACTGCAGGAAAAGATCTTTAGATCTGTAGTTGATATTGAGGACATGATATTTGCGGTGTACACACTGCCAGGAGTGTTACTTTGGATTAGTTCTAACCTTGTTTTATGGCCCAAACACCCATTAGTGCTTGGACTGTATGATCTGGTTTTGTTTCTCCTAAAGCAATCCAGTTCACACCTTCTAAAACCACTCCATGATATGAATCAAAGCATGTTGCTGTTGGTCACTTTTAGTAGGAAGCTTCCTCTACTGGTTATGCTGAACTTGAGTTTATCTTTGATACGTTGCAAATCATTGGTCAAGCTCAGTTATCAATACAAATTATGTTGTAAAATTTTCTGTGGGTGGTAAAGATCAAATGATTATTATAAAATGCTACTATTCCATCAAAAGAACATTTCAAAAGCAGTGTTTTGCCTGAGATTAGGCAGAATGGTTAGTATTAATGGCCAATCTAATCAGCAGGACTCAGATTTTCAATGATCTGTTTCTACATTACTATTTAGTGTCCCATTACCATCTTAACATTGCTCACTCAAACCAGCCAACAAATCCTCTTCGTCATTTTTTTTCCTACATTTTGAGGTCTTGTGCCATGAGAATAATTGTGATTTTATGCTTTCGAGCTCTGTCAGTTGTCAGTCAGAAGCTGTACAACAAAAACGCGGCATTCCTTTTCTGCTCTGTGAAAATTCCCAGCAGAGAAACACAAACCTGTAGTATCTCCATTCAGCATCATGGGCTGTCTGGGCCTTAACACATACTGTATGTCTGACTGCAGCTGAATAGACAACCTTGTTTCCTTTCAACAGAGGGAGTCAGATCACCCACTCACTCTTGGGAGAAGGGGGAAGGGAAATGAAGTTATACCAGCCACGTGAGGATGTGGCTCATGAACTTTTCCCCTGACTCTCTTATCAAGAATCTGAATGGAGCAATTCTCACCAAAGAATAGGCAAGGTTGTCTAGGAAGGATGGGAGATAGGATGGGAATGTGTCACTGTAAGAAATCTAATGGGATCGCATCGATAGCTGATAGCGTTTCAGATCCAAACCGCTGTATAGTGTGGCTTCACTGGCTTTCCCACAGCTAGTGGCAACCCCTTAAATGGGCGCCGAGGGACAGACAGGTTCATTTGGAAAGTTAATACAGCATTGGGGCTAGTTACAAAAGAGCGTGGCATTGGAGCCAGAAACTTGCTACGCTCTTTCTCTCAGGTCGCTCTCTGTTTCCTCTTCCTGATTTCTTTTTTTTTGAACTTTTTCTCTGATCAGCTGTAAACTCAGTAGCTTGTGAATCAACTGAGTTACTGAGGGTCCCCTGGGCAAGCTCTGGCTGGAAATACACACTGTCACGGGTACTTTAAATCATGACTTCCAATACCTGCTGGTCACAGTAGCAACAGAGCAATAATCCCACATCGGTCCTATTCTGGGATAATAGCACCGTTGGTGGGTGAACTGGCTGAACTGTTTTCTGGCTTTCTTCTCTACCAGACTGGTTGTTGAAGAAGCCCATTTCTTGGATCTTGTGATGCTCTTTATACTGGATGTTCTTTACACAGGGTACAGCCTTGTCACTAGTACATGTGCTAGCCTGTACAACAGACATGGTCTCAGATTCCTTCTTCCTTTTTCATCACTGTATTTTCTTGACATGAACTCCTTAAACAAAGCAAGGGCAGATAGGTGAGAAACAAGACTAAAGAGAAATGCACATTTCTGAATAAGAATCTGGTATTATCTGCGTGAAACACATTTCATATAAAACATTGCTTTTCATTTGTCATCTTTGTCCATAGTTATTTTTATAATGAAACAATGGTTTATCAGCTGTTTAATACATCCTAGTGTGTTGTTAGCATAGCAAGTAAGATAAATACAAAGAAAACCACTCATTTGTATGAAGTTCATTTAAGGAAACTCATTTATTTGGAGCAGTAAGCTAACGTGACTTTTTAAATACACATTTACTACTATGGAATCATAATTACTGCAATCAAGACACATAAAAATCTTTTGTAAAAATAATTATAATTTAAAAACACACAGCTCAAAGTTGCTGTTATAATAATGACTATAACAGCAACTGTTTAGCATTTGGACATTTTTTTGGCAGGAGGGCTTTGCATTGTTTATTGTGAGAAAGAAACAGGCTCTGAGAAAACATGCAAATTTTCAGCAAGGGAAAAAGCAGCATCAGGTTTGGAAAACAGAATGGCAGAAAGTCTTTGTTGCTTCGATCTTTCCAGTCCACATAGGCTGAGATGGTTTAAAGTCATTACGTTCTTCTGGATGATTGCTGTTTAATATACCATGGAAGATCTCAAAATATCTCTGTTTCATAGTATCCCTGGCATCCAGACGCTCAGGCTGTGTGGTGGTCAGCATTTATTTTCTTGCTGTGTTTTTCATTCTGAAATTCCATTCTCTGTTGGGATACAGAACTCATTGGTAATCTGCGATTTACTTAAAAGAAAATAGGAACAGTCATTTATTTATTTATATTTACATTTATATTTACAATATTTATTACTCATTGTTCTTCTTGAAATGTGATCAAATGCCTGTCATCAGATCTATAGAAAAATTAAGCATTAGATAGCAGGGTGAACAAGTATGTTTCAAAGTAAAGATGACATATAACTGTTGTGATATATTAGCTCAATTTGTTCTGTTCAGAAGGACTAGATGCTTCATTCAGTGTCTGAGAAGATATGAATGTTACTTTTGTACAAAAGAAACTCAGAAAATTGTAATTAGAAATTGAGAAAAATCAAGAAATAAAAATAGGTTGAGTCCACAGTTTAAAACTGTCTTTTCTGTAACAAAACAAAGGATTGATACACTGTACATTGTTTTTATTCAGATTTATTTGGTATACAATAAATATTGTATTTATTGTATACCAAATTTATATTTTGACATACATTATAAATGCATCTGTAGTAAGAATACAAACAGTAGCCTTTTCTACAATGAAAGCTCTTCTGACATACATAATAAATGCATCTGTAGTAAGAATACAAACAGTAGCCTTTTCATTCAGACCAGAAATTGTTAAAAGAAAGATGTAAATCAAATATTTCAGCCATAGTATAGTATCCTATCCATCATTTACAGATTCACTCTATACTACACGCCAGGTTTGCTTTTTCATGCAGTCACTTACTCTATCCCTTCTGCTCTCTTCTGAACTTCTACCCCAAGAGAGCGCTACCTTCCCCCTTGTGCTCTTTTCCTTGGTAAAGCAACTACTCCCCATGTTTTTGCAGGTTCATTGCTCTCTTTTTCCCTTTACTTCCATTAAGCCTGTCTCCCTTTTTACTCCCTAGCCCACCACTACTTCCCTTTGAGTCAGAGAAAAATTATTAAGGACAGGTCTTGTTGTTTTCATTTGAATCAGTGAATCCAAGTTTTGAGGGAAGCTTACATCTTGGCCCTATTTGGTTCTTAGACACCTATTCCAAACCATCCCTTATTTTATGCTCCTTCTGTGTGTGGTCTGAAATACTCCTTTTCTCTTTGTTCTCTCATGTTCTCTTTTGCCTGTAGGCTTTCTTGTCCTGCTATTTTGTTCTTCTTTACTTCACTCTATCTCCTTTTTCACCTTTAGCTTTTCCCTGTGTTCTGCTTATACCAAATCTCAGTTGGGCTGGGAAATGGGATTGAAGGTCTCACTCATACTGACATGTGTTCATGGAGGAGTTTGTATCACAACAGCTGGGAGTGTCTCTCTAGATCAGTGGATATGCACTTACACAGCAGCTTGCTGAGAACTGGTTAGTTAGAAATCTCTCCCTCCTCCAACTAAACAATGATAGAGGTTATGGACAGTGGAACAGATTTCCATTTTCAGCTGCAAGGATGTCAACTCTTCCCCTCCAAACAGGGATGTCTCTTCCGCCTACAGACTGCATGCAAAAAGGAAATTATTTTAATTAATTTGTTAAACCAAAGGGAATGCTGGAGCAAACAGCCAGATACCTTTCAAAACAAAAACGTTTAGGCCAAAATAGGGGGAAATAAGAGACAATACATTTGAAGTGCTGCTTTATACAAGTCTTTCACATGGCTCCAAAAATGTCTGTATTTCTTCCAGTTATGTCTACCACCTAGTGTTAACTTCAAAATGGTGATGTATTGGGTGCTTTACTTAGCTACTCTGTGAATGGCTCCCATTCACCAGAAGTCCCAGCTCGCTCCATATGCAGGCAAAGCTCCCAGTGAAGACAATGGGAGTCCAGGTCTCCTGACTCACATTTTGCTCGGGCAAAACCCCCATTGTCCAGTGACTGCTTTGCTCAATGAGCAGTGATTCAGAAGTGCTGAATACGAACCCAGTCAGCTGTGCTTTGATATTAATTTCCTGATGATTCATTAATTCTGTAAAATCACCATCAAATTCTTTGTAGAATTAGCCAGGAATTTTGGTTTAGCCTAAACATTGAAAACACATCACCTGTGAGAATGTGTCATCTTGGGAAAAGTATTCCTAAAGCAGTATTTTCTCTGAGATCTGAATACTTCTTGAAAAGTATTTGCTACTCTTGACTTCCTCTAAGCCCAGGAATATGAAAGCATTTAATTCTTTGATCAGGTTCCTGATAAGTTATTAAAGAGAGAATTCCAGTGATTCAGTGACTCAAAATAGGAGAATAAAATAAGAGATGAATGAAAGGAGATTATCACATTCAGCTGCTTTTGTCATGCTATATTCAAACAGCTTAAAACAAGATATGTGAACTTTGTATAATCACAAGCTATTTAAGCCTACAATGGTTCAGCAACAAATGAAATTCAGAATTCCTCTTTGCACACAAAATGTAGATAGAACAGTTGAAATCTTGTTTGAACAGTAGGAATAATATTTTACTTTGATGGACCTATTTGAATACCATGAAAATCACATATCCTTTGCCTCAGATTGAATTTTTTAATTTTGTATTTCCCCCATTTTATTACTGATGTGTGAACAGCTTCATTCCTTCAAATGAAATTCAGAATTCCTCTTTGCACACAAAATGTAGATAGAACAGTTGAAATCTTGTTTGAACAGTAGGAATAATATTTTACTTTGATGGACCTATTTGAATACCATGAAAATCACATATCCTTTGCCTCAGATTGAATTTTTTAATTTTGTATTTCCCCCATTTTATTACTGATGTGTGAACAGCTTCATTCCTTTTTTTCCTCTGATACCTAAAGATTCTCTACATGTAGTGCAAAAGAAGTGTAAAATGCTACTAATTTCACTTCCCACTAATTCCACTGATGTGAATGCTGTAGCCGTATGTTTGGGTTAATACCTATCCTAGACTGTAGCCTTCATTTTTCTAGCCTGATTACGTTGTATAAACAATGCATGCCTTACAATGACTATGCCCTTGAAGAACTAGAAGACTGATAGAAGGGGAACATCCTGCCCTAGAAGGCTTCGGAGGCTAGACGACTGCCAAAAACCCAAGAAGTCAGCAAGAAACTGCAGTAACTAGGGGAAAGGTAAAGGCGGCAGGGGGAGATCGCAACCACTGACTCAGTTCAAGACTGGAAAGACTTGCCCCCCACACACACACACACCTGCAAGGAGCATGCCTGCTAATTTACATGGCAAGCGAGGCTAATTTGAACATAACTAACCAATGAGCGCGAATTTAGGCGGGCTTTTACTAATCATGTAGCAATATAAATACGCTGTAGTTCTTTTGTGTGGTGTGCTAGCTCTGTGGAATTACCGCTTAGCACCCATCTTTGTGCAAACATGAGCTAAATAAATATCTTGGCTCTGTGTGTAAGATTGGCTTACTGTACACCGGGTACTGGACCCCGCTTGTGGTCCAACATGCTTGTGTAGGTTGTGTGTATTTAATGTTTATTCTGTAAACATTTTAATAAGAGGCTGTTTTTCACATATTTGCAATGTACTACAAAATTATACTTAAATAGTTATGAAGCATAATCCTTAATATATTTCATTTGCATTACCAGAAACTCCAGGAACCATCTGTAACAATGAGTCCCATCTTCCACAGATAACTCACTGCTCTGTAAGATGTGGGAGCAGTGATCCAGAAAGTGTAGCTCTCTGCCTACCACAGAACTTCCCTTGGATTACGTTAAAAATGTAGATGTTTAGTACAAGCCCCCTCAAAGCCTCAAAAATGACAGCATAGTGTAGGAGTCATGAAGCACGTTGTTTGTCTACCAGATGAATGTATTAGTGGGGAATTTATTAAATAGGAATCTTTAGATAATCCTGGAAAAGCATTTCCCCCAGTATTCTGGGATGGAGATCAGCTAGGTATCAGATTTCCATCGCCAGTAATCAATCAGGATTTTGCTTTCATTGGGATTCTGGTTCTTTCCTTTTCTCCATTAGGTATCCTATCATCCTCTTGTATAAGATAATTTCTAGACATAGCATTCATATAGAACATTCCAACACTTCTCATCCTTCAAGAGAAAGCTCTCTGCTGATGGTTCTTTTCCTTGCAGGGTTTTTACTTATTTTTAATGGTTATTGAGGTGCTTTTTTTTTCGACAGAGGTAACCTTTTCCTACCAGATTACAATGTTGGCTATTGCGGTTGATACAGGGTAGTCGCGGGCCTTCTTCCCATCCCACATATTGGGTTCCTCAAGATTCTTCCACTAAACATCGCAAACTAATCTCCATAAAACCCCAAATTTCCATACAATCTGGAAATTGTAAAGGTGAATGTAAACTAATTTTTTTTTTTTTCTTCTGTGTCAGACAGTTTCCTGAACTGTTTTCCTCTGAAATCACATTGGTAAATGTAAAAGGACTTATGACATCTCTTTTCATAAATTATCAATATGTCCTAACCTTTAAATTATTTTCTTTTTTCATTATTATTATGTAGATTACAATAAGAAGGCTGTTTGAAGAGGCTTACAAAAGATCTTTTAGCTTCCTCTTGATTTTTTAATTCTTTAAAAATTTATTACTAAACTGCTTTCCAGAAGGAGGTTTCAGCTCTGGACTTCTAAGCACTGTTAGAACAATTTACAGTTCTATTCATTTTCTGAGTGCTTCAGATAAGAGCCCTGGAGAAGGGACACACTCAGTTCCGACAGTAGGGCATCAGTACATGATAATAGCCTCTCCCAGTCTCAGGATCTCAGAACTATTCTCTTTATTCTGGTACTTTTAACACAGTACAATATAAGAGGATTTTCTGAGTCCTCATACATCACTTCCAGCTGAGGTCTCAGCACCCAGGATGGATAGCAATCTTCAAGCAGCAAGATAATTTCTATTACAATCTGTCTCTCTCTCTCTTTTTCTTTTTTTTTCCTTTTTTTTTTTAAACTGCACACTTCCATTCTTATTCAGCAGAACAGCTCTATAAAGAAAACTGGTTTTAGAGCATGTAATATTTGTTTGGTTTCCTTGACATGCTCATGCTCTCTGAAAATAAACATATACATATATATAAAACTTGTTTGTAAGTAAGAGTATGAATGTGTATAGTATATGTGTAAATTAGAACCCCAGCAGTCATTTTGAAAATACTATTTGTAACAGACTATAAATGCTATTGTATATTATGGTACATCAGAGTATAGCAAAATGAACATAAATTTTCAGTTATTTTTTCATGATTTTTTATTTTTATTTGCTACAGACATTATAAGCAATAGTAATAATATTCTACGAAGTTATTTTTAAATTTTAAAAAATGAAATTGCTGTTTATGGCACTTTGAAATCTTTCACTCTTAGCAAAACAGCATCTGCCTTTCACAGCTATCCATAGTAAAGTTGTCTGTAAAACAGTCAGGTACATTTTGACATAGTAGAGCATTCTTGAAGACAGAGTAACATTCAGTAGGCTTTAGGTCTCATAATGTATGTAAGTAAATATTATTGCCACAAAAGGAGCCCAACATAGGAAAATGGGTTTTGTTTTGGTTGATATTTTGTGAAACAGAACTGTGAAAGCGCTCTTAAAATCATAGTGGTCTGTGTGCTTCTTGGTGTTTTGTTTTTTGGATTTTAACTTTAAAACATGTAGCAGGTTGCAGCAGTTTGAGTTTAATAAAATAATGACTTTTAGAGTAACTACTAAAAAAGAAAACCAGAATAAATTTTTTGCATAAGCCAATTAAAATCAAATAGTAAGATGAAATCTCAACTTACTGTGGAATATTGGCAATAATATTATATATATGATGCAAATTTTGTTCTTTACATGGAAATGTTGTATGAACCAACCACGCAGATGTAATTCTGTCTGAATAATCATGCTCAGTCTGAAAATTCAAAGTAAGTCATCCATGTATGCCACTATTTTGACAAGTTTCTGAACAAGAAGACACAAGACATATTCAACCAGGGGGCTAACTATTGAAACTGTTTAAACTATTTGAATGTGTATTATTCAACCCTTCCACGGTATGAACTTTTCCTTTTTAAATGTAAAATGAGAGAAGTTATTCTAGTGACTTCCACCAGATGCTAAAATAACTATGAGAGTTTGAAGGTTTTGAGGTAATTTTTAAGCATCATAAAAAATAGCAGAAACTGTCCATTCTTCCTAGTATAGATGAATCAACATCTTCCTACACTGTAATGTTAAGACCCCTTGTAGATGAAACTTATGATTTTAGTTGGTATTAGCATAAGTCAGTATTTTTGACTGTGTTGAAAGCTAGATGTTTTGAAAAGGCATCACTGTGGAGGATCTTGTGAAACTTTTTAAGCATCATAAAAAATAGCAGAAACTGTCCATTCTTCCTAGTATAGATGAATCAACATCTTCCTACACTGTAATGTTAAGATCCCTTGTAGATGAAACTTATGATTTTAGTTGGTATTAGCATAAGTCAGTATTTTTGACTGTGTTGAAAGCTAGATGTTTTGAAAAGGCATCACTGTGGAGGATCTTGTGAAACTTCTCTTTAGTAGCTGATTTTTATCTTTTTCAGAAGATATTCTTCAATCTGAGATAACAAGTTAAGGTATCCACCAATTGCTTTTCTTAAGAAAAGATCTTTAAAAAAGACCATTACCCTCATGAATATTCTGTAGGTGGCCATTTGATCACATTACTTGCTAGGAACGGTCCACAGAAGAGAAGACTTTTTTGACATCTGTATTTGCCTTTTATGAGCCTGCAAATTTTGCAATTTTGTATTAAGAGCTATATGTGGCTTTTGAATGAATCCTTGACCAACAAGTGAGATTACTGGAATATAACCTGGGCTACAAAGTAATCTACAAATTGTTTAGGCACTTTCCTATTTCAAAACTCCTTGTTGCTTTGTAACTTGAACCAAATCACAGAAGGATCCAACAAGCATCAGAGCCAGGTAAGAATAAAAGACAGGAGAGTGCAGCTGGAAGTAGAAAGGTGGACAGAGTCGAGTGAAGATGACCCTTTGGAAGAGTTTTGGTCTTTGATGGTCTCACCCATCTTATGAAATTAACTGGCATAGGATATGCAAATATTGCCAGGGAAGCAAAGGAGCATGTTTAAGCATATGTTGTGTTTACTGACACTCACAGCACTGTTTTTCCATTGTTTATTCATTGTTTATTTGTGTATCAGTCCTTGACTACAATACTAAATGCTTTCATGTCAAAGACTTAGTCTTAACAGTTCTCAAATGTCATTCATGTAATTTTTGAAATGCCTTTTGGATGAACTTCATTTCAAAAACAGCTTTGGTGTTGTGCATAGAGCAAATTCAATATAACTTTCAGAAAGCTGTAAACAGTTGATTATATGTATAAGCCCATTCATTATTTACTATCCTTAGCTAGTACAGGTCATTTGGGCTGAAACTACACTGTTTGTAAATGCCAAGTGCTGATTTTTTTTGTCACAGACAAGATAATGTCTGTGTTTGCTATGATAATAATAGAAAACTTTAATGTCATAGATTTTGGTTTTAAAGAAGATGGTAAATGAAGGGATAGCCAGATTCTCCTTTATGAACCAACAGGAACTGCGGCCCAAAGCGATAGCTGAGGTGGAAGAGCCAGTGAGAAGCTACGTCGAACGGGCTGGCATGTTACAAACATGAGGCTGCAGGATTGACAGGCTGTAGTTGTTGATGCGTGTGTTTGCCAGAAGCAGAGAGCAAGAGAAAGCACAAACAGCAGCGGTGAGCGCAATCCTGTTAGGCAGCTAAGAGTCACAGTGTCTTTGGAAAACAGTTGTCACTAGAAATGTATACTTTTCTCAACTTGGAAATGACCTATTATCTCATATGCTTAATACTTAGTGAAACAGGATCTTGTGCACATTTTTGAAAATAGAGAGGTACATGGCTATAACCTTTCTAGTCAACAGTCTGCTTCTGCTCCTGAAACTGGCTAAATGCTGAGGGCTTTACATCTTTACTTGCCCCTTTTTACCATTATCAACAGATCAAAGAGCTCTCAAGTGAGAGACATACTCGGTAAAATCTGGATGCTGCCATAGAGTCAGCACAAATGTTGTGATTCTAAACCTAGGCCTTAATATTTAAATAAGCTATATGTGGTAATCTAGAAACTATTCTTCCCATGCTAAGATCTTTGAAGTCTTTCACTCTCTGGACAGGAACATTAATTCTACCACAGGGCAAAGAAAGTAGACACAGTTTTACTTGGAATTAATGAGAGCAGCCAGACCTGAGTAGTTTACATCCTGCCTACCTTGCTATCCTAATAGTATCCTTCTCTTCCTGAATTTGATCACAAACAGCCTGACCTTTCCTAAACAAACAAGCAAAAAGAGCCTCCCCCTTACCAATAATGCTTTCTCCTTTTCTAACAATATATGTAAGATAATTCCTTGGCTTTTTTCTGTACTTGTACATGTGAAAGTCAGTACATGCACTGACTTTTGAATCACAGGAGTTCCATGCAAACCGCACAACTGGTGAGCAAATATGCAAATAGAAAAGTTCTGGACTGATGGATTTGGGACAGAAAAGTCTTAAATGGGATCCTCAAAAAATAAATGCATTAGGCCACCTTTATATACTATTTGTCTAGTTTTACGGCCACTATTGGTTATTCTGTTAAACTGACTTGATCATGTAATTTGGAAAATGTTTTTTACAGTATTTTGGGGCCATCAGTATAGCATTCTGTAGTATATTTGGACAAGAGTCTTGCAGACAGGAAAACATTAACTTCCTTCTCCCTGTAGGTACTCCTGCATTTTCTCATTGTAAATTCTACCAAGATTAAAACAATAATGTTATTAGAAAAGTTTAATATTGCAATATTTTTGCCGTAAGTACCTTCAGAAAATTTTGGGGGAGACTGTTCCAAATAGCTACAGCACTGCTTTTAAACCAGACATTCTTCTGGGTTCAGAAAGCTTCCAGACCTCTCACGTCTAGCATGGTAATCCATCACTGATTATATTACACACATATGAAACTTGAAGGACAAATCTCTCAGCTACATTTTTGCAACCTCATTAACGTCATTCTGCCTTTCTTCTTCATGCCTGCCTCTCCCTTTTGCTCACAAATGTGGTAATGAGTGAAATCTTCTTGGTATGAATGTACAATGACTTTGTGTAGTTAAAGTGGTTTTGTTTTCCTATTCTTCATTGTTTTCTTGATAAATCTGCACTTTGATCTTGAAGCTGCCTTACCCCTGGCACAGCTCTCATTCCGGTGGCGCCTGTGGATTCTTTGTGAATGAAGAGTAAAAAGTAGAGTCCCCAAGCACATGAGAATGTGAGAGTCATGATTCAGATGAAGTACAGAAATTTGCTGCTTTGTTTTCAGAAAAACGTGCAGTCTCTGGGCAAACTCAGAGAAAAAAATGATATTTCACATAGCTTACAATAAGAGCTATTAATTCCTCCCCAGGGCTACTGTGAAGAAATTTCATATAAAACTTAGATGTAAGTTAACTGAAAGAGTGAAACTGGATTGAAACAGTTATCCCATTATTTCCCATCATTATGATATCTTCTATCAAAATTTAAAAATGGAACAATCAAAACAACTTTAAAAAACTATTTCTTCTCCTGAGATCTGTTTCAAATTAAAGTTCCAATTTAAATTATAACTGTGAAAAGATACAATTCAAATGATTAAAATTTCTTTTGTCACAGATCGTTTATGTGAAATTCTGTTCCTACAGCATGCACCTTTTCTGTAACCCACTCAACCACAGGAAGCTGGTGACTGAAGAGGCTGGGAGAGCTGTTGTCCTTAAACACTGCATTGCAAGGGTACAATTCATTGACTGACAGTGATTTGAAATACACCATAGTGAAAAAATAAAAACTGAAAAGGCTGTAAGAAAAGTATAGACATTCTTAAACTACATTTGTCCACGTATGTTCTTTTTCAACTTGAAAAGTATTCTCATCAGCTGTTGTGCATTTAGAAGTGCATAATTTTGAAGGAGAATGGCAGTGGAACCCCCACAAAGATCTTTTTATTCAGAGCATATGCACTAGAATAATAAATACGGCATGTACTGCTGGCATGATACAGTCTTGCTGCTTTTTATTTTTCATTCCATATTTGTGTTTACAATGGTTGATATGTTGGCACAGTGGGAATCTTGTGTTTGCCCTCTAGCCACATACAGTTCTGTGTGATAGAGGCAGCCACACTGGGAGCTCCCTGGTACCCTGCCAAAAACCTCAACCCTGCAATCAAAAGCAATATTTTCTTCATGGACATGAGGTAATTCTGTCTCTGCACTTGTTCGCTTTGGGCCTAGGGTGATGAGCAGTTTAGAAAACACCTTTTCTATTTGCACGGTGATTTCATCACTCCATATAGATAGTGGAGTCAAAACGCTCGCAGGGATTTGTGTTCCATGTACTTACCACTATGACTATTGTATCTGCAATTTTTGCATGTTCAAAAATCCATATTTGAATGTGTGTGTTGGGAGGTTTGGTTTCTGACTATTGGGCCAGCTCATATTAGGCTGCATGCAACTACAGGGTCCTGTGGGCAGGAAGCACAGATTCAGAGATTGTAAGGGAGGGATTCATTGTGCTTAGGCCGACATACAGGGAGAATAAGGACAAAGAGTCTTTTTAAAAGAAGAAGAAGAAATTTGTGTTCATTTGTATATGGATTTAATGTCTGATGACAAATGTAGAAGAGCCTCAGCAGTCTGAGCCCGCTGTCTTGTAGGGATGGCCTGATAATGGAGGGAGATCAAAGCATCTATTAGAATCCAGATAGCGTCCAGGTTCCCAGTGCGGGCTGGGCGTTTTGTGTCCTTTAAGCACAGAAAAGAGACAGACTGGGCCCTGAAGGGCTTTCTGTCTGAAGACACAGAATAAGGGTAGGTCATACCAAACAAATCAATTTATTGGGGAATTGGCCTTGCTGTCAGAGTTGTACGGAATGCACTTTGTTTCTTTTGTTTTTCTTCTGAGGTTGGATATTGGGAAGGAAGGACCATTAAAAGGACTACAGGAATGGGAAAGAGCCACAAAATCTTTATAGCTGGAAATTTGCCAGGAGCTTGAGGCCTTACGGAGGGATTTAGTGGAAATAAAGTAATTTCCAATTATTTATTGGAATTTTAAGAGGAATGTTTTCCAAAGCATAATATCATCATAGAAGGAATTTTAATTGTGCTTAGGATTTTGGTGATGAAAGGGAAAAAGAAGAGAAAGTAAAGTTCTTATAACAACAGGTAATATTTATGGTGTCATGACTTTGTGTATTTTATTTGCTATAAATTAGCCTGGACCCAAGCTGCTTTGAACTGTTAGGATTGATTTAGGAACTAGACATACATGTAAGATTCCCACTGAATCCTGTGAAATTGACTCAGTTTGACTGAAATGTTTTAGGAGGTGCTTTCAGAGAAGCCCTGCTGGCAGGACAGAAAGCCTGGTAAACACTGCAATGGGTGCACCAGTGAGTAGCCAGGGATGAATAGAAGTTGTAGTTGTTTGAGCTGGCACAGCTGCAGCCAGAAAGGACGCATACCCTATGTGTGCCCTAAAATACCCATACTCTGCTGCTGTACGAGTAGGTATCTATCTCCAGTGGAACATGCCAGGTCAGCAGGGAACATGAGGAAAAAGGAAGAGCGAAAGAGCAGAACAGTCTCATCGCCTGCCCAGTAGTACAAATGACATAATTCAGCTCAGATGTAAACTGATCCTGCCTGTATGTCTCCCAGACAGGGTTCAACATCTTCATATAGTCATACTGACTAAAAAGCTGGGAGGATCTGGCTGGCATTTGTACTGTCCGAGAATTTAAGATCATGTGGCTGTACTTCTGGGGTTCAAAATTAATCCATTTTCTGCATTCTGCTATGTTAAACAAACAGAATAACGAACGCCCCCCCCCCCTTTTTTTTTGGGGGAAATTTTAAAAAATGGAGTGACATTTTTTAAATACAGTACTAATGGCTGTATAAGAGACTCAACAGTGTTGCAGATAAATGGAGTGCTAATAATTTTTTTGAATTCTCTGGAATTTCTATGTCTTTTTTGTGCTATGGAAAACTTGCTTTGCTACAGTACTTTTGATACTGACTTTTATTTTTAGTAGTAAAGATAATTGAATATCCTTTTGTTTGGTTACTGCTATGCAATCACAGTAACTTTAACGTGACTGCTTATGGCGGTGACTCTAACAAACGAATGTAAATCGTCCTCATCTTTGTTAAGCAGTTACAGTTGTGAGTCACGATTCTTTCTTTTTTCACACTGCCGTGACTTTTGACCAGCTGCAGAGCATTTTTTGGTTCCATCGATAGGTTTGCACAACATCTCCACCTGCATTAGTCTCCAGGGCTGACTGTAAAATCCTGATATATGGCAATCAAGCAGACAGGGCATGCAAAAGCCTCAATAATAAACTCTGCTGACCTTTCTGGACAGTGCATCTTTGATCATTTTATCTTGCTTTTCTCAACAGCTTTTTCTCTGAGTTGTTTTGTCTTTGCTCTTCTCTTGGCAGAACAGCTACTTCTCTCCGGCCACTGGGTATAGCCTTATTTTATTTATTCTTGTCTTTAACTTTTGTAGGGCAGCCAGATACATGGGGATGGGTGTTATATAACAAATACAATAAATAAATAAAGCCCTTTTTGCAATGTTCTTGCTGTCCACAGTGAAAGCTGTGGTCATGGAGAAAGGAGTTCATTACACAAAAATGCCCTGTTTGATCCTGTTGGGGCAAATGGCTAAAAAATAGGAGGGGTAGGTTGAACACAAAATTTGAAAGATGAAAAGTGAAATTAACAGAAAATCAGCTGTTTTAGGGACAAGTGCTAGACTTGTTGAGTATTTGTGTTAAAAAATAAAATCGAAGCATAAAATGTCCCTTTAAGCCAAACATGTCACTGGATTTAGATTTAAGTTCTTAATCCTTCCAAATTTAAAATGGTTGAAACTCAGGTTGCTGCTGGCACTGGCCACTGAGAAGCAATGCCAGAGTCTCAGTGCACTGCAGAAAGTTGATTATGCAGAGCCAAAAGACTGATCAAGGATTCACGCACTGCGAGCAGTCACTGAGTTTATTTGAAACACTAGGATAGATTTTATAGCGTTTGGAACTTTAAAAGGGTTTGAAAGAGGAAGTCAGTTTTTGCAGTAGGCTCTAGAGCTTGAGAAGAGGCCTTTGCTAGTGTTGCCAGACTTTCCAGATACTTATAAAGACTAAAGACTATTTCTTCCCTACCTTTTACCTCTACAATAATTATCTTGCCCTTTCCCCTACCTTTTCCCGTTTTGCCCTTTCCTTAGTCCCTCTTCCTTTCTTCCCATGCCATTACTCCTCCTTGCTGCTTCTCATTACATCTCTCCCCTTGAACCATTTGTTCCTATTGCACTCTTTAGTCATTGGATCAAATACTGTTTGTATTATTTTTCTGTTAGGGGCTAAGGAGTAAGTTGCCATCTTGAATGGAGAATGTCTCCTAAGCTGGGCAGTAAAGTATAAGAGATGCATAATTGTTTTGTTTGAAATTTGAACAAGAAAGGCCTGATGGTACATTTAAGCATACAATCAAAACAGAACCTTTTTTTTTTTTTACTGGCCTTGTAACTCAGTGTCAGTGCGTATGTATCTTCACCTCCGTTAGTAGTAACATATTTTCACAGATATGTTAGTGTGCCCTTGTAGAATGCCAACCACATTAACAAGATGACCTTTAGTGTGTAGCCGGTAGGTCAAGGGAACTTATTTTTCCCCTCTAAATGGCCGTAGTGACACCTCATTCAGACTACTGCATCAAGTCTTGGGCTCCTCAGTACAAGAAAGACATTGACACACTGGAGCAAGTCCAGCGGAGAGCTATGAAGCTGGTCATGGGGTTGAAGCATATGACATAGGAGGAGAGAATTTGGATTGTTCTGCCTTTAAAAAAGAGGACAAAAGGGGCAGATCTTACTGCTGTCTTCAAATACTTCAAATATGGGAGGATGTAGAGAAGATGTATGCAGACTCTTCTCAGAGGTGCGCAGTGGAAGGACAAGAGGGCAATGGACACGACTTGGAAGAAGGGAAATTCTGACTTCTTATGAGAGTATTTTTTTAATCGCAAAGGTGATAGACTTTGGAACAGGGGACGAGAGAGGCTGTGGACCCTGTCAGTGGAGATATTAAAAACCCGACTGGACAAGGCCCTGGGCAGCGAGGCCTTAAATCACACAAAGCTCTCACTCTGTTGACATACTGTTGGCCTTGCACAGTGTCATTGTGTCTTGAGGGCATTACCCTGAAAGACATAGTAGGATGTAATTTGGGCAGCAGCATACTACAGATAGAGACCATCAGCCAGCTCAAAAGAGTAACAGGGATCAAAACTGTCTTGAGCTACTGAACTTATTTATATTTTGCTGAAGTGAATGTAATGTTATTTAAACTTGGCCAGAGATGTGCATCTCCATAAACCAGACTCAGTTTCCTTCCATTCTCTTGCTCTTGAATTCCAGCAGGGCAGGCTGCGTGTAGCCCACAGGGGATGTATTTGTGCTGGAATTGAATTTCTCACACTGCCACATAGTCCTCTTGGAAAATGTAAAGAGTGACATACAAGGAATACACAAAGCAAAGTCCTAATTATTAACACAGGGAGAAAAAATACTCAGATCTTGCAGGGCACTGGTGTTTTGCTTCTTGCATTCCAGATGTTCATTTCTCCACCAATATAACTGTATCTCAGTCGCTATAACAGTATCTATTCACAGTGCTAGTAAACTTAAACCAGTGCAAGTATGTGATGAAGAAAAAAAGTGAGTCAGTTTGGTTCTGAAATAACAAAAAAGATTTAATAGCAGAGATACAATATATCCAGTAAAACCTGCCTTTAGTGATCATCCCAGCTGCATAGATTTAAATTGACCTGGAAAGTTTTTTTTCAGTGAAAGCTTGTACAAAATTGAAATGAAATACAAGGTGAGAATTGAAGTGGGTAGTTATAGAGGTTTATCTCTATTTACTTGTAGAGAGTATTAGGGGAGCATCACATGTGCAAGAAAATTTCTCCAGTACTGGTTGTGATGCCATCGTGAATGACATTAGAAATTATTTTATAAATTTCTGTTCTCTTCTCAAAGGAAAAAATTAAAATGCTCTTCTGCATCTTTATATGTTTATTGTCGTAGTGCAACAGAAGCTGCTTAAATTTGCCTCCATAAATGATGCAGTATCATCATTACACTAAGTCAATACAACATGAATACAGTCTTTAAGTGCTAGAAACTTATCCCTTAAATTTGGATGTCTATTTTTGCTTAATAATATAAATTACTACATTGGTATCACAACATCTGTATTAATAAATGGAGCAGGGCCATGATATGAGTTGCAGCACTGATCTCTAACTGTTCATTCTGCTTAACTGAAACATGCTACGTGGTGGTGTTTTGGCTATGGACCAGCTAATGCTTTTCCCTATATTGTGGTTGGGCACAGGTCAGGATGCGAAACTTGCCAGGGACTGTTACACTGCTCTGTTTTAGGAGGGATGGACATTTAGTCACATAGATGAGAGCTGTGCTGTGGCGCTATATAGCCTTTATGCCATATTTTCCCCTTCTTCCTCTTCCCCAGGTTTCATGCAGTCTTTCAGACCTTTTTCCATTATCATAAGTTCTGGCAAAATAAAATAAAATCAGGGTAAAAATTTAGGATGGTAAAGAAAAACTGCACTGGTCAAAGTAGTGAGTCAATGGAGACAGCAGTTAGATAACATTGGCCTTTGCTGGGTCTGCCACTATACAGCAAATTAGAGTCTGTCTCTTTATCTGTCTTCTGTTGGCAGTTTATGCAAGATTTTTGTGGAACCTGGAATGAGGGGGTGTGCTGGCTACTTTCCTGCTACAGAGTTTGCTATGGACTTGTGCTCGCTGTCTGTACACTAAGAAGTTTTGTACAGGTATAAAATCTATACTCTCCCATCTTTTCATGAGTTATAAGAAACTATATGTGCAGCTAGGTGTTGTTTAATAAAATTCATATTCAACAAGTTACCTGTTCAGTTTCAAGCTGTAAATAACAACTTTGGCCAAGCACCCCTGTAAGATTTCCTCCCCATAAGGTAGGTCTGTGACTAAGCTGAGGACTTGGAAAGCTCAAGGGAAATTACCAGTTTCATCTGGCTCCTACTAGAACATGGGCTGAGTGTTCCTTTTGGGGGGAAATGCACAAAAATTCTTGGTCTGAATGACTAAAGGACTGGAAGGGCTTTTTTGGTTACTAGTCTCATCATTTAAGCACATATTCTCTGTATGACACCTGCCCGAGAGTACTACATTTCACCACTAATATTCCCCATGTAGGGTTGAACACCTTGAAAATTCCCTGGCTTGCTTAAAAAACAAACCCTGCTCATGGTGCAGCCTTAGGGTATTCTGGTTTTAGTATATGCTTCTAAGACATACTTGGAGCAAGTATAAGGCAGTAACACTGGGTGAGTATATGGGGAAGTCACTGTGTACTTGCTCTGTCCTTTGATGTTTGTTCTGTTCTTGTACTCTTCCCTAAGGATCCTCTTTTTGGCCACTACTGGAAACAAAATATTGCACTAAAGAGATCTTCAGTCTGACCCAGTACAGCCATTGTTATATTCTAACAATCAATTAGAATTAAAAGGTGTTGGTGTTGGTGTTTCAGCTGTCTTGTGAAAGACAGAAGAAACTGTGTAGTATGTGAAATATCTATATACAGTTTTGTGTCTCTGTTTCCTTACCACTTTTGGGATTTGGGAAAACGTCCGTTCAGTGTTTAATACTCACAAAGACTTCACCCCTTGCTTCAGGCTTCTTCCTTAGATTATAGTGTTTTCTTTCTTATTTGTGCATATTTTCTTTCACTGTCAACTGGTAAGGCAGTCTAAAAATTTTCTTTTTTTTTCAGGTGGCATGACCCTTTTGTTCTCAAACTCTTAAATCTCAGTTTTTAAAGCTACTATGAACATCTTCGTTCTTTGCTCTGTTCTTCCATGTTAGACACATCTGTCAGATCATAACTATTAAATGATAACGACTTCTTTGGTTGGTTGGTAACTTCTTTCAGCATGTTAGGTGTCTGGGTGCTTTTCAGCCATTTGTGCATGAAGGTTTGGAGTAGTATATGTAATTCATAAATATCAGAATTGGGTCGGCATAATTTATAAAAATCAAAGTTAAAAATTTGTACAGAGACAGACCTAAATATATACAAAATTGATGCTCTGAACAAGTCAAGTTTCAACAGTATTTAATTAGAAAACTTTTGCCACTGTATTTCCTTTAAGATTCCCGGAGAATATTAGTCTTTAGGAGACGGAATTAGAGAGAGTGTTCTATTCTGCCTTTGTATTTTTGTAAAATGATATTTTATCATGGAAGAACTTAGGAAAAGTCTGATCTTGTGAATAAAAGAGGCTAGAAAACTAGTCATGCCAGCTACAGGAATAATTTAGTGCTAAGATATCCTAATTCAGTGGTCTAGAAGGAATTTAAATTACTGGGGCAAATTTGGAGAAGAATGTGATAATTTACACCTACTTCTGTGCTGCATAAAGCCTCAGGACAAATTCTTTCCTTCACTCAGAATTTCCATCTCAGGGCAAATATTAGCTTCATTCTCCCTACTGCAGAGCACACTTCCCCCCCCCCCCCCTTCCCCTGTGCATAAACAAAGGAGCACTG
>NW_008795938.1:1924836-1961653 GCF_000699145.1 Aptenodytes forsteri
GGCCAGCGCCCCCTCCCCCCCCCCCCTTCTTTCTGAGGACATAGAGACACAGGGATCTTGCTGTGGGTCGCAGGTGGCCTCAGGTGAGAGCTGGATAGCTGACAGTGCATCTGGAGTGCAGAGTATGTCAAGTTTAGACAGGTAAAAAGTTTTGGCTTAAAACATTTGATACTGCAGATTTTGCTTGTCACAAACACAAGCTTTTAAATTCTGCACAAACTACACTTTGAGTGCCTAAATTCTACTTTTGATTTTGCCGAAGATGGGAACTAAGAAGGGAAGAGGTTTAAATATGTTTTACTACCCTTCCATAACACTGTTAAGGCTACAATTCTTTTCCTGCAACCACACTTAGAGTCATGAGAGATGCAAAACGGAAAACTGGGCTTATTTGATTAATGTTTGAAATGTATTCTTACTCTCCTTCTTCTTCTGAAGGGTTAAACTGAGAAATCATAGAAGCTGTGACTCTGGGATCTGCATAACATGATTAAAGCCTGTTGTGATAGGGCAAGGGATAATGCTTTTAAACTAAAAAAGGGTAAATTCAGACTAGATACAAGGAAGAAATTTTTTATGCTGAGGGTGGTGAAACACTGGCACAGGTTGCCCAGAGAGGTGGTGGATGCCCCATCCCTGGAAACATTCCAGGTCAGGTTGGACGGGGCTCTGAGCAACCTGATCTAGTTGAAGATGTCCCTGGTCATGGCAGGGGGGTTGGACTAGATGACCTTTAGAGGTCCCTTTAGACCAAACCATCCGATGATTCTATGAAAGCATTAGCAATGACTACACACTATAATTTTACTTACACATAAATTGTTTCCGTTGAGGAATGTGTGTAAAAATGCAGGAAATGCCATTACTAGAACTCAATTACTTGAACTCACGTCCTCAATGAAGTTTGGAGAATCTTGAACAAATATTTCTTTTCCTGCTTTTCCTTTGGTCTGAAGTTTTCCTCTGGCAACTTGAAAAACAGGTTCTTTTATTTTGCATTTGTTAGCACTTGGATGTCTGTAAAGACTCCTAGCAATAAGTAGGCAATGGGCTGAATGCCTTAAAACGTGGAGAACCATTTTTACGGCTAACTAATGTTGCGTATTAAGTTGCAAAACTGAGGGAAAGTGAAAAAAGAGATGCTATTTTGTACTTACTATTCAGGGATTTGTGTATCCAAAATAAAGCAAGAGCCCAAAGAACAGGAAGATAAGGTCATAGCTGTACTGCATGGAGTGGACAGAATCCAAAAAAATCTGTTTAAATATATCTGTTCTTGTATTGGGACAGACTGTACTTCCAGGCAGAACAAACATTAAAACACTATAGAAAGCACAATGCAAAGTGAATTCATTTTATAGAGGGAGCTTTGATCTTTACAGAATTAACTGCATATACATTTAAAAAATTTCATTTCTGGTTTCCACATGATTCTGTAGTTGCCTCATTTGCCTTCTGATAAACAGCAGAATGCTTTACTCAGATACCTTTACTGACTCTGTGAAGACCAAAGTACAGCAAAATAAACATTTCATGTGCTCTTGTTTCACATTTGTCTTTCAAGTGTGATGTAAGACCAAAATAAAAAAAACCTGCAATTGCTGAAAATCTCACAGGGGGACACTGAACACGACCAACATTTTCCAATGACAAGGAAAATGCTCAAATCACTAGGCTGCCATGTTAAAGGTAAAACTACCAGTCCCTACCTAAATTCTTTTACTTTGTTAGGAGAAAACAATGATCTGTGTGCCAGTACTCAAATGCATGACTTTGCTTTTTGCTATTAACAGCTGAAGTGATCTAACATCTACATCAAACAGTTCTGACTGCTCTAGCAGTTAGTCCAGCCTGTCCCCACTTTGTTACCTGTGTGTCCTGTATTCAGCTATTAGATGCACTTAACTGTACCATTATACCATATCCTGAAGCTGTAGTTTCTTGATTTCGTCAAGCCTTTGCTCAAGCTGCTGCCCAAAGCCTTTTGCAAGAATGAATTCTAGCCAAGCTAAACAGTTGGTTGGTTTTGGGGACTGATCTGGCTGAGAATTAACTTTGTGGCATCAATAACAAAATTGCAAGTTTTCAGCTCAATCACCTCCTTGATTTGGAAGTGGCTCCGCAGGCAAATGCATAAGTGCCAGTGGTAACACGTCTCCAAGGGCTCTGAGCTCTGAACTGAAGTTTCACAACTGCAGCTTTCAGACAGGCAAGGGACAGCATTCCAGACCACTTTTTTCCTTAGCATTTCCTACCACCTGGATTAGGTATTGTCTTCTCCTTGCACTGGCTGCTGTCTAGGTATGTAACTCCCTCCCAGTCACTACATAGGGAATTTATCAGCACCTTGGATTTTAACTTTTGGGCACTGAAGCATTAAGCATCTCAATATCAAACTCATTCTTTGGATCTCACCCAATGAATGAGATTAGAGGACAGCTCAGGAAAGATTACAGAAAGTATTCCAAAGCTTTAGTGACTCATTTTATTGGGGGGAAGGGAGGTGGAGAAAAGGAATGGAGTATTTCTGTGTTATTACCTTTATCTGTAAGGAAGTTCAGGTAATTTGTACCATGCCAGCTCAGACCTGACATCACTTAAAGATGTTTTTCAGAGAATAGTTCTTGAAATAAGCCTATGGTTTGGAACAATGCTAACTGATACCAGTATGTGGCATCATCTCATATAATACAGTAATTATATAGAACATATAAAGACTATAACATCATCTGATTTTCCTTACTGAATATATTACTTTCTCAACTAGGTTTTGGTTTGTTTGTTTGTTTGCTAACAGCATATTATAAATGTATGTGGAATAAATGGCTTCCCTGAGTCTTATACATAAATCCTGAGTTTAGACTCCTGTTTACAAAGACACTAATATAAAAGTTACCCTCTTGGTCACAATGCTTTTAAAAAATTGTTAATTTTATGTAATTAATTAACTTGCACCTGCATTGTATGTAAATTAAGCATTCTGAAAACCTGGGTATAAAGAGCTGGATTTTCCCTCTCATACCAGTACCCCTTGGAAAGATCTCTTTTTGATGTGAAAATGAAAGATTTGCTACTGTATTTGCCACTGATAGTTATTGATATGAAATGGTATAGGTGTTAACAGCTGTTCAGAGGCAGAAGGTGCACAGTAACAACTGTCTTCTCTGTCTGCCTCTTACACTGTCTTGGAATCAATTCTGCCACAGGTACTCTACCAATTTCAGTTATTGTTTTGCCCTCTGATGTGTTGTCTTGCTGGGGTAAATGTCAAGTATTACCTAACAACGTGTCCTTTTATTTTATGAGAGCTTCTAAAAGGCAAAAAGTACCTGGCATTATGCTGGAAAGACACGAGCTTTCCTTCGAGAATGCTGGACTTTGTGTTTAGTGGTGTGGTTATCCTACTAATGCAGTTAGCGTATATGCAAGTAGTATGTTTTTGTTTAAGAAAGTGATGAACATAAAGCATTTTAAGAATTTGATAGGAGCCAGCTATGAATGAGGCACAATGTGCAATCTGGGGAGAGCAGCTAGAAATAACTCTAAAGGATGAAATGCAGGAGAGAGGCTTTTTGCTTAAATGATCTCCTTACAAAAGAAGGTGGCAGAATAGGACAGTCTGAGCAAGGATGCCCACAGGTGAACCATCCTTCTTTTGGGACTGTAGGGGAGGGACGCTCCCTAGTAGCAAAAACTGAGAACAGTGCCTATTCCCCAAACATGGCAGATATCCAAGGACGGACAGACAGAAGACTCAATGGAGATTGCGCGACTCTGTGCCCCCCACACCTCCGGTTGAGTTCCAGAGAGCACAACAGGTGCAGGAGTCATTCTGGCTGATAGGTCTGCTCCACAAAGGACCCCCATTTTTACAGCTTTAGAAAGTCCCTACAAGATGGAAAGAGATTATGTGGATTTCATTTATTGCTCTTTCTTTATTCTGCCCTTTTACTGCTTTCCCATATACACTGAGCAGGCAGAGGGACGGATCTAGCTCAGTCTCCTACACTGTATTTTGTTTCAGCTACTTTAAAATATTTCCTGCAAAAGACTGTGACTATAGTAAAGTTACTTTCATGAAGCTTTTTCACTATACTGTCCTTTCACAACCATAAAATAATGTATCTCTCCTTCCTAATTCTGTGCCTTAAATCTCTCCTATATCACCATCCAGCCATTACTTAGCCATCACACTTTAGGCTGTAGATTTCATCCCAGCTCTCACATGAACATCTTTATTCATCTGCTGATCTTGTCTAACTAGATTCCACTAGCTTTTAAGTGTTGAGTAGGTATTAGTGACAGTAAAATTGTTTCGTGTTCACGCAGGTTTTAATTTTCATGATTTATGTGTAATGACAATCTATAATCAGGAATTTAAAATGCTGCAGAAAGAAAGCTTCTCTTTAGACTTCTGTATGGCATCTTATTCTTGCAACATTAGCTCCTCTACATAAAATAAATCATGAAGAAAACGTCTGTTTGGGCAGTGCGATTTGACATTCTGGAGAAATACTGGGGAACACAGTACTGCTTTTGCAAGCAAATCTGTGACTCCTTATATTTTATAATTCCATTGCTAACTATTGTTAATTGTGGCTGTGAGTTGTAAAATTGCATTCTTTTTTTAGTTCATAATTTTTTCCAAGACTGATGACTGAGACCTACTAAATAATACGCTAACAAAACAGGTATTCTTAATAGTTGCATACACTACTTCTAGAAGTAGCTTTGCGTGATACTCCTGTGCTTCTTATTCTGCAAGCCAGATAAAGATTTCTTGAAAATGGTTATGAGAAGAAAAAAAGTTGCCATTTCTTGCTTTTCTGTTTAGAAGATTAAAAACCCCACTGTTTTTGTATCTAAGAGAGATGATACGTTGCAAACTCTCTGGCAGAGACTTCTGGAACCATAGAATCATAGAATCGTTTATGTTGGAAAAGACCTTTAAGATCATCAAGTCCAACCATTAACCTAGCCTACACGTCTTTTAAATACCTCCAGGGATGGGGACTCAACCACTTCCCTGGGCAGCCTCTTCCAATGCTTGACAACCCTTTTGGTGAAGAAATTTTTCCTAATATCTGATCTAAACCTCCCCTGGTGCAACTTAAGGCTATTTACTCTTGTCCTATTGCTTGTTACTTGGGAGAAGAGAATGTTTAGGTACTTTCCCTGCTGTCACACGGATGTCAAAGAACCTCTAGTCTGCTCACCTAAAGATCTTCCTTTCACATATTACAGCCTCCAGACTTGCCCATGCAGGTAGTTGCAGTATCGTGTTACCGCTTGGACACCCTTAAGATTTTCACTGAGATACTGGGTGCTCTCAGAAAGGTCCTGCCTTCCAGTTTTCAAAACTCATAACAATGTGGTGCCCTGTTCTCAAACTGCCTTCTTACTCAGACTTAATCTGCACCCTTCTCTTCTTCAGTTAGGATTTCGGTGAACATAATAAGGATGTTGACCCTTTTTGGGAGGGTTTAACACTTCTGCATAATGTATAATAAACCTAAAGCCCACAGGACCTTTTTAGGTTGAGAAGTCTTCTGTCCAAGCAACAGACATAACCTGCTAAGAACTATCAATTTTTTTAATGTGGAAAATACTCTTTTCCACCCTGTGAGCTGGAGTTTAGTTTGAAACTTAAAGTTTAAATTGAAGCTTATAACTTTTATAAATATGGCCATGCTGGTAACTTTATTATATGAACAAAAATAACATATACAGTTTGTTCTAAACCTTCTGAGGCTGAACACGATAGTGATGAAGCATTCCTGTAATAGATTTGGGTTCTATGACTTTTAACGTAGCCTTTAAGATGCCATGATGTCTCTCATACAGCATTTCTGAATTATAAGATAATGCATTTAACTCACATTTGCCATGGCTAGGAGCATGCATAAAGTGGTATTGTGCCTTTGCTGTTGACTGCAATCCATTACACTGTATGCATGCAGACAAGTGTCTGATACTTTACTCTTTCTGTATCTCAATCTTCCCTTTGCAAAATGCTTGTCCAGCTCACTGGAGTGTTTGTACAGGACCTTTGTGAAACTAAATACATTAAGAATTGTCTGGTAATTATGAACTTGTATCCATGTAACTTGTAAAAACAGTGATAATGGCTGATTTTAAACTCAGGTCTATCAAAAGAAGGTTTTTTCAGTCAGCAATATAGTGAGAGTTGAAAAGAGCTCTGCGGAAGTGGCAAACTTAAGTTTATGGGGTAAGTTTGGATAGTCTGATTCTTTCTGCTAGCTTTTTTCTCCATAATCAGTCCCGTGCCTTAACTCACTGAGTGAGAAAGGGAAGTGGAATCTGGTCCTGCAGCAAGTGAGCTAAAGATAAAAATGTTTTATCTTCCTGCAGTTCAGTGCAAGATGTGTTTTCTTTGATTTCTTTTCTCTTCTCTTCTCTTCTCTTCTTCTTCTCTTCTCTCTTCTCTTCTCTTCTCTTCTCTTCTCTTCTTCTCTCTTCTCTTCTCTTTTCTTTTTTCTTGGCAGTTTATTAAGAGTTGCCATAGCAATCATCGTTGCCATAGTAATTGTAAACAAATGAATTATGTGACCAAAAGTTGGAAGTGGTAGAGCACACAAACAGCAGCCCTGTGGGCAGTTCCTGTCACTACTGGAGAGTGAAGGAAGCATTTTTTTTTTTAAAATGAGTACTCACTATTCTTAAGTGGCACATAAAAATGAATAGAGGTTCCCTGGGGCATTGTGAGTAACAGGATTCAGTTACAGGTGATGGGTCTCACTTTATTGCAGTATACTCAAAACTGCAGTCACTGTACACAAAAATCACACTTTCTGCTATTGCGTTTTTCTGGAATTACTGTTCAGGCTTTTTTGTAATGTACCAGTGCACAGAGCAAAATAATAGTTATTAGAACCTATTTCATGATTTTGCTCTTCATTTCTGCTGTGTGACAGGGTAGCATAGGCCCATATGCTTCTATGAACGATTCTTCCATTTTTTCCTCTTCCTAGGGATTCTAAAGTTCACATTCAGAAGTTGCAATTTTTATCAATACAAAAAACAACTAAAAAGGTTTAGCATTTTCTTGGTCATTTAGCTGCATTTCATGCCCAGGATTTTATTATATCAAAGATGTAATGTGGTATAATAGACTTCAGTATGAAACAATCAGTGTTCAGTTGAATCTGAAAAAAACCTAATCAACTACAAGGGATCACAACTGCACCTGAAAACACTCAGACACAATGGATCCTGCCTCAGCTTCCTGACTTGCTGGGGCTGGAAGTGAGCTGCCTAGCTGCCCCATTTGGGTAGCCTCTGCGGAATGGAAGAGATGTGTGAACCAGGCACCTTAATTCCTCTTTGTGGATTCTTGTGCTCGCTTTACCAGCAAAATGCAGACAAGTATGTCTGCATGGAAGTGTATTTTAAAAGGAACAGCAATTCATTATAGTATGCCAGGAACAACAGCTACCACTCTCAGAATTACACTCCTTCAAAAAAAGGGAAGCTGACCTTATCTTTTCCGCTAATCTGAGTATTAATATCAAGTGCTAGTGCTACATATGGAGATTGGTTCTCTCCCAGTTTTTTGACTGCTGCTGAAATGAAAATCTTACATACAAAATTATTAAAGAAATCAATCATAAGGCTGACATTGCAGGGAAATTTGCAGAATACTGCAATGAAGTTACAATTGAAAAAGTCAGGACATAAATGGGAGACATGCTCTGACTTGCTAGTTCTAATGGTTTCATGAAGAAAAATCTGGAAGATTCAAACACGGGCGAAACTTTCCTCATGCCTAATTCTCTCTAGATTTTTGGAACCTTAATGAATTTAATTTTGAAACCAAGATCTCAGAAAAAGCCCAGTTATTTAAAAGAGAAACTGCAAGGGGAAAATAATCAAATTTATGAGGGTGAAACAGATATAGTTCTATAAAAATAATTTCAAAATAAGTAAACACAAAGTAACAAAGGATAACAATTGTCTGTTTTTTCCAACTTTATCAGTTAGTCTAATAAAGACCAATTTCCTCTTCCTATATACCTTGCTTGCCCATTTTTGCATCCATTTATATCCATGGTTTCAAGGCCTCCCAGAAGAATATAAAATTCTGTAAAACTTTTCCATCAGAGAGGTGCCCAGAACCCACACATGTGACTTACTTACACTTAATATAACGCATAAAAAGGTAAACTCTGACTACTTGGATAACTAATAGGCAGTAGGTGTAAATTATTGATTTTGTATTGCTGGAGGACACGAATTCTGCTAACACTTGTCACTATTGTTCATTTACTAAAACATTAGTGCAGCAAAGTTTACTGGAGGACATCCCCACCCTTCTGTTGGTATTTGTTGTACGTCAGAGCACATAAGGAAGTTACATACCTGTCTCATTTTCCTTTTTAATTCTGCCTACCTTTTATGGTTTTTCAGTTATGTTTGGAAGCTGCAGGCAACCCAGCTTCACTGGCGGAATTCCTGCAGCAATTTTATATAATATGTGTTGGTCTGCCATAGGGGAGCTTCAGCCAGTATGTTGCTGTGCTCTCTTTAGGTTTGTTTCCATCCTTCACTAGCACAGTCTACTAGTAAACTAGATGGCAGGGAAGTGCTATATTTCTATGAAGCCTAGCATGAAGCAAATATCCCAAAATATGCAGCAGATAATACATTGAAGGTAGTTTTTGATATATGTCGTGAAGTACTGTTTACTTGGACAGGCACATGAAATATATTTTTGCTTTGTTCATCAGAAAATTTCTCAACAAATGACAGTAATGAAAAGATTCATATCAGTTTAACTTTTCCCCAGTATATGTCCCAGAATATTCATGAAGCTTGCTGAAAGCATTTCTGTAGAATAGGTACCCGTCCAGAAATGACTCAAGGTGAGTTTGTGTACCAGCCAATAATAAAAATCATTCTGGTAAAGAAATATGAGAAGCATGTGGAAAATCGGTTTGAAATCTGTAATTTTATGAATAACTGAGCAGTTAATACCAGAAACAACAAACAAATCTGTTAATATCATTCACAGATAATTCTTAGCAGGAAATGTTTGAATTGCATTGTGTTTTTTGCTCTATGTTCTTCACCTAGCTAGTCAGAAATACTGCCTTCTCAAATGGAAAAAAATCTTCCTGATCTTCAGAAAGAACAAAGCATGAACTGTTATGTTAATCAAAAGCATTTGATGAAATAAATCTAAATTTAATTGCAATCTGAATCTGCAATTAAATCTGAATCTGGAATGAGGTCTATGTTATTTATAGTTTCTTATTTAATTTAGAACAGTTTATGTGCATTCAGACAAAAGTATGTTCAGCGAATCTATAGAATGGTACAAAAAATGCTTAAGGCAAGGGCAGTGGTTTTGACATCTTTAAAGAGATGGAATGGAGGAAACCTAGTAATCGGATTACAATATTTTGATTTATATTTTGGTTTCAGATGTGATCCTGAGGCAGCATACTTGCACAGTAGCCAACTACTTGAAACTTGTAACAAAGTCACAGTTGAGTCTTCACAGAATTTATAGCTTCCAGTTCCAGTAAAGGATATGAATTGGTTTCTGTTTTATTCACTAACTTGATAGGCTACATTTTCATGTGCACTGTCTATGGATTAGTGTCATCCTGGTGGAAAGAATTAGGCAAGAGAATGGACTGCAAATTACTTATGACCCAAGTGATTACTACATTTCTTTTGTCCAAATATGTAAAAGCAAGACACCAAAGCAAGAAACAAAGTCCCTAAGAAAATCTATTAGGGAAGATGTTCACAACTTGAAGAACGCCAATATTTTAAAATTAATTAATATTCATAAATTAACATTGATATGAAGAGATACTACAGTTTTGTTTTATATTCTGCTGTAGAGGTCAGTATTACTCATTTCATGCTATAGCACATAGTATTTTATTCTGTAGGTCACAAATTGCTTCTAGTGAAAGGTAGGTTGGACTAAATAAAGAGTTTTGATATCTGAACAAAGGAAAAAGACATAAAAAGAATTCTCCTGGAATGTTGAAAGTACAGTTAAACCCATGTGTACGGGAAGGCAGCATTATCTATGGAAATCTGGAAACTTTTGTTATGCCTTCATTTTCAGTTCTTAAGGCAAAGAGTGATGTCAGGGGACATGTGTCCAGTGAAAAAGCATATGTGTATTGCATGTATTATGTATAACATTTTCCTAAGGTTTTGAATTTTCAGGCATGTCTTTTCAGACTGTCTAATGTCTTTCATCACACGTCCAGCATCCTGTCTCCTATTAGAATTTGAAAGAATGCTGCTGTAAGCTCAGTTTGTCTAATACCCACTTACCATAAAGCTGCTTGGACAGGTTATGATGTGAAAGGAGACATTAAAGTAAATGTATCTTTACATTTACCTGCATCTCTGTAGGGTGTCTAAATTAGCAAAACTTCGTTGTGTAAGCTAGTCTCCCAAAATGTAGATTTTACTCAATATTATTAACATTAGTTATAATAAAAAATAATACCTAGTTCTCATGTAGCGCTTCCCATCTGCAGATTTGAAAGTATTTCACAAAGTAACTCAGTATCTTTTACTCATTTTACAGGGGGAGAAACCATAGTGAAGGGAGGAGAAAGGACTTGGGGTTGATCATATCTTAGCATTTCTTTATGTTCCCTAGCATAGGTGGCTTCATTTGTTTTATGTCACAAAGACTGTTTTTGCTGTGTAAACAGAAGAACAAGTTTCAACTTAGCGAATAACCTATCACAAGTAGTGTTTACATGGAGGGAAGAATTACGGAAATGAGGCATTCCCCTTTTAAAGCTATGACTTGAGTAAATAGTGAGTAACAGGGGCTGTACACTTACAGTGCTGGTAAGCTAACTTCAGTGCTAAATTGAGTAAAAAGTTAGATGTATGGATAGGGTACTGAATGGGCAAGACTGAAATAGCGATCTCTAGAGAGCTTAGCTCCCTTCTTGTTGCCCTGTAAACAGTATTTATCTGAGTTACACTGCAAACATTTTGGTGATCTCTGGACTGATAATGAACAGAAGTTAAATCCCATGACAGCAAAGATTTTGAATATGTGCTCTAACTAAAATTAAAAATTGAAATTTTTGTTAAATGTGAATGGGCAAGACTGAAATAGCCATCTCTAGAGAGCTTAGCTCCCTTCTTGTTTCCCTGTAAACAGTATTTATCTGAGTTACACTGCAAACATTTTGGTGATCTCTGGACTGATAATGAACAGAAGTTAAATCCCATGACAGCAAAGATTTTGAATATGTGCTCTAACTAAAATTAAAAATTGAAATTTTTGTTAAATAAAGATGGTTTGCTTGAGTGCAGCCATTTAAACAGAATAATCAAAGAACCACCCAGAAACAGAAGGGACTAGATATCTGTGGCATTTTTAGCACCTACAGCTCTTGTAACCCAGAACTTAATGGACTTTTTTGAATGAATCTTCTTGAGTTGTTACCCCTGAGTAAAGATACCCCTACAGAATTTCAGAGTTCTAGTACTGAGGTGCAGTAAATAGGAGAAACTGATTATTTCATAGCTTTTAAACTATAATATTCTTGCAAGCCTATAAGCAGCTTAGTTTGTTCTGAAATAGAAGCTATAGCTATAATACAAATCAGTTTATAGCTTAGGATCCAACAGGACCCTAATAAACTTAGATTTCATTTCTGCAGTCTTAATTTTATTTATTTCTCATTTGTTTAGCAATTATATAAAGTTATTTCTCACTCTCAGTCTAGTGTTCTATTTAGATGACTAGTATCTAATATAATTCTCTATACTTAAATAGACAGAGACAGATAGAGTCAGTGTTTATGTTTCTGGGCTTTCTTCTCTATTTCTCGCTCTTCCATGTGTGGATGAATGCATGATTCCCACTGAAATCTACCAGTGTTGGTTGGGAAAGCTAGAGAGTAAATTTTCCACTGTAAAATTCTCTTACTCAATGAGAATCTTTCTATTTCTTTCTATGAGATATGGACCAACCCCAACCATATAAATCCCTTGGGGCATATTTTAGCCTAAGCTGCATGCATATGGGTCTCACTAACATAAATAGGAGCCAGATGCTTTTCTGTTGATGTTATTTCAGACCACTTTCAAATGCACTATTAAACTTACCATATTCATAGACTGGGCTTTATCGCTGGGCTTGAAAAAGGAGATGTGAGAGATTATCCTTTAGTCAATGACTGGTAAGAACTAGAACTTCAAAAGTGCATTTCTAGATTCAGAAAAGTATACTTTCTGTTCTTTTGTTTGACTCCTTAAACTAAATAGCTTTGCATGAAAAGGCCCTTCACTCAATTTGATCAGCAGTAAAATGCCAAAGTCATAATGGAAAGGAGTGACTCCTTCTGCTAAAGCAGCTGGGCTGCATATGTCAAGTGCATTGTACCTTTTGCTGACCACCATAGAGCAAATGTACGAGCTCTCTGAGAGCAATAAACAGGCAGTATAGCAGAATTCTGGGGCTGGAATCGTACTCAGAAGAGTTATGTGCTGATCCTGAATATTTCACAGAACTCCTGTGTATTTTTTGAGATACCATGTAGCTCAAAATTTTCAAAAGTGCCCACCATTTTTACAGATCATTTGAGAGAGCTGTTTCTTTGATTTTCAAAAGAACTGAGCGTCTGCAGTTACCACTCAAACAAAGCAATGAGATAGAGGCTTAGCATCAGGCTCACACTATAAATATTTCAAGTTAATTTTCTGAAAAATGAACCATTCACAGCTATTTGGGAAAGTTTTGAAAATACAGTCTTTCTGTGCCTTATTCTTTAACAAAATAAGAGTGAAAAGTCTTCCTCACCTCAGCTCACAAATCTTTGAAAAGCACTTAGCTCTCCTCCAATGGGAAGTGCCACATAAATGTGTATTACTGTAGATTATGAAGACAGAAATCTCTTCCACATAACTTAGATGCATGAATTATTAGCAAGTAATCCAAACACTAGCTGAGTTTCCTCTAAGGTTTTCAGAGTGAAAGTAAGGAACACAGAACAGGAAAAGTGACAACATTGTCAAAATATAAATATGTATGTGTATATCTGCCAGAGTGACAATCTAACCTTTTTTCCAAAATCTGCAGAACAGGCTGACAAAGGGTACGATTCTTAACGTATGATGTACGTGTTATATGGATATGACCTTTAAAATTAAGTGCTCATAAAATAAATGTATCTTTCAATCCTAGCAGGTTGAGTCACTGTATTCCTGTTCCAGGCTTTTTTCCTCATTTTTATTTACACACAATGCACTTTAAACATATGGGAAAAAAGTTGGTGTTCACAACTTAATTCAGCTCTAGATACCAACAAAAGAATGACTGTGCACAAAGTAGAGCTCTGCCAAACCTCTATCACATGACAGTATCTAATTTCTAAAGACAAATAACCAAGAACCTTGAAAACTTAAAGTTCAGTAAAGTTTCAGTACTCTGTTTACATTTGTCAGGGTTTACAAATAATGATAGTTTAATTCTTCTTGCTTTGAAAGTGGAGTAGCAGCAAGAATGATTAATAACTTTTTCCAAGCCTAATGCTGATTTTCCAATAACACAGTTTAAAGTGTCACCTTGCAGCTGCTCAACCCTTTCTCATTGGAGAAAATGCTGTAGGTGTTACATAGACTAACCAAATCCTATGCCAGTCTGTAATCTACACAGGTCTCAAATTATTCTGATAGGTTCAATAGTTGTATGTCATAGCTTGGAAAAAGTGTTGCTGCTGTTGCTACCACGTTAGCATTTCAGCTTGTAGTAGTTTCTCTGTGCTAGGTATTATCTTACATATGTCTCAGCAATGTTATAGCACAATAGCTGCTGGTACCACTTGAATGAAGTATGAAATCAAGCCCTTGCCCTCATCTGAATAGTGAAAATATGTACAGCACTATTCTTAAAAGTAGGGTTATTTACCTTTGTGTCTTTGCCAAGGTTAAACGGAAAAAAGAGAAGAAAATCCAGCCTGGATTTTCTATCTGTTGAAGTAACCCTACAATTTTTTCCCACTCTTCGCTAGGTTGCTGCACAGGATGAAACAACTACTGCGTGCCTCTTCACAGTGCGGGGGGCTGAGGGGGGAGGTCTGCATTTCAGCACTGGATGTGTTCATTCAAGTAAATTACAGAAATGCCAATGCATTTGGGGAGGATTTCAGTTCTGGGAGTTAAAAAACAGAGTATACTTGACCTTACATATTCTCCAGAGAATTTTAAATCTACTGCTTATCACATATTAAAATCCATCAAATGTTTACAGATTTCAACCCAGGTTTAATGTTTTTAAGAATTTCATGAAAATATCCTGCTAAAGTAGTTTTTCTAAAGTAGTTTGTAATGAATTTATAATTTTACAGGTGGCACTTGCCACCAAGATTTTACTTTTATGATGTGAATTTGAGATACAATTTGGTTTCAGTATTTTTTTTCTCGGCATTATTTTTTATATTTATATTTTCATTTTGTTCATTCTTTTATTCCAAGCACTTTAAACCGCTTCATTGCTGTTAGAAGCATCACAGGCTAATCCATGGCTGGCAACATGAGGACCATGTTTCATGGGATGGAAACACAACTGTTTGACATTCCAACAGTAGAAGGACTCAAGCTTGCTGGGCAAGGTTGAGTACAGAGCAACCGAAATAACTAGTCACACATAACCAAGATTTGACTATATGGCTGCCATAGTTCTCACTACATTTTTCTGACCTTGCAGTCCCATAACGTTAGAAATTATACTTTCATCATGGGCAACTGCACATCTGGTAAACATAGGGAAATACAAAAACTCCGTCAACTCTGCCTGGATAGTATTTTGAAGTGGAAGAATGAAGCCAGGCCCTGGAAGAGTAGGCATATAGTCTTACATTCTGTAGAGTGGATCTTGTTTCTGAGTTATGTGCCAATGCCTATATTTTGTGTAGGTCAAGATGACCCCAAATTTTTACTGAAAAATGATGGTCTTGTTATTGGAGCACAGGGTAGAAATGCGAGATTGAGTATCTGCCTCCAGCTTTGCAAGGGGTGCTTAGTGTGACCCAGGATAAGTTACTTACAATCTTTAAACCCAAGGGTTTTTTCATCTACAAAAATGGGCTAATAAGAGATATCTCTTTCTAGATCTATAAAATGCTCTGAGCCCCAGGGAGAGATGCTAGCTATTATTATTTCATGGTGTCTTTCGGCAAGACAGATCCAAAAATATTTGGCAAGCCATGTAGTTTAAATTCACTTCCTTCAAGTGGAAATTACTTCTTAGAAGATATGGACTAGACTGTACCAGAATAACATCCAGATCTGCGGTCAGGCATGGTGGATTCCATGTTCCCTGCCAGCCCTCAGCTCTGCCCCACAGCCACCAGGACAAGATATACTTTCAACTACAAACTGAAGCCATGGTGACTTTTGGTAAATAAGACAGATTTTCCAAAATGGAATTTGTCGGAATACTTGGGCCTGTTTTTGTAAGAAGTGTTAAGAGGGGAGATTCTCAAATGCCTGAAGCTTCCATTTTGCAATGACACAGATACACCTGTGATTCAATTATTGCAACTTTTGAAAACGCTTTCTTACACCATCATCCCATTTCTAGTACATATTATACAGCTTTCCTAAGAAACTAATAAGCTTAAGCCATTAACATAACTAAAATACCACAAGGCAATTTTCTGTGAGAAAGCCTGAAGGTTCTGAGCATAAATCTAATTCTCTGATAAAATAAACAGTTTTTAAAAATAACTGTACTTCATGAAAGTCCATGTTTAGAGTCCCAACTGCTGTTTGATTTTGTACTAGCAATTTAAAGTACAATTAGCAGTAAAATAGCCAGTTGTTAAGGCCACCAATAAATTAAAGCCAGAAAACAATGGTGACTTGTTCTTAGTATGCAGATCATATAAACCCCAACTGCAGAGCCGAGCATTAGGATTCTGGACACCTGGTCTGCTCTGGCGGCGAATAAAGAGCAGGGCTGAATGTTGGGCTTCAGTCGTACACTTCTAGTAGTTAATCCTCTTTGTAACGGTCGATTTACATGTTAGAAGATCTAAAAGACAGGAAGTACAGTGTCTGGCTTTGAGTCTTGGTCCAAGAGCTTTCTGTTCACCTTCCTATGGCAGGAATCGCAATTTATTACCCGCTATTTTGTAGCTTGCTTTGAAAGACTTTCATACACTATACAGTAATACAGCAATCGAAAAGCATGAATACAGTTCAGACTGTTTTATTTTCTACAGTTGAAAATAAGGCTGTTCATAATATATATTAAATATTGAATATTACCTACAAAGTGTAATGGCATTATTGAATATGACTCAAATATGGGAAAAAATGTTCAGGTGGATGTATGTTCAGGTGAATGTCAGGCCACCTCATCCATAATACAATGCATACCTTAATGCAGTTATTCTGCTTTTTAAATTGTGATAAATATTACTAAACCAGTTATAAAACAGCTTGAAATGCAGTGGTCAGTCACCATGGGTCAAACAGCGGGCAGCAATTTGCTAAGGTAACCCAAACCCATCAGCGTACCCTCTGTGTCACAGTGGGCGCACGCTCCTTAAATGAAGCCTGTGAGCAAAAAGGTACAAACCCTCGTCGCCCCGCAATCATTCACATTGCCCCCTCTAACTAGGCTGCCCTCGGCTGAGACCTTGCCGACATGTGGAGAACCTTCCAGAAGAGTGGCCTGTGAGGATGGCAACAGCCGATCAGCAGGTGACACCAGAATTTGAGCCAATCAGAAGCAGGCATTGTCCATCCCATGTGTGGTTGCTGGGTAGATTCAGCAGAGAGCTCTGAAAGGCTCCCAGGGGCCCTGAGGGCTAGTGGTGGCAGGGGGACACTGCAGCCCTGTCCTGTTCATGTGCACTGCCAGCTAGGACCAGTCCTGGACTTTTCTGACTGGCTCTCCTGGACTTTTCTTCTGGATCACACTGTGTCCTGCTGAAGGACAGCAGGTCATATGAGAAACCATTATGCTGACCAGCCCAGCTTCTCTCCAGGGCTGCGCGGTGGCTGCTGCACAACAGGCAAGTTGTTGCACTTGTTAACATTCAACAACATGTCTGTGGGTGAACGTGCTGTTGTATCCGAGCCCATGTAGCCTCCAGGATGTCAGTTCAGTCTCAAGTGCCAGTTTGGTCTCAAACAGACTTGAACAGACTGGTGCTTCTGTTTCAGTGGTCACTTGTTTTCTCCCCAGATGTTCTTTGCCCTTCTGGGTCTCCCTGTCTTGCAGCAAGTTCTTTTGGCTGGGCAAGCAATTTAATTACTTAGATCAGCTTGAGTCTGCATTTCTGTCAGGTATTTCCTGGGACTTTTGTCTTTTCCAACACAGTCATATATGCAGATGGGATTTTGCTTGTAGCTCATTAGTGAAAAAATACATGTTATGCTAGATGTTGAATGGTTGCTAGTAAGTGTATCTTCGATCTAGGGAAGTTTCAGACTTCACTCAAGCTGATAGGTATGTTAGCTGCCGCCCACTCAGTCAAAATGTGGAAACAAGTACATTTATTGTTCTTTGACTGATGGCTAAAACAGAGTGAGACATCTTCCAAATACAAAACCTGGGGAGTGGTATGGATTCATCTGTGAACAAGGCCACTCTGGTTTCCCTGATTAGGAAAGCAAAGTTTGCCAGAAATTTTTGAAGCATAAATGCTGCTAACGTATGATACGGACTCCAGCTTCCTGTGCTGCTTCTCAGTGATGCTAAGCTTTGCAATGTGAGCTATTTTTTGGGGAGGTGAAGGATGATGACTGAGTGCCCTTTTAGTATTGAAAGGCTAAGTTGTTTGTAGATCACTATCTGAGATTTTGGCTACGTGCTATGTCTTGTACAATATCTATGAAAGGGAAGGTGAGGACAAAGGTGTGTGTATGTCTTAAAAATATCAAAAGAGCAGAGGGATGTTGGAAACATACACATATAAGCAAGCAGAGAGCATAAGAGATTTTTTCTGCATGCTGGCTGGAAAGACAATCTTGGACTTGTGAGCAAGGAATTGCTTGATGTAGTTTGATCTTACCACATTCAACAAAATGAGACTTCTTACAAATTCTGTTTAAAAAATAAAAAATAAAACCCCCCAGCAATATTAGAAGTGTCTTGTTCCATCATGTTTTTTTCCCAATAGGAATTCAAAAGAATCTGGACAGTGTTTATACTCTGTCTGCAATGGATAATAATATTTTCTCTATTAAAGGAGTGTAGTGCACACTAATACTTCTGTCACTTTCACAGGAAAAATACTTAGATCTACTAATACTACTAATACTAATACCAGGCAATAGCTTAGATCACATTTTGTTTTTTGATCAAGTTAATGACCAACAGTATTACAAGGATACAGCTTTTGTTTTTGTCACAAAAAAAATCTAGTTCAGCCATATAGTGATGGCTACTTTCAGAACCAATCCCTACTGCTATTGATCTTTGTTAGCTTTCTTCATTCATCATATATTTATTTAGAGATACGCAGAACCAAGGTAATCAATGTAACAAAAGTTTTAAGAGTAATTTGGTATATTTGGGGATTTTCTTTTTTCTTTTGCTGTTTTGGACTGCATCTACTACATTTATCACTGCTTGCAGATGAACAACATTCTTAAAGCTGCAAAAGAAATTGCTGCTTAGCATTTTTCCAAATAGAATTAATTTAAATCTGTAAATTTTCAAATCACAATCAACAGGCTTAACCAACACTTAAAACATAAGTGAACAAATGGATAGAGGTGGGGAAAAATTAGAAAATAAAGTGTCATCTGAAAAAGTAATCTCAGGTGAAACTTGCCCAACTCAGCAAGTCATTTCAGGGATTTTGAAAACAAAATACAGATTTTTATAAGTGTATTTTGTGTTTTTGTTACTGTTTTGAAATGCCTTACTTTTCTACGTTTAATTGAAAAAAGGTGAAACACCTGAAAGTAAGGGGTAGCATTTTATTTTAGCCAACAAATCATTCTGATCCATCCAAAATGGTCTCTTTTCTGTTTGTCCAGTAAACTGAAGGATCAGTTATTCATTCAGTTCCACAGACTGACTTTATGCCGTGCTGGTGTAAAGCTCTGCCAGACTGGTAAAGGAAAAAAATTCCAGGAGTGAAAACAATTTGGCAAAAATTTTCAAAATCAGTCAATATTGGCCTTACCTTACTTTGCTTCTACTCGTGTCATCCAAAGCTTTAGAGGTTTGTCAGTGAAATCCTCCCTTCGTTTATGCGTGTACAAAAAATATTGTCATTGGTGTCTAGTTTCCATAAACTTGACCTATAAGGATGAACAAACTTTATTAGGATGAACAAACTTTATTAGCAACAAGGCCAAAAGAGAGGTAACCTTTCATATAGCTAGGCTGGTTTTCCAGATCATATTGAAGGTTAGCTATTAAAAATTGGAGGAAGGTCTGGTTTTAAGGAGGTCTAAATGTAAAATTCTTGCTGTCTTAGTATGCTATATAAATTGCTTTAAGCTAGATTTCTTTAGTAGTAAAACAAGCCTTTTGAGTACATACACTGTAACACTTTACAGCATTCAATCAATTAATGAAACTTTCTAGTTCACTGTCTGACCGCATTACTTACCTTTTGGAATAACGTCATTAGCTAACTTCTGCCCATCATCTACAGTTCTTGTCCTTACATTTCAGGCCCTTCATAATTTCATAATTATGAAAACTCCTTTTGAGTACATACACTGTAACACTTTACAGCATTCAAGCAATTACAAATACTGATAATCTTGACTTCTACTGTGAATTTGACTGTTTCTTAAAACATCATGGTTGGGTTTTTTTTTTTTCCTTTGTGTGAATGCGCTGCCTAAACTAATTCCTGTGGAATTATTTTCTCCTATCAGATAATTCCGCGAGACCCACTTTCTTGAACTTGCAAGAAATAGGCTGTAACTTGTATAAACTTGTGGGAAAACACACAGCCCTGTAGCTGTAATGTATACAACAATAATTATAGGTAGGGCTGGTAGCACTTTCTTTTATGAAAGCTGACTGACATTTTTATTAAGAATCTATGTTTGGTTGCTTATAACTTTTTCAAGCTTTTACTCACATTTCAGATTGAATGTCTGTCATAAACTGAATATTTGAGGAATGTTTTTGTATGTAATGCTTCCATTCAGATGGAAGAAACCTTTTCTCTTTCAAATTAAAAAAGATATCTATCAACCTTTTCTTTGAAAAGCCCTGCCATCTCTTTACTATGGTATTTGCAGTTTGGCAGTGTGCTTATAGCTATTCCCATGGAGCTCCACCCACACATAGCCAAGTTACACTTTGAATTCTCTCACTTGGAATATGCTCCAAGACTTCTTAAGAGTTCAGCACCTTAATCTGAAGATTGATGGAGATGGCCTCTCTCAGTTCTCGATCCTGGCCAGCCTGTACATGTCACTCCAAAAACACAGCTGTGCATGCTGTATAGTAGCCAAGGCACAAAACCTTTCTCAGCATAGTTACTGCCAGCTGCTGGTGGGCCAGCTCAGTTCCAGGCAAGCAAATGCTAGGAGGAGCGGGGCCTCTCCTGCACTCAGCCGTGTAGACAGTGCAGGGGCAGGAGACACCTGGCTGGAGTACAGTGGAGACAAGGATTGAACCAGGGGCAGTATGGGGAGCTGTGTGTTGACTTGTGAGGGCAGATGGGCAAGGGGAATGGAGTACTGAATTGGGGGCGGGGGGTGGGGGACACGTACGATGCAACATTATGGCAGGGAACTGCTAAGAAATGAGGATGGAAAATGCTGAGGTAGACAGATACAAACAAGATTTAGGCTGCAGTTCCTTACAAGAGTGGCAAACCAAGATGGCAATCATCTGTGCCACATCCCTTAATCCCCACTCCCTTCCTGCTCCTACCCCCTCCCGTTCTTGCATTAGGTACATTATCCTACTCCTTGCCTTGACACTGACAATGCTACCCTTATCTGCCTTAATGCACTACATTCAGCAGAAACCTACCCAGCTTTTTCTATTCAGTTTGTCTTAAGCAACATTAGGAGACTAAAGTGACTATTCAAGGGGTCCAACAAGTGCCAATTCCAACATGAAGTAAGTGGAAGGAGGATGTAGCCCATAGCACAGAGGGGAGGAGAATAAGTGCAGTCATAGAGAAAGTCTCCCTTTTCGTGGCAGTTTGTTCAGTGTAGTTCGTGGAACTGAGTTCACAGAGGGAATTGACGGATGTCTAAAAATGACTGATCAAAGGTACAGGTAATGGGGGCAAGGGCTGCAGGTCAAGGGAGAGCAATCCGACAAGGTTTAGTTATGGAAGCAAGATGGGCTTGACTGGAACAAAAAGACAAGTGATAAAGTCTGAAAAGGTGGTGGGATTTGACTGATACTTGGGAATTTTGCCGGTAATGGTAAAGTGAATGGTAAACCAAGAGGGTGAATTTACTTCTTTTTTGTTTTTATCGCTGTATACTTAGGGACTATAATCAAAACATGGAGAAAATGAAAAGGGGAGAACAAAAGATAACCCCATTCAATTTGTGGCAGACTGGGTAGGCACGGGGAATGGGAATGAAATGAAGAAGATGCCAGTATATCTTTGGAACTGTTTCCCTCCAAAGGGTGGATGTAATATACATTGATTAACAATTTTTGGAAGACCTGTGAGTGTGAATACATGGCACATTCTTCATAGCATTCAGTTAGCACCCTTTATCATAATGCAGTATGGAGACAACAGGAGAAGATATGAAAAAGATTACATTAAGGAACATTCATGTCCATGTTTTCTGTGTTTCACTGTTCCTCTCTCAACAAGTATCTATGCATCTGGCCAAGTAGCAGTTTGTCTTGGTACCTCTCAGGGCCTTATTGAGGACAGCAACTGCTAATGATGTGAGTTACTCTTTAACACAGTTGCTGTGCCATAAGTCTAAAATTCTTGTTCTCTTGGTTTAAAAAAAGGTAAAAGAACAACCAAGAACAAACTAACAAAAAAAAAAAGAGGAAAGAAAAAGACAAAAAGAAGGGAAACCCCATGATGAAACTTCAGGGATTTTTTTTGTTTGGTTGGTTGTTGTTTCTCATTTGCTTTCAGGAAAAGCCTAGGAAATAATGCATGCCTCAGAGTAATTGCCTAGAATTAGGAAGTATCTACTCAACCACTTTATTGTATCTGTAAAGTGATACATCCCCCCTCCATTTCACGAGTGTCGTAAAAGTTAAATTAACAAGAATGATCAACTTAGATATTATATTAATGACAGAGAAAAACACACAAGGAAAGCAATAATACTTGTTGTCAGACAGGATTTTAATAGTATGTGCTAAATAATTTCTAGAACTACTACTAAGTGAGCAACATTCCCATTATTATTTGAACAAGCAGAAAAAATATTTGTGATAAGTAAACAATGCAAGATAATGCTTATATGTGACGTGTTTATTGCAAATAAAATTTTTACCATTGATATCATTAAGAGGAAGAAAAAAGTACCAAGTTTGTTGGGTCAGTGATGGTGTTAGGGACTGGTTGGCCTAGCATTATTCCCGCCCACAAAGCACTGTTTTGCAGTTTAGGCATTGGCCTGAGACCCTGGTGATCTGGGATCATGTCTTGGCTTAGTTACAGACATGCTGTATGACACTGTATTTAACTCATATAGACTCAGTAGCCTTAGTTTTCATCTTGTTTCTCATATAATTTCTTTTTTACATAATAATTTCAGACCATAAACTCAAGGCAAGAACCTCTATAATACCTGTATGCGCTGCCATAAGATTGCAAGGCACCTGATGTTAATGAAGGTCATAGAGAAAGAGTTGAATGGCCTTGAGACTGGAGTAATAGCAATGTGATAGTATGAAGTGTAAGGTAATGTATTTCTAGATCATTGAAAACATTTCAAGGAACATAACAGTTGGAAAAAGCTGTTTCCAACAGCTGAAAAAGGATTTAATGTGCTACTCAAGACAAATGTGGCGAATCCAGTATTACAGGCATGGTTGCAATAGAACTGTACAGAGTGTAGATAGTCCTTTTTTGCTTAATGTCAGCTTACTTAGGTATAAGCACTTCAAAAAGTATTGGTTTTTTAGCCGTATCTCTTTGCACACTCATAGGTTATTTCTTACCTGTTTCTGATTTGGCTGTGTTGCCACTTTTTCTCATTCCTCTTTAGCTATATACTGCATTTATACTTTATGTGTATAGGATTATGTTTACATGTTTTTCTGTGTGTTTGTATAGAAGGTATATAATAATGTATGTGTGTGAGATGCTGAATCACATCCACAGTGGATTAGCTTTTATTTTCCCCAGATAATCTTGTTTTTTTAGTTTGTGTTTATGTTTCTGTTTTGTCACTGTCCCTGTCTTTTGTTTCCTTGCCGCCTTTGATACTTGGATTTCTTGCAAAATACAGTATCCCAGTTGGTTCTCTTCCTCTGTAGGTTAGTAACCTTTGGTGAGGGGCACTGTGCTCCTCTCTTTACATGAGAATGGATGGGGCATTTAAGCTTCAAAGTAGTAGTTTTATACTGCAGGGATTGCTTTCTATTCTAGCTTTGGACACAGACAGCCACATTGCCATTGTTCAGTAAAAACACTAATAAAGATATGCATTAGAAAGTAATGGGGTGAGTATATCGTACAGAAAACTGCAGGAATAATGAGATACTTGTTTTCTGATCAGTTATTGACACATTTTTAACAAACATACACATTCAAGTACGCATTTGTGCAAATAATGAACAAATCAAATAGGCAGAATTTCTATTGTCTAGATAAAGGGGTTATTTTCATTATATTACTTCAGTTTCATGTTAATATTAAACAGAAAGTACAGTCCACTGATACCAGTTACCAAATTAGCCAAACCCCCTCAGAAATTAACTTAAAACTCTGCTGTTTACTCATTGTGTTTTATATCCCTGTTTTTCACTCTGCTATTTTGTAAAAGACAAGTACTTTCATTACCATAGCAACCACAGAAATATGTGATACTGTACATATGAAACATCCTTTAAGAAAGCACACAACACCATGGGAACTGAGCTGTCGACTCTTGGGGGCAGCAAATGCTTGCAATAAAAGCAATTCAAATATATAATTCAAACAAATGGTAGAAGTCTCACACTAGTGATGCAAGACAAAGACTGAGGATCTGTGCTACTGTAGGACCCTTCAGATATTTCCTCTTATTACTTGCAGACTGGAAGTTTTAGGCATGCTAGTCAGGAGATGGAACACTATTCTCCTTTTGCACTGGAAAATATTTTCCTAAACCCACCAGTAATTCAGCCATTGTGACTATATTCCTTTCACAATACTTACCTTTCTAAAGCTTCCAATAGTCTTCTGTTTCCAATGCTGTGCTCTTTAATTTACTTTTATTAAACATCTCTGATTCGGACAGTGTTTAATATGTTATTGCAGATAACTTTGTTTGTCTACAGATGCATCTTAACTTTATTCCAATGACTATGTAGATGAATTGAGCAAATATCTCAGAAGTTGCTTTAGAAAAAGGTGGGTATGTAAGCCATGTGTTTGGGAACTTTTCAGATCTTTTTACTTAGGATTAATTTGTAATTCTTCCTTCTTTAATTATAGCTATTTTTCTATCTTATGCTCAGTTGTGCAGCAAAAGTACATTGCTAAAATGATACCGCAAGGAGCAGATAAAATAAATCAACACTCCTCTGTGTAGTACAGACTTTTTTACTTCTAAATGGTGTAGACAGACATAAACTCATGTTCCCATAGCAAGTTAGTTTTGACGCATGGAATTACAGTAGAAGCAACCATTAGCTGGACCTCTGTTTTTATGATAATGTCATGAATTGATTTAAGCCTCCCAGCTATATAATCAGCATTTTTACAGACCAGGATTTGAGATTACTGTAAATTAACACAGCTAAGGGAACATCAAATATCTGAGCTGAATCAAAGATTAGCATATTGCAGCGCAGTTTCCATCTGCTAAACTGCACCTAATCACATCAGTCATTCTTTGTTCCTGAAGAGGAAGGATCACCACATCAGAATATGAGAATGGCCATTTTGTGCCACACAAAAAGTGTCCATCGGATTCTCGTGTCCAGCAGTGGTCATTAATGAAAGCCAGGAGAATGGAAAGAGCAGGCAAATATGCTCTCTACCACCACTCAGACTTGCGGTGCCTGTTACGAGTACAGTTGAAGAGAAATATTAGTATATTAAGAATACTATTGATAAAATGAAGTATTTCTTTTCCTCAAAAATGTGCTTAGTGGGTAAAGTAAGACTTGTGGTCTAAAGGAATAGTGTGTGTATTCATCCACCAAAACAGGGGTGAAATTCTAAATAATAGAATATGAACTTCAGTTGTACTTATTCAATCTGTAAATGCACACTAGAGCTGCCTTTACAAACAACTGAAGTTACCTTACCAGAGTGAATAGCTAGTCTCACTGAATCAATTGATTTCGCAGGAACTGTGATTTGACCTCAAAAAAACTATTTCCTTCCTTTTTAGATAAATTACTTAAATTGCCTCCTTTCATTGCCAGCCTTATCGTCTGGTGTTTTTTAAGACCTTTTGAACCATGTGGCACAGAAGTGTAATACTGCATCATCCCAGTTACCTGTAAATAAATCTTATATCTATTATTTAATCCTTCTAGCCTTCTGAAGGTGGATTAGGGAGTGTCCATCCTCAGGGGACTGCCTGCATTGATGCTGAGACAGGGAATAGGAGCCCTGCAGGGTCACACTGAGGACAGAAACATGACCAGCACACAGAAACTAGTGGTATTACTGTGATCCTCCTGGATTAAACTTCAAATAAGCCCTCTGTTCTTTTCAGTTACTGTTGACTAGAAATGGCTACAGCTTGTTCTCATGTCTGAAGGAGAAAAAGATCTTTTTCTATCAGGACCTGCTTAGTAGCAGGTATATGATTTTACCCCTTTCTTAGGCAATCAGTAAATGTGTCCTTAAAAAAATCACTTGAGCATACAGCAACTGTCATCGCTTTTGCACCAAATGCAAATTAGAGACCCCCAAAACAAGGGAGAGAGCATAAACCTTCAGATTAGTTGTAATATATAGCATTGCTAGGTACTTGCAAGTGATTCACCATGAAAGAGGGAACAGCACTCTGAGAAAGGAAACACATTGAAATGAAGAAAAAAAGACAGTACAATCCCTCACAAAAAAATGTGAACACTGCGTTATGCAGATCACTGCATGATAGAAGTACCACTGGTCTAAATTGAAAAAAACTGCATTATATCATATCCAATCAGAATTTAACTGTCACCACAAAAATCAAGTTGCCTGGATGTTACTTACAGAACAAGTTTACGTTAGGGATACTTCATGAATATTTTTAAAATTACAAATTATACCTTTGCCTATTTTAGTAGTATTTTAACTGCCAGAATGGCACAAAGTTTCTCTACTATTATTGCCAATCTGGAAAAGTTGTGTATGTCTGTATGTGCCTGCAGCTGTGTGTATGTTACATAATTCTTATTAACAAATGTACCTCACATTTCTGTTAAAACTTTATAAAATCGTCTTTTTCAATGCTCAGAATTTTTCCCAACTTTAAGTGTCTTGGGCTGGAATTTCTTGTAGGAGTGTCAGCTTAGCTCTTGCCAAAATGACACTAGAAGAAGATACCTTTTCCTCACATCATGTTACAAAAACTTTTTGGGTCAGGAATGTGCCATGTGTTGGAGCAGGATATCTGTGAGGATATTCAGTGTGAAAATACTGTGGACTTGTAAGAGTTGCAGAGGGGATTTCCTAATTCTTCAGTACTTGATTTTTGCAAACTTAATCAAGTTTTTATAGCTATTTCCTAAATACAGAACTACTGCATCTAACCCATTAGCTTGTTATTTAGGCATTGGCTGTAAGTATTTAAAGCCCCTTGCCTTCAAGAACACAAGAATATGCACTCATGCAATAAACAGGGCTCTATCGTGCTCTGGTACCTATATGATTGCACACACGTGTACCTGCCCTTGTATGTGCTCCTGCACTTACATATTGGTGAGAGGCTGAATTTTTACTATCTGCTGGTGATAGCAGAAGAAGTAGTAGTTTATATGGTATTTCAAATCTCAAATTCTTCTGTAGCACCTGGTTGGATATCTGTTAACTAACCTTTCAAAATGCAGTAGTAGAGGAGATTTGAGAATCTCGGTTTCTTATCAGGAGATTAAATGAGTAACAGTTTAAAAAAAAAAATTAAAAATATTTCCTCTAAACAGTTTCCAAATCCATTTCAGATTCTAGGATCGGCATTTTAAGGAAGAAAGATTTTAGCCCGAGTGGGCAAAACACAGTATGAGTTATTCTGTATTAATTTTCTTGCTGACTTTATGAAATATGAACCATTTCTGACCATAGTATTTTGAAGCAGTAATGAATCTCAGTTTCTTTCTGAGAATTCTTTCTGTGCATCCACTGTGTAATGTAGCAATGACTGTGTCTTTGTCAGCCTAGCTGTTTTGGAAACTGAAGAAATTGAGCTCTCATGGTTGCAAGAGTGATGTCTCTCGGATCTGGATTTCTCTCTCATTCCCTTGTGGGGAAAAAAACCCTACCAACTAAGAATTATTCCTGACAAGAGATTCAGTGGGATTTGCACACTGAGATACAAAAGGGGCTTGGCCTTCAACCTTAAGATGTGTTTTGTTTTGCACAGGTTAGCTACTTGACTAGTTGTTTTGTTGGAGTTATTTTAATGCCTTGTAAAACAGCTTGAGAAGAACTAAAGAAAAGTGTGTTGTAAAAGCAGCTCATCTTGTACTGTAAAGTGCTTTATATTTGCATGAAACCTGAGTGTTCAGTGTCTTTGGCCAGTGAATAAACCTGACTTCAAAAAACTATAAATTGAGACAGCCACAAATTTTCCATTATCACAGTCACATTCCAAGGTGAAATTTAAGCATGAGAATTTTCATAGTTGGTCTGCTGCGAATTTTCCCCATTTTTCAGTTCTGTTTTAGTTGCACAAGCTTAATTGTGAAAGCGGATCTTGCAGAGTGATCAGGAAACCAGCACTCTTATTTTTTTCTGATGTTTCAAGAGAGCTTTCCAAGTATGTGTAAGAGAGGTTATTAAAGGTACCTAGCTAGCATTTTTGGTGGCTACTGTGTGGGGGAGAGGAACATGAAAGGAAGCTAGAAAGAAGAGCATTACTAAGTTTTAGTTGATGTTTTGCCTTAAAAGGAAAGTGAAAAAGGATTAAATAAATATGAAGAATTTGGGAGCAATATTTGTATATGTATTACACTTCATTTGGGCTGAGGAACATGACAGTTCTGAGTTGGAGCTGAGTATGAAGATATGAGTGGTATATAGTATGATATTTTCATTCCAGTAATGAAAGCATAAACACAACTTCAATTTATCTTCTACACCACTTTTTTAATGCCTGATGGGAACCATAAGAATGTGTCTAAGGTTTGGGAATTACAGTGCATAGGTACATAGAAAAATGGATCCATCAGCTGATGGCAGTTGCATGCACGCATAGAGAAAAACATTCTCTTTCTCTTTACAGTAACATTTATATTCTTGACTATTATATATCTTGACTATTATATATCTTGACTATTCCTCTTCAGTCTTCTTTTGGTTATGTTCTATTTAGGTTATGTTTTCTAAATGTCTGAAAATCCTGTTGCTCTCTGTTAGAGTCTGCCCAGTGGATCTAAGTCCTTCTTGAAGGGCAGTGCTCCAAACTGGATACCCTATTCTGCATACCCTGTGGTTTTATCAGTGCTGATCAGGCTAGACGGATTACTTCACTTGTTTTGTGGTCTATATTCTGTTTATATAACCTAGTCTGAGCTTTGCTTCTTCTGTAACAGCAAGCCAATCCTGGGTCATGTTCAGCTTGTGATTTATCCCTAGTTCCTCCTTAGCCAGCTGTTCCATGTATGGTATTTGTACAGTTGGTTGATTACTCCTGCTTTCATATAGTACTTTTATGCATGCCTGCTGAGCTTCATTCAAATCATGGCAGCAGTCAACACTTCCTTCCATTTTGACAGCTAAACATAAGTAAGTACATGCTGGGTATGATTTTCCGACAAATTATACACCCATTCTATGTTAGGAGAGTCAAGAAAAAGCTTCCCTAAGCTGTTCATGAGGATGTCATATGGGACAGTTGCCAAAAGCCTTACTAGTGTCTGGAAACATGGCATTATCTGCTGCGTACTCAGTTGCAAGTCCTGTTACTTTATAGTAAAAGACTTGACATGATTTTATAGAATCACAGGATCACTGAATATCTCGAGTTGGAAGGGACCCATAAGGATCATCGAGTCCAACTCCCTGCTCCTCGCAGGACTACCTAAAACATTATTCTTGACAATGTTTGCAAGTTGTTTATTTGTTAGTGGGATTTTTCCAGTAATTGTAAATTTAATTCTTCTTTCCATCTCCCTCCTCTCCCGTTAAAGTTGTGTATTGCATTTTCCCTCTGTAGAGTCTTCTCATCTCTCCGTTTCCTTTCACAAGTATTCAGAGGACTGCTTATGCCCTGGGGTGATATCAGGCATTTTGCTAAGTAAATTTTTATAGTGGATCAAACTAATAAGAAAATTATTTTAAGCTGCTTTCATTTATTACATGTTTAAAAAATTGCCTAGCTTGTTCTTCCCTTATTTTACACTAAAGTCATATGTTTTATCACTCAAGTAAGTGTGTTAGTTTCCTGTTCACAAATTATCTCTGTAGTGAATTCTGAAGCCCTGGGGCTTTTCATCTCTCCTATGGAGCAAACCTCTATTATCCTTGCTCTTCGTATTGTTACTAATGTAATTATTACTTATATATTTCTTTCTTGTTACTCTTGGTCTTCCTTGCTAATTGCAGCTGTTTGTACCTTCGCCTGAGTTTTGTGTCTTCTGAAAAGTACTTGTCCCTAGCAGTCTAACCTAATTTCCACTTTCTCTGTGCTCTCTTCCTGTGTTTGGGGCTAATAACAAACTCATGACTTAGCCAGATTGGTCTCTTTCTACATTTTCCATCCTTCCTCTGCATTAGGCCAGTTTGTACTTGTGGCTCAATACCATTTCTTTGAGGAATTGCCAGGTCTCTTTAACTCCTTTTCCCCATGAACTTGCCTGCCATAAATTCTTAACTAACGTTTCCCTGAGTTTACTGGAATCTACCTTCCTGCAGTTTACTGTTTTTATTTTGCCTTCTTCTTTTTGGTTTCACTGCTCTTTACTGTTTCTCTCATAACAGATTTCTCTGTGGTAAGTAGTTCTGATACTCCAGGGAAGCAGTGGAAGGCTTCTGAATGTTTGGAAGTGCACAAAATCACATCCAGCATACAAGATTTGTCAAAGAACACTCCCAATTCTCTTAGGGCACTGCATGGTCACTTCAGTTTTATTTGCTGAGACCATGTCATGGGAAAGTATTTAATACATCTTTTTAGTGTCTTTTATTTCTGTTTACAAGGTTACAGCCAGCACCATGTGACAAGCCAGCTCTCTGTGGATGACTGCAAACAATAGTTTGAGAACTACTGATTTAGAGTACAGCAGTTGCTCTATTGGAGCAGGTCCTCGGTCCATTCAAAACAAGGTGGAAAAAACCCCTTAATGACTTAGAATGCAATGCACGCATGTGAAGATTACTCAGGAGAAAGTTCAAAAAGAATTACAGGGAGAGCATAATTGCAGAAAATATTCTAAAGATTGACTCAGTCCTTAAAATTCAAGCACTTCATTTTCCAGTCTGATCCAAATTTTATAACAAGAAAATTAACATTCCACTAACAACACTGAACATTATTAGAATAGGCAGGTTTTCTTTTCTCAGCTTTCAAACTTTTCTTAGAATTAGCTTTGTTTCATTTTCTCCCCAAGCACGTGACTTCTCTGAAAATCCTTTTCTCCTCAAAGAAGTCTCCCACATCAAACCTTCTGTTTGTTTATAAAAGGTTAATCCATTTTGTCTGAGCTCAAGTTATAATTTCAGAAAAACCTGTAACTATGCCTGTCTGGATTAACCAGTCCTTTCTCTCTTTTAACTCCATGTTCATCTTTGTAACCTCTGAAGAAATCATCTTACATATTAGGTTAGAGAATTAACCTATTTCTTCAATATGCAGTGCTTTTCAATACTGAAGTATTGTGTAAAAGATGATGCACATACCATTGTGGTCTTTTAAAAGAAGTCCTTGAATATATGTGTTTATATATAGTGTTTCATATATATTTCATATATATTCACTACATGTGAATATATAGTGTTTCATAGGTATTAGGCTTTTTATTCGAGATTTTTTTTAATTCCTCTAACTCCTTTGCAATGACAACCTTTTCTCAAAAACTTTTTCATTATTTTGTATGCAGTAAGAAAGTCTTATCAAATTTCTTTTCAGTGTACTGTAATTTTCTACCGCTTTCATGCAAAACCTCAAATGTTTCTGCAGTAGAATCAAGTGTTTTACATGCATGTTGGTGAGGTTTGTGCTGATTTCTTTAAGACATGGAGTTAATGCTGTAGCAGCAACTCTTCAGCTTGGTCCTTAACATTTCTGGGGGGAAAAAATAACAAGAAGTACTGAAGTGATTAATTAAGAGGATTAAGAGGATTATGTTAGTTAATGTATGCAGAGTGTTTGAAGATGAAAAAGAACCATAAGAGTACTAAGTAAATGTAGTGTTACTGGAAGTTAAAAGTCAGTCAAAAATATATAAAACACTATGTAAACATATGAAATAGGTGTTTGGCAAACTGGGATCCTGAACTGTCCAACACAGGGTAGTCTTGTAACCTTCGTGCTGCTGCTGCATGGATATATAGCACTATCAAGCCTTTCAGAACTACTGATAAAAGAATCCTGCAAAAGATTTACAGTTAAAGAAAGAACAGGGTGTATATTAATGTTTCAATATATTTTGTCTACTTAGGGTACATTAGGATGGAAAAGCCCTTATTTTGTAAACTACTGTATTTTATTTAAGGGGAAGTTGTGATTTTGGTTTAGTCAGCAGTCTGTGTGTACACTTGCAAAAATCAAGATCTGTGATTTCAGCTCTTAGAAAGGACCCCAATATGCCTCCACATATGAGGCAGCAAGTCCTCAGCTCTGTGTGGGCTGAGTAACTCCACATCCAGTGTAGGCATGCTTTTGCTCTTGTTGCATTTAACAATTCTGCAATAACAGTCCCACAATGCCTTATGCCAACCTCTTGGCCAGAGGTTTCAGCTCTGCTGGCTGAGGTGTGGCTAAGCAGAAGCTCCCCTTGGAAGTCTTGAATAAAAAGTGCATTTCTGCCAGTCCAAGTTTTTAAAGACAAACAAATGCTACAATCCCATTATGTTGGTAGACCAAGTAGCTGTGAAGGAAAGGGCAGTGACCATGCAGGCCACACTTCCTGGGAAACTCCAGGAAAGAAATACCTACAGTCTGCTATTGAAGGACTTTCAGGCACCAGGTGGAAAGGTGGGCTGAGAGGCAGTGCCACATCCCTGCCAGAGATACTGGAGTGACTCCGTGGAACAAGAAGTATTCCAGTGAGCGCTTGACCCAGTGAAGCCTGGTTTCCTGTATGCACTGGTTAAGTAACTGTTTAACTGAATCATGCTGAGGTTATGCTTTCAGCTCAGCCCTTATAAGACACCAGAAAATGAGAGAAAAATACTAGGAATGTCTGTGCTGTGGGAAAAGGTTCAGTTGAAATTTGTATTGTGTGAGATACTGGAGAGCCTAAACAAAGGAGAATCCTTGGCTCACAAAGACTTGCATAAAGAGAGTGTGATCTCTTGTGAGCCTTGTTTCCTCAAGAAGTCAGGCCTCTTCTGTAGGGAGCCTCATATCGTTCTTTTGAGGGGGGGGCAAAGACTGCACAGTTGCAACTGTGCAAGATACCGTGTTTCTGAGCTCCATAGAGAAGAGGTGAAAGAGAAGGAAAAGAATCTCCGAACAAGGAAGGGGCAAGGTCTAGGTAGATGTCATTCAGACTTTAAGTCATTTAAGCTCTACCAAAAGAGGTAGAGTTAGTTCCAGGAAAAAAACTACAGTGAGGACAACTCTGGTAGATCTACTTTTTCTACCTCATGCAGCATATTCCTGTTGTCCTTTGGCCTTCTAACAAACCAGGTTTGAAAATAACTCCCTGCATTGCTCATGTGTATACAACAAATAATACAGGGCTGGAAATGCTGTTTATTTTGCAGATACTCACTCCTTTTGCAGCTCAGAGATCTGAGTCCACTGCCACATAATGCCCAATTCCTCTCAATGGTATCAATGCCTACTCAGTTGGTAACCAAGCTGTGGGGCTAAGAAGCAAAACAGTGCTGTCTATCTCTGTAGTTTTCTGCTGCCCTACCACAGATTGAGATAGAACATTTGAGTTGTTTTATTTTTCTTTTCTTATTTTTTTCCTGTAAAGGACCAAATGTGGTCCAGCTGCCAGCACCCTGGGTGAAAGTACTGTATCCACACTCTTTGGATGTCTATGTTGAGGAGGATAAAGGAAATGGAGGTGATGTTGTGCTTTGCCCTGGGCCTAGGGCAGGATTTGCTATCTCTGGCTATCAGTCACCTTCAGCAGCAAGTCCAAGTAGCTTCTAATGGCAAAACTTTCAGAATAGGCATAGAATGTGCTTAAATTGGAGGCAAAATAATTGCAAATGTGAACCTGAGAAGAGGGTTAGAGGTTCCTGAACGTGAAACTTGCCAGGGTAACGGATTGGGCAGTTTCTAACTTTTGCTCATTTTAGTACCTTCAAGAAAACAGAACCTCAACTGCATTTTTCTGTAAACAGGTCTGGAGACTACCTGTCTCAGATTCTCCATTTCTGATCCTAATGGAAACAACCCATCAGGGCCCTGAATTTTGGCTAACTTTTCAGCCCAGTAGTGTGACAATATGTAGTGGTGTGAAGATGATAGGATCTGTCAAGAAAGCAGATAGTTAGCGTAATGAACATCCAAATTTGAATACTGAAATTATTCAGCCATGCTGGATTGCCTGTTTCCCTTTAGTCGTAATTCTGATTATTTTTTTTTTTAAAAGCTTTAGATTAATTCAGGTTCACAGAATAATGGTCACATCCTGGAGCAAAAGATGCAGACAGACACTACCCTACCAAGACTGGAGAGGTATCTGCCTGATTCATCACAGAATTACCATCCAATCTATAAACTCAACTAAATGCCCTTACCTAGTAGAGAACCTGAAAGTGGTGCTTATGTGCCACTAAATAAAAACAACGACACGGTCCTCCAATTTCAGGCAAGTTCCCACATACTAGAACAGAAAATGAAACAATCATTTATGATTTCTGTGCTTCGTTTTGAAAAGATTGACTGAACTGTCAAGAAAGGAACCAATATCTTTCTTCCACAGGAGATGACTTTTCCAAGCTTTTTAAACTGGGCTTTCATCTCATTTTACATGCAGACTGATAGTGAAATAGGTTTTTAGTGCTGTCAAGTATTAGTCTGTGCACAAAACAATAAGAAATAATTTATAATGTTTTTTTTACAAGAAGAGAACATGTAAGGTGTTGTAAGTATCGATTATTTAAGTTTGTATTACTAAATTACCCGACAAGAAGCTGCAGTTTTGATAACTGATTTTTACTATTTTGGATTTAGAAAATGTTTTTTAAAGCCGCCAAAAAGGGGGACTGTGTCGTCGTTTTTATTTAGGGGCACATAAGCACCACCTTCTGGTAAAAGCTAGTAATTTCTCAGTATTATAGGGCTAGAGGAGATCCCATTTGTTTATTACTGAAAGTCTGTATTTGAATTTATTACTCTATGATATTGTCAGGTTTTCTACTGTAGCAAGATAAATAGCTTAAAGAAATGTCTTGATATTATTAATAATAATAGTTGTGATAATTATTATTACCTAATTACTCACATTATCTCATAGAGTAATAACAGCATTATTTTAATGCCAGCAAGCCTCATTCATGGACCAGGAGTCCACTGTGTGGTTTTTTTTGTCAAAAATCTACCAATATAAAAAAAGTGACACTAGCTACCATCAGACAAGTACAAGGGGACATTGCGATACTGTTGGTCAGTATGATAAGCAAACCACAAACTGAACTATCATGCTTTTGTAGGCACTCTAGTGAAGAGTATTTTAGAGTGTTGCTTACAAGCATCAGGGGTATTTCAGGAGAAGGTAGTTGATGGAATACAGAAGTCAGTATCTTAGTAAAAATGGGAAATCGTAGATAGGGCTTTGGGCCCAAGAGTCTTAAAGTTGGGGCAAGAGGACAATGTCTTGTATTTCCTAGAGAAGAAGAAAAAAGTGCCAGTGAAAAACTGCCCAGAAGATTGTATCAGGGCCAAAATAACAAGTTGAAAAAAGTTTTCTTCTTCATACGTATGAGCAGGACAACGTATCATCTGTCAAAGGCAGAAAAGCCCTAATAGAAATGTGATAATAAAGCTTGAAATTTTTGCTATGCAGGTGAAAAGGGATCTCTGCTTTTCCGAAAAAAATCAGTGGCAATCAAACATAGCCTCAGTGTAAGACTGTGGAACCTTCTTGAACAAAGTCTGAGTCCAAGGCGATGCCCAGGTTACATAGTAATTCAGGTGTGCTGAATTTGCCACCAGCCAGAGGCTAGAGAAGGAGGCATGAATGGGCTTTTCAACCTCTTCTCTTTTGCCATCCCAGGGAAGGGGCAAAGCGACTGTTCAGTTATATTGCTCCAGTCTATAGTTCAGCGTGCAGATGGCAACTGCTTATGGGAGAAGGCTGCACTGGTCCTGAGTTTTCTAAATGATAGGGGAAGTGATTTCATGAACACAAGAAGCTGCTGTTTCTGTACCACCAAATAACCAACATGGCACAAAGGAAATGTGCCATATTAGCCATGAAGACTATCAATGAGATAAAGGCAGGCCCATGTGTTTCTGTGATACATTTTCTGAGAAATATCTGGCGTACTCAGGGCAAGATAAAACAATAAACAATTATAATTGTTAATATCATAAAAATGCTGTGCTTTGCATGGCATGCCTTTGAACTGTGAGCAAGGAGAGTAATGCTGGCAAGACAAAACAGACTTTAGGAACTTCAGCAAACAGCCGCACAACAGGGAGTAGCTTTAAAAGGCACCAGCCATGAAAGAATTGGGCAACTTGTCAGACTGCTTCAAGATTATACTGATAGACAGCATTTTTATTAGAAAGCTTTCAGTTTGTTTTTTCAGATTTGCTCACAAAAAGCAGATGTTTTAAATTGCTGGGTGTTGTTTATTCAGTTAATGTTTTGCAGGTGGTAATAATTCTTCAGCCTTTGAAAAAAAGCATAAAAGTAGAAGACCCTTCTATTCCAAGTGTCCCACTAGGGAAACGACAGAAAGCCTCTAGATCAGTTCAGTGTGTAATTGAATCAGTCATTGGAATTTTCTGTAGATTGTCACGTTATGCTTTATTAATGTACAAGACAGTAAGGTGCCTGTTTAGAGGAATTTATGACGTGAAATAAATGATAGAATCATTGAATAGTTGAGGTCGGAAGGGACCTCTAGAGATTGTCTAGTCCAACCTCCCTGCTCAGAGCAGGGTCAGCTTGGGCAGACATGCCTAGGACTAGGTCCATTCAGGTTGTGAATGTTGCCAAGGATGGAGACTCCACAATCTCCCTGGGCAATCTGTTTTGGTGTTCAATCACCCTTACAGTAAAAAAGTTTTTTCTTCTGTTTAAACCGTATTTCCTGTATTTCAGTTTCTTCCCATTGCCTCTTGTCCTGTCACTGGGCACCACTGAGAAGAGTCTAACTCCATCTTCTTTAGGCTGTCATCCCCGCCCCCTGCCCTCCCCCCCTCC
>NW_008795938.1:1961797-1962608 GCF_000699145.1 Aptenodytes forsteri
ACACATTCATAACATCCCCATGAGCTTTCTCTTCTCCAGGCTGAACAGTCCCAGCTCTCTCAGCCTCTCCTTGTATTCAGATACTCCAATTCCTTAATTGTCTTCATGGCCCCTCAGTGGACTCACTCCAGTATTGGTGCCAGTACTGACCCCTAGGGTGAAGTGACTGGCTGCCAGCTGGATTTGTGCCACTTAAAACATCTGTTTGAGCCTGGCAATTCAGCCAGTTTTCCACCCATCTCTCTGTCTGCTTATCTAGTCCGTACTTCATCAGTTTGTCTATAAGGATGTTTTGGGAGACAGTGTCAAAAGCCTTACTAAAATTGAAATTAACACCACCCACTGCTCTCCCCTCATTCACCAAGCCCTCCAGTTGTGCAGTAAACACTAAAACATGCAAAGTGAGTAATATGTGAGAGATGGTTATAGGCACAGCATGTATTGAATTAATATGTGAGAGATGGTTATAGTCACAGCATGTATTGAATTAACAAAAGATTACACTATCTGGCTCCCTTTCTTTTATAGAAAGGGTTAGAACATGTTTGATTTGAGGACATGTGATCAGCTCAGAAATGAAGAATATCAATGCTACTGATACAAACCTTGAACAATCACTACAGTGAGGACAGGGTCGGATTCTGCTGTGGATGTGGTCTACCTGGACTTCAGTAAGGCCTTTGACACCGTCTCCCACAGCATTCTCCTCGAGAAGCTGGCGGCTCACGGCTTAGACAGGTGTACTCTGCGCTGGGTCAAAACCGGGCTGGACAGCCAGGCCCAGAGAGTTGTGGTGAATGGAGTTCAATCC
>NW_008795938.1:1963509-1967613 GCF_000699145.1 Aptenodytes forsteri
TGGTGTTGGGTCGACGGTTGGACTCGATGATCTTAGAGGTCTTTTCCAACCTTAATGATTCTATGATGCTAAGTAGCGTAGTGCTTCAAATGTGCCCTAGCTACAGATATCCTGTCTGCCTCTGGCCTTTTGATAAAAAGGTCAGCATGAACTAGAATCTCTCACTGCCCATCTGTTAAGATCTGAATTTTTATCATTAGTTTAAAACTTTGAGACTGTTTCTGAGAGGGACTTTTCCTTTTGAACCCTGCTTTGATTATAGTAAGCTTTCTATTTCTTAGCCTTCATTTAAACTGAATGGTGACAAACCAGATTTCATTAGTGCTGTCCTTGATTTAACAATACTAAAGATGGATAAGGGTCTGACTCTTTATCATTAATGAGTAGTTTATAATTTTAATGTTTTCAGTAGCCATCAGTAGCTTCAATACATCTGCTTAAATAGCACTGAAAGTCATTTGGATTTAAATTAGTACAAGTTGTTTAAATGCATATCCAGGAGCTTTTTGTTAGATACAGGATATAGGGTATCTAGCAAAAATAGCTGTGCTCTTTTGCTACTGTTATTTCTTCTTAAGAATGTGTGTTTAAAATTTGTGCATGATCAAGTCTATGCCTGCCTTGCTTCAAGCAGCCAGTTCTTCCTTTAACACTGGTCTGGGCACTTCTGCTTAGCTTGGCTTATAATTTTGGCATGTTGATCAAGACTTCATAATTTGTTGCTACTGACACAAAGATAGTATAAAACATTTCTCATCATTCCATTAGATTTTTAAATCTCAAAATAAATGAGATTTATAGCTCCTTTTAATGTATTAGGCATGTGTATGTAACATAGGGAATCACTGATGCCCATAAACATAATTCCACAGAGGAATGATATCTCCCTCTCAAACACATCCTTGGAACCATATCCACTTGATACTACTTCACATCCTGAGTTACTGCTTTAGCTGTCACAGTCCATGCTGCTTCTATGACCAAACTGGATTTTTATGAAGTGGATACCATCTAGCTGTAGACTTCACTTCTCTATATTTTTGCAGAATAACAGAATCTCTCTAGTTTTACAACAGTAACAATGGTTGGGCCTGTGTTCCACACCTCCCTATAGCCCAGGTGGAAGGATTGTGCTGGAGGATAAAAGCTCTGTGGCAAAGTTGATTTGAAACCTGTGAATCCTGTCTCAAGTCAGTATTCTAACGATATCAGCTGTTGTGAAGCATGGTTATAGCTGTAGTTCCCTTCTCCATTAGAAGGGTGTTTGGAAGGTCTCATATTCTTGGCCTTATTTCTGGCAATTTGCAGAATTAATTTGACAAATTTGACAGTTTATTTCAGCTGTGTTAAAAGTTACAGGGTGAATTTTGTTTTTGAAAATCTCTGTTCAGCACATTTTTTCCAGATTAACTTTTTAAAAGGTAGATGTAAAAATAGTTACAATACATTTGGGCCAAATTCAAAATTTCCTGTGAAACAGAGTTTCTGAGCTCTGTGTGGCTTCAGCTAAATGACCTCTATATTCTATAAAGATGAAGAGTTCATAAAACAGCAAAACAAATCAAGGCAGGAACTGGCTGAAACAGATAGTAACCAAACTTTACTTTTTCTTTTTATCTTCACCTAAAAATAATTTATCATCATAAAAAGGAATGAGTAATTCACACACTGCATAGTAAAGTATACAGTAATAATAACTTCATACCACAGTTCCTTAGAGTTGCAAATTACTGTAAATATTCTGAGATAAGTTTCAGCAGAGATGTCCAAACTGAAGCAGTGCGCATCAACCACTATCTCCCTTTCTGAAGGATAGCCGTGATAGCTTTGTAAATCAGTAATAGAAAATGGACTTAAGAATTACAATAGGCAGTAACAGGGATTGGTGATCATTCCTAAGGAAAGATGCAACTCTCTTTGGGATAGATGGTGGTTAATTCACAGCAGGCTTACCACAGAATGCCAGCAAATGCATCTAAATACCTTCTTTAATTTTAGAACATTTTTTATTAAAAATATATCCCAAGACACACGAAAACAGAAAAATAATAATTGTCAAGTTGGAGCCACTTGTTATTTATCCTAAGTTATCAAACATGCAAGAAATTCTGACATTGGAGAAGAAATCACAAGGAAATATTGCATGGATTACTGCATTCTGCTTGACTTATCTCCTTAAAGAAGAAAAAAAAAAGTTTTCATTGGCACACATTACGTCTCACATTTAAAGAATATTGAAAAGCTTCATAAGAAAAATATCAAACCTTGTTTTTTTAATTAAAGCAAGCCATGTTGCCTGCTTATATTTTGTAATTTCTTTTGCCTAAAATTATTCAAATGTGTTAATATATATCCTGAGAGCTAATTAGAGGTGCATGTATGGTTAACTATTTTTGTTCTTCCTGTTTCACCTTGAGAAATGAGCTTACTCATATTGAGTTGATGTTCATTCTATAAACTGCATGACCAAATGTTGTATGCAAATCTGAAATAATTATCTTTATATTGTACTAGATCAGGTCAAAATTCCATCTAGCCCAGAACCCTGTCCTTGCCAATGGCCAAAAGCAGCTGCTCAGGGGAAGAGTTTGCAAGCAAGACAGGAATATAGTGTTATTTCCTTTGATGTGCCCTTCTAGCTTCAGGCAATATGTGACTTGTGAATGGAATTTATAAATGTGTCTTTGTGTTTAGAGGCTTTTACTTGATTTTTTTTCTTCCATTTTTTAGTCTAATTGCTTTTTAAACTCCATTTATAGTGTTTATATTCAGAGAATCCTGTGGCAGTCAGTTCCATTATTTAATTATTCACTGTGTGGAAAATTTTGTCCATGTAAATACTTCTGTCTGATAATTTAATTTGATCCCTTGCAATTTTTTTTAATAAAGAAATTTTGAGCAGTCATTCCATGTTCACCTTCCACGTAGCATTCATAATTTCATAGCCCTTAATCATACCGCTCTTATCTTAGCTGTCACTTTTCCAAGTTTTGTCACCTATTTAATCTCTAATTCTGTGGTAGATGTCTCATCATCTGTGTTGAATGTGCCAAAATTGTCTAATTCTATTATGCTATCTTCAAGGTAGAGGAACAAGAACGTCAATTGCCATAATGGTTACCATATTCGTAAGTTGCATGATTTTGTTATACAAGCTGTCCCTTTGCTACTTGGCCATTCAGCCTGGACTCAAAATCAGTTGAATATTGTTTTGGGTTTTTTTGGTTTTTGGTAGGTGCAAAGGTTGGTTTTCAAAGAGCTTTTGAAAGCTTACCAGCAGTAACTAGAAAAAATCTACAGCACTAGTTGAACTGTTGAATTTTAAGCCACATGCTCTGGCTGTGACCCCGTCAGAGTAATTTCTTGGATTCTCAATCTTGTAGACTGATTTTGTTAAATCAAAGTCCCTAAAAATTATGTGAAATGAAATATTACAAAGAGAAAAAACAAAACTTCAAAAAATACAAACATATTACATTTAACTTATATGTAGTCTGAGCCTAAGTACTTTATCATTTACAATCCTTGATAGATACACTCTAACCTAACTATCTGGTTAGACATAGAAACTACCGAAGAGATAATTATTAACTATTACTAACCATAATGGGATACAGACAGCTCAGATGGGAGTTTTAATATCAGTCACTCAGCATTCATTTAACTGTACTCTTACTGATGTGTTGGGTGGTGTTGGGTTGACGGTTGGACTCGATGATCTTAGAGGTCTTTTCCAACCTCAATGATTCTATGATTCTATGATTCTATGATACCATTGGTAAAATCCTTTTGTTGCAAGATGAATAGAGCTAGGTTAGTATTAAATGTTTTTAAAATCTCTCTTCTTTTGCATGTTTTACACTATTAGCATTTCTTTGGGAATTCTCAGTATGTGACAAATGGAATAGAATAGGATAGAATATTTAATCTGGAAGGGACCTACAACAACAACAACCATCTAGTCCAACTGCCTGACCACTTCAGGGCTGACCAAAAGTTAAAGCGTGTTATTAAGGGCATTGTCCAAATACCTTTTAAACACTGACAGCCTTGGGGCATCGACCACCTCTCTAGGAAGCCTGTTCCAGTGTTTGACCACCCTCT
>NW_008795938.1:1967778-1994943 GCF_000699145.1 Aptenodytes forsteri
ACACAGCACTCAAGGTGAGGCCACACCAACGCTGAATACAGCGGGACAATCACCTCTTTTGACCGGCTGGTTATGCTGCGCTTGGTGCACCCCAGGATGCGGTTTGCCCTCTTGGCTGCCAGGGCACACTGCTGACTCACATTGAGCCTGCTGTCGACCAGCACCCCCAGATCCCTTTCTGCAGGGCTGCTCTCCAGCCACTCCTCTCCCAATCTATACTCGTGCCCGGCATTACTCCATCCTAGGTGCAGAATCCGGTGTTAGTTTGTGTTAGATTTCATGCCATTGATGATTGCCCAGTGCTCCAGTCTATCTAGATCCCTCTGCAAGGCCTCTTGTCCGTCAAGAGACTCAACGGCACCTCCCAGTTTGGTATCATCAGCAAACTTGCAAATGGTGCATTCAACTCCTGCATCCAGATCATTGATAAATTTATGGAACAGAACTGGCCCTAGAATTGAGCCCTGAGGAGCACTGCTGGTGATCAGTCACCAGCCAGATGTAGCCCCATTCACTACAACCCTTTGAGCCCTGCTGTTCAGTCACTCTTGTTACAAATGTCGGTTTCACAGCTTTTAGATATTGGTATTAGGTTATCATTAAACTTGGTGTTGCATGCTTAGTGTCAGGAGCATTTATTTGTCATGCTAGGACATCCCAAAGGTTTGTCTCATCTCAGAGTCTGCCTTCTACAGTGGCTCCACGGCAGCTGCTTGGGGAAGACTCAGTGAGAGAAGGCATACCTTCTGCTTGGGCATCCTCCATCTAAGTATTTCCTGAGTCAGAAGCTGTGGAGCTTCACCACTGCTCACTGGATTCACTGCATTTTGTCACTTTTCTTTTGAATCCCTTAAAATATTGACTACCACAACACTTTACAGCAAGAAATACCTCAGTGAACTGTGTTATGCTGAAAAAATATTTTCTCTTGAGATTATAAAATCTGATGATGGGTGGTTTCCTTGGGGCCCTCTAGTGTTTAAATTGAGATAAATATTTAGTAACTATTTTCTATTTACTTTCACTCAAATAATAATTTTATGTCATCTCTGAGATACTGCTTTTTTAAGATGAAAAGTCCTCCTCTGCTCAGGCTGTATTCATGTGGAAACCGTATCTCCCACTATCCTTGTCACTTACTTCTTTATGCCTTTTCTGTTTCCAGCATATTCTCTTTAGCAGTGAGAAAAGAACTGTGAGCAGCATTCAAGGATTCATTAACCCATCAAATGGATTTATAAAGAGGCATAACCATTTATGTTTTCTTTATTCCTTTCCTAATAATTCAGAGCATTGTGTAATGTTCTGATTCCTACTTGTCATGGTTTAACCCCAGCCAGCAACTAAGCACCACGCAGCTGCTCGCTCATTGCCCCCCCCAGTGGGATGGGGAAGAGAATCGGAAGGGTAAAAGTGAGAAAACTCATGGCTTGAGGTAATAGGTAAAGCAAAAGCCATGTGCACAAGCAAAGCAAAACAAGGAATTCATTCACTACTTCCCATGGGCAGGCAGGTGTTCAGCCAACTCCAGGAAAGCAGGGCTCCGTCACATGTAACGGTTACTTGGGAAGACAAATGCCATCACTCCGAACGTCCCCCCCTTCCTTCTTCTTCCCCCAGCTCCCCCCTTCCTTTGTCTTCCCCCTATTTTTTTATTGCTGAGCATGACATCATATGATATGGAATATCCCTTTAGTCAGTCAGGGTCAGCTGTCCCAGCTGTGGCCCCTCCCAACTTCTTGTGCACCCCCAGCCTACTCGCTGGTGGGGTGGGGTGAGAAGCAGAAAAGGCCTTGACTCCGTGTCAGCACTGCTCAGCAGCAACGAAAACACCCCTGTGTTATCAGCACTGTTTTCAGCACAAATCCAGAACACAGCCCCATACCAGCTATCATGAAGAAAATTAACTCTATCCCAGCCAAAACCAGCACACCGCTGAATTAATGCTTTCAGAATACTATCCACATTGACTAAGATTTTATTCCCCAAGTGCAAAAGCTCAGTTAAGCCCATATTTTTACATATACTTAGGGACTTTTTTTCTGTTAACCCTTTCATATCTTGTGGTTGTCATTGCATCAGGCAAACATGTATTTTTGCAGTTCCTTTGCAGCCAGCTTTACTCTTGACTATTGTGAATAACAATGCAGCCCATGTTGTTGCTTCACCATGCAAGGCTTTTTCTCAATCATTGATAAAAATATTGAATAGCTCAGATTCCAGTACTGAGCTTCTTGGGACTTTCTAGGTAACTTCTCTCCAAATATTCCTAACTTTCCTCTTGTATCCTGTAACCAATTACTAGCTTGGAAGCATAGGAACTGCTGTTTTACAGACAGAACAGTTCTTGTCCCCAAAACCTTACAGTTTTTCCCATATCCATAATTAAGTGTTGGCTGTACAGAATGAAAAAAGGGGCAAACAGTTACATTCAATAATAAAAAAAGATGACTGACTGAATGGGTGACAAAGACTGGAGAATACTACAGGGAGTACAATGTGTCAGTATGAGAAAACAGGAGAGCAAGCTAAAATATGATCCTGCAGTTTGTTCTTAGGCAAATGTCCCACAAGTTTTAGTGGATCTGTGTGCATTGTGAGCCCAGAAAACTCAGGAAGACCAAAACCAAAAACTGGTTTGAAGGCTGGAAGGAAAAATAATGTGACACAGCATTCCAATGTGTTTATGAAGAGACCACCCTCCCCCCCCTTTACCATGGGTATGGCTCATTCCTCTGCCAATAAAGCACGCAGTGGAAATTTCCACTGCAGGTTACAGCACATTTCCATCCTTTAACCCTACACGTACTGAAGTTTTGCAATTCTTTATGGTAGTTGAAATGTATAACCTTTACTTTACTAAAGATAACTAATCTGCTTTTTTAAATCTAATCTTTCTTGTTTAATCCAAAAATCCTTTTTTACAGTTCTAGTGTGAAATACGTAGATATAATAATCTGAATGATGAGCAGCCATCTTACCAAAATCATAAGTATTTGTTTTAAATTGAAATAATTTTATATAGGTCAGCATTTTAATAGATAAAATTGGTAGTTATATGTATGGCAAATATGAGTATTTTTAGGTTTTAATATTTAATAATTGTTATCATGTAATACTTTTTTTGTTTTATTCACAGCAAATCATTTCCATTCTGAGCATGCTGATTAGCAGGACACTTTGTGAACAGAAGCCAGCTCCGTTGCAGCGTTTGATGGGCAGAGCTTTTTAAGCCTGTGCAGCTCAGTGCTGCCACCTAAATGCATGCCCATAAGCCTAAATGTGCGTTTGTGAACCACTGAATATGATAATTTTCTTATCCTAAAAGGGTTATTATTTAAGGCAGATAGGATTAAAAGGACATAGCAGATGGGCACAGAAGAGAAAAAGAGCAGAAAGCATTTCTAGGAGAATGTTTTTTAAGGCAGGATTTTGAGAAAGAAGAGAATAGAAGAACTAGAAATGAGAATGGTAAGGAAAACAAGGGTGTCCTGGAGTTGCTAAAGAAGAAAAAAATGATATATGTCTTGGACCTATGAGACAAGAGAAAAGGAAGCAGTACTTGTTTTCAAGGTACAATGGACAGATAATAAAACTTCCCGTAATTCCTTCACCTTTGTTTATTTCCCCCCCCCCCCCCACTTTTTTGAAAACACTCCTGGGCGCTAAGCTTCCCTCCCACCCCATTTTGAAAAGCTTTCATGTGGTGGTTTTAACTGTGTCTGCACTGCAACCTCTCTTGCTGCCTTCCTTTGCTGTGCTGCATGAACACACATAGTAAGGGAGACAGGAGAAGTTTGGAAGGGTGGTAATGCAGGGCCTTACTGTTCTCAGACAAGAGTCTTTTTCCCTGGGAGTCTTTGATAGCATGATTTATTTAGTTCAGATCTGAGGTACGAAGGCTTAATAAAGATTTGTAAGTTAAGTTGCATGCTCCTCAGACGTAACCAATTTGTCTTCCTTTTATCTGAACACTAGTGATAGTGTCATGTCTCTGCCCAATGTTATGCATTCAGTGCTTAGTATTTGAAAACATCTGCAGTTTTGCTGGAAATATGATCGCAATTTTGATTGACCTTTGTAAGCCTTCCACACGTCAGCTTTTCTATTTTTGTGCAAACTGCGAGATTTATATTTCTTCTTCCTTGTCTCACATATTTAAGCTGTTCATTGCTGCTTCTGCTCCTTTAGCATCCCTTTTTCTTATCATTCTCAGTTGTGTATCTTTAGAGCAAGCCTCAGTTACACTATGCATTACTTACTGCAACATCTTTTCCTTGAGCTGATCCTTTAAAAATGCTGTCACTGAAAGCCATGTTCCTGTCCCTTTATTTGACCATGGTCTTCCCATCTTTGCAAACTTTCCATCTGCCATCTCATTAGATTCAAGGTTCTTGTCATTCATAACTTCTTACAGTTCATAATTTTTTTCTAGCATGAAGAGATTTCCTTATTTCCCCATGTCAGAAACAACTTTCAGGCACAAGGAATAGTATGACCCATGTATTTGCCTCTCAAATCTTGCAAAGATTCTGAACCTAGGCAGACTGTTCCTGTCCTTTTTGGAGATACTGAGGATAAGAGGACTATCTGTGTATTGTTGTTACTATCAGGTTGCAATAGAGTTGCAAGTCTGTGTTATTATTTGCAGCTTTTTTTGTTAGCTGTCAGATGGCATAATACCAAAATTGCAATCCAAGGCTGTGGCTGGAATCTGACTCGTGCTGATTAGCTTTCCCATGCCCAGCAGCTGAAAGGATGATTATCACTAGATGGTTTAATTTATAGGTTGTAAGATGAGAAAGTGCCCATTGTGGTAACGTAGTTTGATACAGAGCTTCATGACTGGCTGTCTTAAATTGCATACTGTTTGAGTATATCCATTTTATTAAGTGACCCCATTCTGTACCAGTGACCCATCTTTATCATTGCTTACCAGTCTTCCAAACTGTGTCATCTACAGGTTTTAGCAATGATAATTTTACCTTTTCTTCCAGATAACTGATAATAGCAGTAAATAGTCATTAGGGAAAGAAATTATCTTACTCATTTTAAACATCACATTGTTCAAGTTAACCAGTTCTTAACCTTTGCAATACTCCTAGTTTTGTGTTAGCCAAAATGCTGTGCAGTACAGAGTCAGTTGTCATACAGAAGTGTCAGAAGGAGTACTCCAATCTTGGAGACTTAGCAAAAAAATGGTCAGTTGGGTTGTCAGGCTCTATTTTCATTATGTTTCAATTGACGGGCTATATTTTTAGTACCTTTTAAAAATTGTACATTAATTAAGCTGTATCAGTGATTGATTTTGTTAGAATCAATCTCAAGTTGATAAATATGTAATTATCTGGACTGCTCGCCTTTTAAACACATGTTCAACAGTAGCTTTTTTCTAGTTTTCTAGAACTTTTCTCATGTTCCAACAGTTACTGAAAATCAACAGTTATGGTTCAGATAACTCTGAACTCTCTAGCTCTTTAAAACTTTTAAATGCAAATTACATTGACCTGCTGGCTTAAAATTTTTTTTTTCCCTAGTATTTGTATGGTATCTTTGCTTAGTTTTCACATGGAAATTGTATAATTATCTTCTCCTGGAATATATAAATCATCTCCTTTTTTCCTTTGCAGATACAGACCAGAAATAATAACTGTATGCTGCCTTTTACTAACATTCTATTGTGTCTGTGTGGCCATGGTCTAGATCCAATATTAAGAACCTATTACTTGCTCCTAATGTATGGAAAATCTTGTTATTGTCCTTATCCCTATGGACCATAGATTTCTCCTTAGAGCTGTTGATTTCTTTACCAGTATTTGAAAGTTTCCAGATTTTAGTTTATCTTTATTGCTGACAGTTTCCTGCTTCTTCCATTTGTGTATATATTTTTGTATATAGTTACAGACATACATACAGATCCTTGCTGCTGTCACATTTATCCGAAATGTCTGTCTTTTTCAAATCTTTCTTGATATCCTTAAAATGTTTTCTACTGCCATTCACATTTTTCTCCCAGGCAGCTGATTCACTGATTTTTAGCAATATAAAATTAGCCTTTTAAAAATGCTGATAGATGCATAAATACATGCACTTATATTAGTAGCTTCAGTTTTCTTCTGTTCACTGTGGAAATCTGCTCAACTTAGAGTTCCTTGCCACTTAAATACTGCTACTTTTTCTTTCAACGTCCAGGTCTTCTTTATCTGTGCAGTGTCTTTAGAGTTACAAAATTGTTACTGATAATTTTTGTTATTAATAATTATTGTTATCACTATTTCATTAGTGACACTTAGAAATTAAAAAGTTGGAAAAATAAACATGGATACATTCTGTTTACACTAGGAGTGGAATACTCTATTGCCTGCATTTAGACATCATGACATTATTTATATGTTTCTCAGATTGAAGTCACCTGTGATAATACAGCTTTCTAGCCTACACATTATGGAATGGTTCTTACAGTGATGATCATCATGTTCACTAGCGTGATAGGTATCAAGCCCCACACAGTATATTGCTTTGTTTATCCTTTAGGACATTGATTTGTAAGCACTGAAGAACTTTTTTTCTAACTTCTCAGTGACTTGGAAACAAGTAATGCCATTTTTGACATAGACTGAGACTCTCCTTCCATTTTTTGCCCACTCGATTCTTCCTAAATAGTTGAGACTGAGTGTGAAGTGGAAAGTTACAGGTATGCCTGAGAGTAAACCTTCCAAATTACAGGCTGAGGTCAGGCAAACTGTGAGCAGTATCCTAACAGTTCTTTCAAATGAGAGCAAACAAAGCTTCAGACCTTGTAAAATATTTAAAGCTGTGTGCAACTCAGCAGGTTTTGTTGGCAAGAGTTCTGACTTTGTTCTGGCTGCAGTTTGCATAAGGTTTGCATACACTGAGAATTCAAACAAAAATGTAAGAGGAAACTCAGCTAAAAGCATCATGTTTTTGAGAGAAACCTCAAAGCAAATATTCTTGATGACTTTTACTAAAAATCCAATTTTGGCATTAAAATTATTCACACCTTGGTCCAGGTCTGTCAGAAAGTTGAGAGTTGTATTTTGCCTATCACAGATGTAAGGCCAAAATTCAAGTTGTAAGGAAAACAGATTAATCCTATTGAATTGTATTCATTCAGAAAATTTGACAGCTCTGAAAATATTGTTGCCTTTTCCTTTGAAAACTGGGACTCCCCGATCACGCTCATGGTACCATTGTGGAGATTCTTCAGTCCCGTATCAGCTCTTAGTTTGATCTGTAAGAAACAGAATCATAGTAGTAAGTTCTTCCGAGAGTGAATTCATCTGGCTGTGCAAAAGAATAGAGAAGGGAATACCAGCTTCCTTTAACTCCTCAGTACAACAGCTTTACACTGGTGAAAAGGTTAAGTTGAAGTATGTGTCTTTAGATTTCAGTCCAAAGAGTTTCATTTATTACAGTAAATGTGGCGCATATAAGATCACTGAATTCAGCAACCTCTGAGACAGTAGAATCAATCATCTTAAGCTGATCCATGTACAACAGAGGGAATGCAAAGATACAATTTGTAAATGAGGTTAAAAATATAGCAGTATCCAAAGAGAAACAAAATTAATGGAAGCTTTTTGTCAGTTCTTGGAGCAGTATAAGGCTCTTTGTCATGTGCTTTCTTGCATTCTCAAATACAAATTGACATCTGCTGGGGATGAAACAATGTGGAAATCTGGAGGCATATATTGCATACAGCTTCTTTCTACAAATACTAAAACACATTATTATGAGTCAGGCTTCTTTGTGTTCAGTAAACCAGAGCCTTAAAAAAGCTGTGTGTTTCAAAATGTCAGAATAATCATTATCACCTTCATAATGACAGGTGTAGGAGCAATACAGAATACCTACCCTGCCTGCTCCAGTTGATGTCACAGTCAAAATTGCCACTGACTTCAGTGGGAGCATAATATATATCTTTAAACTAAAAAATAAGTATATTATCTTGGCATCTTTCAGCACAACTTTCCACTGCTCAGACATTTTATAGCATGTTCCTCTCTATGCAGTTGGAGCAATTAATCATCAGATACAAAATCTACTGCTTACATATCTGAATGTTCTCTTCTTTCCCTTATACCAGTAGAAGGAAACATTTTAAGGAATTTAAGTAGCAGTTACAAAGTGGTTGTGATGCCTTTTTTTGAGGCTGGAGGTCTCTGGATGCTGGAGGGGGGATGCCAATCTCTTTTAGGTTTTGCAGTTAAATTATTGTTAAGGATGATTAGAAAAGCTCCAATGTGGCGATACAGTAGCAAAATGTCCCTTGCAGTACAGAAAATAAATTGTTCATTATTTTAAAAATTTTCATGTAAATTAGTAAAATGTCCATAAATCAGAGATTAAAACAGTGTTCCATTTATAAACCACTGCATCCTCGATATCCTGAAGGAAAACTGAGTGGGAAAGCCAGGATGTTTTTCATACAAGAGCATGCTACTTCTTAATGTCAAGTAAAAGATGTATGACACCGTATTTCAGTGAAGCCCAGAAATACTTTGTCCTTTATGGAAACAGTTAACACTAAAACAAACCAGTTTCTGTCATGGAACAGTTAAAAATCCAGTCAGTTCCTCACTTCACTCATTATTTTCCTGCCAGGTTTACATTCTCTAACTAATCTGGACTTTGTAAATTTTAAAAGATATATGTGGAAGTTAGAATAACACCTGATTAAAAGCTTACTGTGAAAACTGATCTTTCTGTAAAGAGAGAAGTTTATGGTTGTCTAGCAGCTTGTTATTTGGTTTTTGAAAACACTTTCAGATTTTAAGGGACAAGATTATGATCAGATGAACAAGGAAAATCGGATGGAGTAAATGATTATAATTAGAAATGCTGTTAAGGATCCTGTAATAATTACAACAGAGTAGAATTTTTTTTAAGGCTTTAAGTCATTTAAAAAGAAATGTTCTGTATCTGGTCTCAAACTTCATAATTTTTAAGTCTTTTTAAAACAAAATTTGTAATTAGGGAGGGATGTCACTGTATTTAAATGTATCTATTAAAAGTATATATAATTCATTACATCATATTTGTATGTTTATATTGATAGATTTAGTCTCTTAGACAAAAGACTGCAAAAGTGACAGAAGCATAAAAGTAATTTATAAATAGAAATTATGAGGTTCAGTAAAATAAAACTTCCTTCTTGTAAGGGAATTTTAAAAGGCCCATCTTCTCAGAATGTCTATTAAAACAAAATAGAAGTAGAATTACTAATTACATGCCATTTTGGAAAGATAGTGAACCAAAAGCTATTTAAAAAGTTTTAAGGTATCAGGAAAAAACTTAAAAAACACAAGCATCCTAAAACTCTTGTAATATTTACAGCATTTTCAGGTGAAAAGTCTGTAAAATGGCACAATATTCAGTATGCTGAATGGCTTCATCTGGAGGTGCTCAGTTAGGAGGTATGTACTTAAAAACTGTGATTCTGATGCTAGTTGGCTTCATTCCTTATTCTTGTTGCTTCTTACTTTACATTTATTAGAAATGGTCCTTGCTTCTTACTTTACATTTATCACAAATTGTCCTTACAGGTATCAAATGATGGTTGTCTTGTGAATATCGGCCATATATTATCTGTTTTTCTCCCTTCTGAGCTCTAAAGGACAAAGGCAGCAAAGAAGAAGTTTTTTACAAAGCCATGTTGAGATTTCTGTGTTTATAATAATTACTGTAGAAAGACTTTCCCTTCCCTTCTCCATAGATGTGCAGCTGAACTCCACCACATTCTTCTTGCTTCTGGCATCATCTCCCAATTAGATCTGTTGTCCACCTTGGTTGTGTGCTCAGCTGTACCCTCTCACTGTATCTGTCCGTGGTTCAGGAGTTGTTCTAGCAACCACGATTGCATCCTGAAGTCTTTTGTTTCCCCTATTGTAATCTTGTCTGCTGCTCAGTGACCTTGGATTTCCTGTAGTCAGGGATTCTGGGTTACATTGCCGTTGTCCTCTCTTTGTTTAATTATCTACATTGTGATGGCTGCCCAAATGCTCTTAACTTTCTCTTCTCCTTTCCACTCCTTCAGTCTATCCGAAACCATCCTTTCCTCCACCTAGAGTATTCAAGTCCCTTTTCTTCTCTTTTCCTGGCATCAGTGGATGGTTTGTTTGCCATACCACTTCAGCTGATTTAAGCTGTTTTTTAAACTCGAAGTTGTCTTTCTGCTCATTTGTGTATATGGATAAATACAGGTGGTATCAATCCAAGCCATTAAGCTGAGTATTCTTCATGCAGGGTTAGGAAGGAAGAAGCTGACTTTCGTCTAAGCAGAGATCAAACTGGTCAAATGTTATTTCAGTCTGAGTGGGACTTCTAGTCAAATACTTAAAAACAACTAAATATAGTGCTGTTATTTTAAATTGTGTAGAGAAAGAAAATTACTTCACAACTATTGTTGGAGCCAATAGTGTGTTTTGAAATTTGTGCAAAGGACAAACTGTACAAAATGAAAACTGAACATATTTCTGACAGCTGGCAGCGTTAGTCATGAGCTGAAGTTGAAACTTCTGACATAGAGTATTGGAAGTGGAGAAACCTATTTAAGGATTGAAAGACTGAAGATTATCTGCTTATCTAGATGTCTTTTATGAATATTTTACAAGGAAACAATTCACCAACAATTAAAACCTAGGCAGTTAAGGTTTTTTTCATATGTCCTAATGCTTATTAATATATAGTAGTATTTTTGGTAACTGATTTTCCTTTGTTGTATAGCTGGCACCTTTTGACCTTGAAAAATCAGACATAAAATGTACTTCAAACACAGTCAACAAAACTAAAGCAAATTGTTTAAAATGTCCATGAAACACAGCAAAGAGTTAAACTGAATCTCTCAAAACTGTTGTAGACTCTGAAGCTAATATATCTGAAGCCCCATAGAAGCATTACAGGTATAATGTTAGCTACATTATGTATAAAGGGAGGCAGGAACCAGGAGTCATATTGTCCCAGAAATATCATCTAGTCTGGAAGAAGGCCCTTATGATAGGAATCCAGTAGGGCCTGACACTCTCAGGCAGGTTTTAACCCATTACTTGTGGTTTTAAGAGATGGTACTGCCAAACTGAACTGAACCACATGCAGCATGCTCCTGGTACAAACACTGACTTCAAGGGTGAATACTTCACAGCGGCAGTCTGAATATTCATGTGATTTTTAAAAATTCCACTTAAAATGGATCTAATTAAAGAGCAGGCAGGAAGTATCCAAGCTAACAAATACAACTTCACTTTTGATTTTTAAATATCATATACAACAGGCTGTAGAAGATCAAAATAAACAACTTGATCACATTGTGGCATTAGATTTTTAGCAAGTAAATTTTTTTGAAATTGTTTTTTTAAATTTTCTATGTGAAAGTGGTGATGTAAATTTTCCTCTATTTCAGATTCTTCCCTGTTTAAGGGAATGTAATGCTTCTTGGTTCTTTGTATTCTTTACTTTCAGATCCCCTCATGAAAGAACTTAGGTGAATTAAAGCAATGGAATAAAAAGCCTTAAAAAAGTGTTGAAGTAAAATCACAATCCACAAAAATCAAAGTAGAAGAAATGCACTTAACAGTTACACATAAAGAAGACATTTAGAAAATAAGTATGCACGTGTATTATTACCTTTGAACTTTCTACATATGTGAACTTAGCTGGGTATTATAATAAATGAGAAGCTCAATTTTTAGCTGGATAAATGTATGTGACTTCACTAATTTCCAGGGGAATTCTCCTAGCAACATACAGCATATGTGAGGTATGAAAACTTGAAAATTTAGCTGGATTAGAAAAACCTGCAAACCATTAATGTCTGTCTTGCATATTGTAGCAGAAAATAAGAAGTACTCCAAAGAAACTTTCATTTAAAATTCTCGACTAATATTGGGGATTTGACAGAAAGAAATTAGATTTCTATCCAGTCACTCTGGATCTCATGGTTTGTCATTTTATGAAGCTTTTTAATCAGTTAGAGATATTAACTTTTTTTCTCTTTATGTCATTATTCTTTATATTGCTGTTAGCAATAAACCCTGTTACAACTTCGTCACAAATGTCAACAGAAAATTAGAGATTCCAGAGCCACCTTTAAAGATGAACTTTGGAAGCTCAAATTGATGAGGAAAGCTGAAGTTATAATGTCAATTACTTTATATCATCCTAGATTTTGGCTTTACAGATCAGCTATATTAGGGCTGTAATTCAGCAAAGAACTTAAGCATATGCTTAGGTCTTATTAAAATAAATGAGATTTTAGCATGAGCTTATGCTCTGTATATAGATACATATGCATTTAAAAGCTTTGTCACATAGGGATGATTTGTTGAACTAGAACTAAATCAGCATTCTTTTCTAATGTTTTCCAAGTTTTCATTTAAATTACATTTTTTTCTGACTTACATTTTACAAATTATTTTTAGGATGGGTTAATTTTTCTAGCAGTCTGCTGGCAATAAGAATTAGAATCTGATGTCTTTACTTGCGCTGAATATTATCTTTCCTGAGTTATTTATTTTGCATATTTGAGATGAAAAATAAGAAGTCTGGCTAGGCTAGAAATATTTTTGTATGGTTTAAGACTGCTGTATATTTATCCAAATGCATTCTATGATTGTCTTCAAAAAAACCCTGTACACCCTATGCAAAATGATATGTAATATAAGCCTGTTGCATATAGACTAAGAATGGGGTTTTTTTGCTTTATCAGAAAAAAAAGATAATGCCCAGAGGAGCGTAAATATTTGGCAACTGAACTGCAGTAATTTAGTAATGTGGACTACTTCCATTTTTCATTTTTGTGATCTGAGTTCAGAAGACATTTCATGAGGGCATTGACAAATCTTGTTTAGAGCTATGACTTTTTATAATGTTAATAGATCATGTAAAGTTATATATTTGAGGGTGAGAAGGGGAGTAAGCCTCAAATATTTATTCCTATAAGATGTCCTGTGTTTAGTATTATTTGTGCAAGACAGGTTTCTGATCCTGTAAATCCTAAACCTGAATTTTAAAAAAAGAGTACATTTCTGCATGGCAGATGTGGTGATTGTTCTGCACTTGTCTGGAAAAAACCTTCAGAAAGTTGATATGGAGCCAAAATATGCATGGAGACAAGTAAATTGCCAATTGTAACATTTTTTGCCAGCAGCTTCCTTAGTCAAGCAAATCAAGTACCATTCTATCAGCACTAAAATCAGACAACTTGAGACTCTGCTGCCATTTTAAAACTTTCCCTAAGCAAAGACACTGTAGTGGAAAATCCCCAGCTCAGAGGTGGGGATAGAGAAAAAGTAATCATTTACTTGGCACCATGTGTGCCTGTAACCAGCACCAGCTTTCCAGGTACTCCAGCCCCCTGTTACAGAATTCAAGTGTGGAAAAGAATCAGAAATACATGAAATAGATTAGAAATGAGACTGTTTTTCATAGAAGCTCATAGCTACAGCTACGGTAGCCCTCAACAAACAAGGTTTTGTTAATTTTTGTGCAAGGAGAGGAATGATGAGGTTATGGTGAGTTCACCTTTCATTCCCCTCTGTGATATAGTCTTTGGGCCCTCTAAAACAGTTGAGACATAGAGAAAAAACTTTTGGACAGACATCACGGGGTAAGGGCAGGGCATGGCTGACCTCTGTGGTACATTACTGTGACTATGTAGTCTAAATACAAGACCCATCTTGTTAATGCATTGACTCATTCAGATGAGGGTATGTGCTCCTCTCCCTTTCTAAGACCACTTGTTAGGCTCAGGTGGTTGCCTTAATCTGTGATTCATGGGCCCACAGAACCAGAAAGCAGGAAGCATTGCAATGCTACACTGAAGCCAGGGAGTGTGCCTCCAAGCAGGGCTCCATTTCACCATGTTACCCCAGCATTACAGTTCCTTCCCTGTTATGTTGCTCCATATGTCACATAAGTACCTGCCCCATGTTCCCAAATGCGTAGTTTCCACCTGGTGAGATACCTCAGGTCTATTGGTCTCTATGCTCTACTAAAATAAAGGTAATATTGAACAAAAAGGGATCCTCGAGGGAAAATTTTTCATATCATCATGATCTGCGTTATTTCCAGAATTAAAACCCAATATGTATTTTCTTGACTGACATTTTGCCTTACTGGGTTTATCTTCACTGCAGAGTTCATTGGAATCATAATGTGAGTGTTGTCCCTGCCTTAAATCGATTAATCCAGAAATCCTATCTCTTTCAACTCAGGTTGGCTGTTTACTGTGGGGTGAACTGGCTAAGAGCTCAAACCAGCACAACTTACCAGCAGCTAACACAACTGTTCTGTGAAATAGTGACTGGCTCATTCCATTTACCATTGCTAGGCCTTCATCAGTCAGGGCATATGACATGTTCCACGGTTCACTAGGAAGGATTGTGTTGAGTGGTTTGGTTAGCTGTAGTGCTGAGAACTCGGGGATTTGTTTCCCAAAGGGTAATTTCTACACAAGGGAAGGTAGTACCAGCACAGACAGAGCAGCTCAAAGCTTCTAACAGCAGTCACAGCCACACTCAGATTTGGCAGCTGAAGTGATTGGAGTTGCCAATCTTCTGCTCTGCTGGGCCACCAGAAATCACTGCCTCAGTAGCAGCACTGTTGTTTGTTGCTGAATGGAACTGTTTTATTTGTTTCTTAGCTGCATCAGTCCATAGGCCACTGTATTAACACAGATATCAGTGATAACACGGTCAGTGATAACTGACTCAATTTTGCATTAATACATGAGCTCTAGACTGTGGTTCTATGTTCAAATACCAATTGTTGGCTTCTTGCGTGAGGTCTGGGCAGCTAGAAGAGAGTGTTAACCATAGCTGGTAAATCCCTCTGCAGTTATCTGCAGCACACTTAAGTTAAGCCATCATTGATTTTAGTTTGTTGTAGAGCACTGTAATGACATTTAAGTCAGCTGTTCTATGAAACAGCCATTTCATGAACAGTTTGGCCACCCTTGTATGAGGAATGGGCCAAACCGAAGATGGAGATAACTTTGTCAGCTGTCTTTGTTTATTGATTTGGGCCCCAAGGTAGATGAGTTAACATGAGAAGATAATTTTATTCTTTTAATCACCCTTAATAAGACAGACACAGCAATTGACCTTTTCAAAATATGGCCACTATTAGCTGCATGAATTTGCAGACTTGATTGCTATCCTGAAGATGTTATAAGAGCTAAAGAACTGCTGGGATTTACACTTGTGGCATTTCAAGTTTTGCATACATATGGGTACAGTTAGGATAAAGCCATTGGAAAATCAATGTCTTTAAGTTGGTACTGAGCAGGTGCTTTCCAGATAAACCTATCCCGTCACATGTTACACAGGTGCATTATGGGAAAAAAGGGAACTATCATCAAGCCTGACTTGTTACCAGAAGTAGCTGTTAGCCATTTATAAGTGATTTATCATATGACATTTCCTTCACAGCTTCCCAGCATCTCAGTCCATTTAGCCTTACTGATGGCTATGACTAGTTCATTAATGGCAGAGTGTAAATAAATGAGCACAAGAGAGGCTTCACACCTTTTGCTTTCTCTTGTTCTGATGTATGTTATGCAGTAGATCCTATTTTGTAGCAAGCAAAGGTTTCCCAAGTTTCTCAGGCACAACCCACAGAGAGGTCCTACATAAAAAGAAGCCATACAGAAGTCATATAGAAAAAGAGAGGCTTTAGAAATCTTTGTCATTTTAACAGTACACAATAGAATGGCATACATTTGAATTATCTATGTCTCCTGGAACCACTAGTGCTTTCTGTATTATTCACAAATAATGACTGTGTTGGTATGGGAAACATGTCTAAGGCAGGTTGAAGAATAATAGAACCATCGCACATGAGAAGCTTGAATACATAAATAATAAAATTCTTACAGAATTAATCAGATTTTTTTAATTACTTTTAAATTTTAGACAGAACTGGGCACATTTCTATTGCTCTTGTATAGTTTAAGCAAATGTTAAAGCTTTGGTGCAGAAATTAGCAGGTCCCATAATAATTTTTATGGCCATTATACAGCATGGCTGGCTATATTGTTATAATCATACTGTAAGCATTATGATTCTGTGAAGCTAACAAAGACTTTATACCCTTTCTTAATATGGGAGCTTGACTATGAAATTATGTAAAGAAGGTACATCAGCAAAGATTGCATTTTAAGCTATGTATTGCTATTTTAAATATGTGCATTGTGAACTATTTTGTGTCTGCATCATACACATCCTTTCAGTTTATTTCTCCTTTGCAGAAACCTCCATGGAAATATTGTGACTGTAAATAGCATTATAAGACTATTTCCACTTAGTCCTGGCTCTTGTTCTTTTAGCTCTGGAGACAGATGAAGACTTCAGCAGGCAGAATGAAGTGCTGAAGCAGGTATAATTTTTCTAAAGAAACCAAATGAGGAAAAAGTCCTTCAAAGATTATGACATTGAGCAGTTTGCAAGATGCTAAGATATACAGGAATGCCAAACACACACAACCTAACATGATGTCTTCAGCATGGCATGCAGGTAGCACAATTATAAGCATATTAGAAATGCACAAAATAGGTCAGGTCAGAAAAAAATAGTGTAGTTACTTAAACTTTAATAGTTGATTTAGGAATAATATTAAGTAGATCAAATTCCTGATTTGCAACTGCAAATTCATTAAGTTGAATATTTATTTAGATGCTCTAATAATATGTACTAGCCATTTGATATATATGTTGACTTCACCAATGAGCTTGAATAAGCTAATACTTGGCACCTTCTGACCTCCATAGTCAGGAAGACAAGGAGTCAGCTAATCAATTTAAATGGTGTATTGCTCCTTTGATCTGCTTAGCAATTCTCAGCCAGGTATTCCTGCACACTTCTAAACATAGACTGATTGTGTTACATAGTAAATATAGTCAGAAACAACTGTGTGAATTAAATATAATATTCTTTTTACTAAACAGAATTACTGTCTTCACATAAATAGTCACATGTTCCATGTTACAGGGTTTTATACAATTCTGATTACACTTTAGAGCCCCTGTTGTAAAATGAATTTAAAAAAAGGAAATATTTATATAAAATTTCTTCTATGAAAAACTGTCTTTCATGTTGCAGAATTCTCTCTGGGATTTGGAGATAGGGATCTTACATTTTGGAGTGTCAGATCCTTCAGCAAAGTATCATTTGTCCTTTGTATGAGGGCCATCCTTCAAGCTTCCTAGTTTAATATACATTTATCTCACGGGAAGCAAAATATACTTTCTCATCAGCTTCTGGTAAGCAATGCTTTGCACCATTTTACAACCACTTGATTTAGAAGTGTCAATATGCTCCAAAATATTTGTAACCTAACTTTTCTGACTGGAAAAAACTATCTACCTGTCTTCACAGGTTTGACCACTACAACAGGTAGGTTAAATGGGGGATCCCTTCAGTTCTATAAAGACAATCCCATGATCCGTTACAAAGGAATGTTTGTTCGTGAACTCTTTGTTAACAGATTAGATTTTTGTATGTGTTTGAACAAGAACAACTGTCATAGGACTTTTACTTTCAATGAGTCCACTGGGTGTAATTTATGTTGTACCTTGTTATTTTTAATCACATGAATCTAAATTTTTCAGTATTTGAGGCAGCAAAATAATCCATTATTCCTAGTAATGTATATTCAGCCACAATATAGCTGTATCAACAGTTTTGTATTTCTTTGCTTTTCTGTCTTTCATTTGAGAACACAATTTATTAAAGGAAAACATGGTGTTATAGATACCTGGGACTCTGGGCAGTGGAAGGACACAAATCAATACATTAAGCCAGTAGCAGCTAGAACAAGAACTGAGGCTGCAAATTCCCAGTTCTTAGCAATAGAAAAGTAGTAAAAGAATGTTATTAAAAAAGATGCTTCTTGAGTTAATTGATTAGGGAGATCATGTTCCCAAAGTTACGCAATAATCTTATTGTGAAACAGTGGATCATCCTGAATTCAAGCAAGACTTACAAGAAGCAAAAGAAAGTAAATCTGGCATCAGTTTCTCTCTGTCATTCCAGCATTTATATTTGAAAAATGAGCAGTAGCCCAGAAGGAAACAGGGAAACATTGAAGACCTTACCTTGGCTCTCTTTATGACTGACCTTCTCTGGAATATACGAAGTACTGGAACTACTGATATGATTAAGGAATATGTATTATTCACATATATCAAGCATTCCAGAACTGAAATCTGTTTCATCAAAAAAGCGTGAGCTATTTCTGATAAATTTATAATTGACAATGAGAATGTACATTCAGCCTTCTAGTTAAACTTGGGCAATACTCACAGGTAACACTGACTTCCTTTAGAAAGGAAGCATAAGAGAGAAGGAGAAGTATGTATCTTCAAGTGATTGGGTATGTCTCTGATAGTTGCTACTGAAGAACGGAAATGGACAGGTAACATTTAGAATGCAATAAATCTGATTAAATGTATATGACAGAGGAATGATTAAATGGATTGGAAAAAATTAGTACAGTAAAGGCACCACAAGTGTAAAACTAGTGAAACAGTAATAGTAGGGGAGGTGTATATGAAATCTATTACCATCTTTCACTTTAAAAAATAATAAAAGGAAAAAATGGAGGGAATTCTTTAATGACTGAGATTTTCTAAACATATGTATAAACCGAGGTTCTAGAGTTTTATCAGAAAAATATTTTACATTTAACTGATAAATTGTGGTGCCTGTTGATGTCAGAGCAGATTTTTTCTTTGACATCAGGGAGACTTGGATTGCTCCCTAACACCTAAAACTGCCAAATAAAATGGATGGTACATATTAGTGAATGGCAGAGCATAAAGGATTAAGTCTGGTAACAATCTTTTTAATGAATGAAACATAGTTTAGCAGTCGTTATAACATATATTTAGAGCAGGTGTTCTATAATATTTTTTTTTCTAATGATTAATATCAAACTGCTTTACAAGTACTAATTAATTAATTAATCAGGTGCTTGTGGAGACAACTGAACATTCTTTCCATTTTATATATGAGATACTTAAGAAGCTGATTCACGAGAATATGAGATACTAAGGAAGCTGATTCACGAGTGAAGACCAAGAACAAATGTCAGAGAGGAGCAGAACATAAAATTGTTTAATTCTATGCAGAGATCTCACTCCACAGGAGTGAGCATACAAACAAAAACATCCCTCCTTGTCATGGTTTAACTGCAGCTGGCAACTAAGCACCACACAGGTGCTCGCTCACCCCCCCGCCCCCAGTGTGATGGGAGAAGAGAATTGCAAGGGTAAAAGTGAGAAAACTCGTGGGTTGAGATAAGAACAATTTACTAATTGAAATAAAATAATAATAACTATAATAATAATAACAATGTAATAATAATAAAAATACACAAAGCAAGTGATGCACAGTGCAATTACTCACCACCTGCCGAACCAACTGATGCCCAACCAGTCCCCGAGCAGCGGCCCCCAAGCCAACCTTCCACCTAGTTTATTGCTGAGCATGACGTCATATGGTGTGGAATATCCCTTTGGTCAGTTGGGGTCAGCTGTCCCGGCTGTGTCCCCTCCCAGCTTCTTGTGCACTCTCAGCCTACTTGCTGGTGGGGTGGGATGAGAAGCAGAAAAGGCCTTGACTCTGTGTAAGCACTGCTCAGCAATAAAGAAAACACCCTTGTGTTATCAAGACTGTTTTCATCACAAATCCAGAACACAGCCCCATACTAGCTACCATGAAGAAAATTAACTCTACACCAGCCAAAACCAGCACACTACTTTATGCCTCTTTGATTCTCTTTTTCCTTCCGCCTCCATGCTCATTTTTCCTGGAAGGCTGCTCACCGTGTCAACTTTTACCCAGGAAAATCAACTATTGGGTTAAATGAGAACACTTGACTACACAAAGGTTCAGTAAGGAGGAGAAGATGTGGCTGTACACCATACTGTAGCTGCCAAGAAGAGCATACCTCAATTTGCTGGCAAGCAAAATAGTATGAATGATTCAAAGTACGATTCTGCAGTTTCTGATTGTCATTTAAAAGTCAGATACTAGCAAGCAATCAACCCACAATGGTCAAAGTTGTTCTACTCTATTGTAAAATAATTGCAATATCTTTGACTACATCTAAACTAATGTATTAGATCACTTCCAAGAACTGTCCCAGAGGTTTAAGCCTCTTCCAATTGCTCTAGTCACATCCATATGACACACTGCCCTGAATGCCCTTGGGTGCCATATTGCATCCAAAAGCTATTGCACCATCTCAGCAATGCCCTTCAACACTCATCTTGATCCCACTTCATGTGTACATTTGAAAGGTGATCCACCTTGTCATCATATATAATGGATGCTACCTCACTCTGTTAATCTACCAGACTGATGTAGCAAAAAGCAGAAGTGCTGGCTTATCTGAGAAATCAGCCTTCTATGTTCTGCACCCATCCCAATCTTGTCTGTCATGGCAGCCTACATAGGGTAGGACACAACATCAGGAGAGAAAACCTCTGTTATCTAAGAACACTCACTTTATTGGTGAGACCCAAAAAGTGTTACTGCTATAAGGGACAAAGGATCTTTGTTTTTGTCCCATCAGTGGCTACTGTGAGAGCAGAACAGAGCCCAAAAACATGTAAAACGGGTACCAAAGATGAACCTTTCCAATTCTTTCACTTGAAGTTGGCCTCCAGAGCAAGATAACAGGCTGGCTGAAAGCAGCTCAGTTTGGGGAAAACAGTGCAACCAGTCTCTATAAGAAAAATTACAAAGAAAAAAAAATGCCTACTAGACCAGGGACATTTTCTTGGCTTCCTCCCTTACCCAGAATTCATGGTCCATCTCCATAATAGGTCAACAGATTAAAAGACTTGAGAGACAGTCAAATCGGGTCTACAGAGAAGTTTTCCATCATTCATTTCAGTCATCCCCAAGCCTTCACATTACAAATGACTTTCTTTAGGAGAGACACAGCTCCCAGGTTCCTCACAGGACCACCAAAATCTCTCAGCATTGTGTCATTCTCAATTCTTTCATGCCGTGCTTTGGGAAGATAGAGGCCACTGAGGCACAGGTAAGAGTCTCTCCAAGACAGCTTAAGTAACAGAGTCCGTGTATGGGGTGAAGGGAAGACTCAGAGATGGTCTGGCTGACTGTTTCTAAGTAAAAGACAATAGGTCGAAAAAGGAGCCTGGGTGTGAGGAGAGGTAGAGGTTTGTTAATCTTATAAGCACCTGTGGAGGCATCTGTAGTGAATGTAGATCCTGAAACCACTGGATGCAAGGCTGAAGACAGCTTAAGTAATGGAGTCCGTGTATGGGGTGAAGGGAAGACTCAGAGATGGTCTGGCTGACTGTTTCTAAGTAAAAGACAATAGGTCGAAAAAGGAGCCTGGGTGTGAGGAGAGGTAGAGGTTTGTTAATCTTATAAGCACCTGTGGAGGCATCTGTAGTGAATGTAGATCCTGAAACCACTGGATGCAAGGCTGAAGTGTTACTTCTGAGAGTACCAAAGAGGAGCAGTGATCTGGCATGCAAGATGAGCAGGAGAATGAAAGGGTGTTCACAGAGCATCTTCTGCCTGTGTTTATTATCCCTTCTCTAGCTTCACTGTCGCACAGGACGTGGCTGTTTTCAGGACAACCTGGAAAATGGGATACTTTCACCTAAACATGTTTGAATAAACATGTAAGAGGATTTACGCTCCTGCTGACTGCCAGCTTTTCATTACCTCACCCCTTTATTGCTTTTATTCCTTTTACGTTGTCTTCTGTTATTTATCCTGTTATTTATCTTTTTGGCTGTTTCCCTGTTATTATTCCTTCATTCAATATAACTTTCATATAAATATGGTTGGTCTGCCAAATACAAATAATTGCCATATATTAAGAATTCATATAATGCATAGTTATAAATGGTATGGGTATAGATACTGCATTATTATGAGTGTGTATAGCTTTTTATATTTCATACTTCTTCATGTATACAAAGAAAGATTTCATATCTATTTATTTATGTTAGTAATGAAAAAAGACTCTGAACAGCTTTTTCAGTTTTTAGAGGATATGTAACACATTCAGCTCTGGATCACTGAGATATTTTTAAAACTGTATTTCTACATACATAGCCTCTTAGTTGGCTTGTTTGTTTTTTTTTTAACTGGGTCTACTAGTCTGTTGTCTGGGTAAACAAATCCTTTGCAAATTTCTGAAGCGTCTGCCCAGTTTTTACTCATATTTCATCTTTTCTGAGGTAAACTCCCAATACAAATCTGCTGGACATTCAGCAGAATTTTATGTCATTTGATTAGGTAATAGATCTTGATTTAGGATCAAGACTTCAAGAAATGTATTTTTTAGATTTTATTTTATGACGTTTACATGAAAATGAACAGCTTTGTGTAGAGTTTAAGAAGTACACACTATTGATTGCTTTAAAAACTCTAGAGGAAAGATGTCTCATACATGTATATCCTGTACTGGGATAAGCATAGTCTCATTTCTAATTCCTAAAAGTGAAATGCAAGCCAAATATAAACCAAGTTATTGTCAAATCAAATAAGTGCGTCCGAATTCAATACTAGGGAACACTTCAGAGGAAGGTGCAATCCCATAATACCTCAATGGGGAATTTCTTCCCACCTCTTGTAAATGCATGCGTGGTTTATGCCTTGGGTCATGAGAATTTATCCCTTACTCATTTATCAGTCTATATAATGTCTTATTCCTGTATATAGTACCTTTTGCACACTTATTACTATATTGCTAAAAATATGTCTTGTGGCAGAGAGATCTGTTTGTCCATTCTGTAAAGAACATTTTTTCTCAGTTTTAAGTTTTTTATTGTGCAGTTTCAGGATGAGCAGCTGTTACCTGAGCTGGGCTTGGTGCAGGAACACTCAGCTCTGGATTATACATAGAGGTAGCTATGTACAAACTGCTTCCATTCAGCTTTATCGATCATTCTTCAGAAGAAAATTTGAGAAGCTATTTTTACGTTACCCAGGAATGTCCTTTTTCAGTATTGAAAAGCTATGCGAAGAGAAACATTGCCCAAAACTGCTAGTTTTCTACCATTGTGTAGAAAGAATGTCATGATTTCATTCCTTATCATTTAAGGCAACAATGCACCATTCTGGGTACAGTAGGTACTTGGAAGAGCTATTAAGGAGCAAAAGAGGTTAACTAATTTCTGGCAAGCAATTGTCATTACATTTCCTGGGGAAAAAAAACAGTTATATATTTTACAACGCTGTCTTTTTATTTATCCTCAGTAACTGAGGATATTTGCATTTCTCTGGCAACTTACCTCCGGTCATGCTGAGGAGCTCTGCGATCACTATTAATGAATTAAACTTTTCTGGACTATAGTGAAATCTGTCATTATCCACTATTCCTGTTATTATTATCTCCATTTAACCAAGGAGGAAATGGATAAAGCCTCTGTGATGAGGAGAGACAAAACTACTTGCCTTTCCATGCTGAACTTGTTGTGCCTCATTTCCTCTCAAAAGAACATAAATGCTTCTCTCTTTCTCCCTGATTTTCTTTTCACTTGCTGATCTCTTACACAAAATCCCAAACAATCTCTCAATCCCCACATTTGCCGTCAGTCCCAGTGACTCACTTCAGGCTTTTGGAATTTGTATTTACTCTAACCTGGAGCAGTAGTTTTTGTTTCCAGCCCTTACTGTGTATTAGCCTGCTTGGGGCTCTGACTTCCCTGGAATAAAGGATAATAAAAAGCCAGCATTTGTAATTTAGTTCCTGTTTGTGTTTGTCTAATGATGAAAAACTCATCTGGTAATAGGTTAATAGTTTCCATTGTAGCAATGTCAATTACAGTAATTTTAACATACTGTATGACAAGCTATCACATAAAAACATATTCATGCAGAGCTACTTCCTTCGGGGTTGTGTTTACTCTAAAATACTATGAACTGGCAACTGTGAGTAGTTAGCTACTTGGTCAACTGTACTAGTACAAACAAAGGTAAAGTAATATAAAGATGTTGACACTAAAACCAAAATCAAGACAAATTACTCACTGATGGGGAGATTATATCAGCACAGTAGCTTTTGTGGGGCTTGATGAAGTTTCTCTGCCAACTAAAAGTTAGTATATTAAGAGGAAGTTCAGAGCAGCAGAATACAGCCTTGCCATGTCTCGTGTGTCAGCCACTGTAGGGTGTGGGAAGTGAGCTTCTTTCTCTCCTTTGTGCTGAACATTTAGAAGCCCTTCACAGACAGGCAGAGGAGCTGGGCTTAAAACTTGCCAGTCCTGCGGTACACCTGGCACTTGCATGACGAGGACTGCAAAGGAGGGAAGGAAGCCTTCTCATGTTTAGTGCCTGCCAATGTGGTACAGCAGTGACTGAAATTCAGTTTCCTTTTTCTGGGACCTGCCCATTCATTCACTGTACACACTACCATAGCATACAACACACTCTTGAAATTACCCCAAAACAGAAAGCAAATGGGGGATATCAGTATTTACCAGAGATGTGTGAAGTACGACACTTGCATTCCACAGAGCTTGTTCAGGCTTTTTTTAGAATTTCACTTGATTTAGGCTTGAACAGCCCAAGTTTTACTTTGAGTATCAGCTTCAAATGAACTCCAAAGGGTTCAGTCTCCAAAACCATGGAAATCTGAATTCCATATAAGGAAATCTAGTCCACAGGATAAGCCTGGGGAATTTAATGCTGCAGGAAGTCATAAAAAAACAGTGTCTGGATTGTGTATATATGTTTTGTTTTTAAAGGACTAGGTAATTAAACTCCATTTAAGCAAGGTGAAAAAGGGATCTAAATAAAACCTCATGTTTCACATCACAAATCAGGCAGGTTACCTGCTGCAAGGAAGTGGAGTTTAATAAGTTTAATAGAATTTAATAAGCGTTTGAACTGGCTCTTGTTGAAATCAAAAGCATTTCCCTGACTTTAATAGAACTTACATGGTTCTGGCTCTTAGATCTGAGTTTAAATTTCTGTGAAGCATCAACTATTGACCATGGCTAGCTAGCTGATTCCATGTACTGTGTTACTGACAGACGATTCTTGTGCTTTTAAAACATAACTGAGGAATCACCTGTGAAGTGGGGAGGTGTTTTGCCAACACCCTTAGAGAAATAGTTTCATTTACTTGGTCATTTTGTAGTATTGTAGAATTAAGGCATTGTTTATACCCAGGTTTTGAAACATAGCATTAGATTTGGTCAAGGGCACTATATATTGTTGGTTTGGTCATATCCAAGTTTGACTTAATTGCACCAGTAGAAAGGGACCTTACGGCTTATTCCTCTTCCTATACATGAGTAAATGAGAACTGAGTTGAAGAATATATCTGCCTTCCCACCAGGGGAGCAGTACTACTTCTAGCATATTTGAATAGTTAAAGTAATACAACTTTCATACTCAGAAAAGGACTAAGGAATTTCCTTTGAATGTTTCCAGAAGCAAAAGAAGTGAGAAGGGACTGTTCTGCATGTGCTAAAAAACTAAGGAGTCCTGACAGCTGGAGCAGCTTTTGCTATTCATTGATTTACAGATTAATATGTTATATTGCTAAAAGGTATCATTCTGAACATTTCATGACCTCCTGCATAGTGCAGGCAAAGAATTTCAATTATTCTTGCCCTGTGATCCAGGAAGTAACTTTGTACTTGCAAAGAACCAAAAGAAAGCACATAAAAATGCAGTGCTGTGGCACCACAAAGCAATTGAATAATTCTTACAATTCAGTCATTTAATTGGCAAGTGTTTGAAAGAGAAACCAACTGATAATAAGACCTGAGGTGTTTTGCCTGAGGTGTGAAGTAATCATCAAAAGTCTCTGTTCTTTGGCGTGATAATCTGCGGACGGCTCTTGGTAGCCGAGTTGCCATATGGAAACCCTTCCAGGACCACAGACGGCTCTAGACTTTCTTTTTTTTTTCAGAAAATATGAAGGGTGTAATTGTCTTTTAGTTGATAGGTGCAGTTCTCTTGGGAAATTGCTCCTCTGACATAACAAAATGGTGAAATAGAAAATAATTTTTTCTATTAAATGTACCCATTTGCGCCTGTCCTGACAGATAACTGAGGTAATAGGGCTCCTACTCTGCATATTCTTGTCCTTAAAATGTCTTCATTTTCAAGGCATAATTATATTAGTAGCATAACTACATCCATTATTAATCAGTGTTATTTTATTTGAAGGTAAACTAAGTCTTGTTGCCCCTTAGCGTTTACTCAAATGGGCATGTGTAGTTCTAAGACACATGAAGTCAGGCATCCAGCTGCCTTCCACTTTCCTCCTAAATTCTTTCAATCAGCTCTGGAAAATTTTTTTTTCTCGAGTTAGGTTATATAAGTAGTAATACAACCACTCACTGAGCTTTAAGGAAGCATCTCCCAGTTATGTGAAGTGTACAAAAATACCCAAGGAAGATTTAACTTGTAGAGGAGTAGAATGTATTCGCCTACGCAGAAATATGTATTCCTGGAACTGTAATACTTCCCTACACCTGAGCTATTAAGAGCTAGTTCTGTTGTTTTGCACTATGCTACAGAATACAATGCATGCAATACTCATTGTCAGTATTAAAACCTCTGCAGTACATGATTTGTGTTCTTTAGATCAGTAAAACTTAGGACAGGCATTGCATTTCATTAAAAAATGAAACAGTACATTTGTAATTGATTTGCAGAAGCAGTAACTGTTAGATATGGATTATCTGTGAAACTTTCCATTTGCAGAGAAATATGTGACCCATACACATCTTAAATGGTCCCCCACAACATCCCTCTCTCTAAACTGGAGAGGTATGGATTTGATGGATGGACTATTCCGTGAATAAGGAATTGGCTGGATGGTCACATCCAGAGGGTAGTGGTCAACGGCTCAATGTCCAGATGGAGATTGGTGACGAGTGGCATCCCGCAGGGGTCCGTATTGGGACCGGTACTGTTTAATATCTTCATCAGTGACATAGACAGTGGGATCGAGGGCACCCTCAGCAAGTTTGCAGATGACACCAAGCTGAGTGGTGCGGTCAACACGCCTGAGGGATGGGATGCCATCCAGAGGGACCTGGACAAGCTGGAGAAGTGGGCCTGTGTGAACCTCATGAGGTCCAACAAGGCCAAGTGCAAGGTCCTGCACCTGGGTCGGGGCAACCCCCGGTATCAATAC
>NW_008795938.1:1996286-2001336 GCF_000699145.1 Aptenodytes forsteri
GGCACTTGGCCTTGTTGAATCTCATACAGTTGGCCTCGGCATGTCAGTCAGCTTTAGAAGTGTCTCTTTGAATCTTGATAGGCTGTGGGAACTGGGAAGTAGTGATGAATAGCTTAAGTGTTCCAGGGATGTTCTGGGAGACAAACACTTGTAGAGTGGAAACATTTCTGGAGTTCAGTTGATAAACAAAAAAATCCTACATTCACTCAAGATAAACGTTGCAGAGTTCAAATCACAAAAGCCAGGAAATGAAAACATGATGTTTCAAACACCACCACTACTACAACTGATCTGTACTTTTTGTTCCTGTTTCCCTGGCTAAATACATAGATTACTATCTTGGTATTCCTTATTTAATAAATGCCACAAAATACTTAATAGAGCCACTTTTACTTACTGATCAAGTATAGATGTTGTTTTTCTAACATAAACTCTACAACATTAAGGCTATGGTAAAATAGCTTCTACATTTAATATCTACACCATTTTGAAAGTAAAGGCTGCTTAGGTAAATGGGATTGAAATTATGATGTGGTTAATAATGATAGTATTTAAACAGTTCAAATCAGGTGTGAAAGCACCTGCAGTGTACTAAGAGCATTGAGGGAGGAGCTATAGGAATTTTCAGTCTGAAGCAGTTTAGATTTTCTGGACTAGAGTAAGGGGACATAAATGATTTGCTTTTCATAGGGAAATTTTTATTTTAATTCAAAATTTTTTAATTTTTTTAAAAAAATAGCATAGCTTGTCCAAAGACTTAAGGATTTCACCCCTGGCCTTTAGTATTGTTCCTTTTGCAACTCATCTGCAAATGCATCTCCAAAATTATTATCTGGACAAGAAGAGAAGACACAAACCTACTGCAAACAGTGTTATGGTTTCACTTTAAGACATTCTTCATAGTATTCATTATTAAACATAAGTGGCCTGTTAAATCAGTGAATTTTCTGCTACTCAAAAGCAACTTTACATAAAATTCAAAATTTTACAAAGATCTCAAATAGTATATAAATTACAGCATAAAAATGAGATTTACATGTGAGTCTTGTAGCTCAGTGTGCATCTGTATTTGATTAGATGTCTGATGGTAACGAGCCCATTTCCTATCCCAGGAGGAAAGAGAGTGCAATACAAACAGAGAAGAGAAGAAAAACTCAGTGAAAGAGGGGTGTATTAAGCAGACTCAGATACCAACAGAGAACACAGTACTTCTTAACAGCAAGGCAAAACCCGGATATTCCTAACTAAAAGCACAGTCTTTTATAATCAGTTTCAAGGACTTAAGCTTCTGTTCACTACTAGACTTACAACATATTCTTTTAACTTCTGTTTTAATCAGTTTTGTCTTGGTTTCCTAAATGTTTCTTCTTTATTGCTTTTCATTCTTCTAGTTCCACCTCTGGACTAGCTCCTATGGAAATCTTTGAGGTGGCTGTTAACATGGCTTGAGGTCAGCTGACAGAACAGATAGAGGACCTTTTCAAGTCCTCTCCTTCCCTGGAAGAGCAAACAAGACAGCCCACGCTCTGATCCCGTCCCACTGAGCACAGCAGCAGTTTTTTCTCCTGTTTCTCTTTCAATTTTCTTTCAATAATGACTGGAGGCAGGTTAATTAAAACCAAGCCTGTTGTACATAGCATTAAGTAATGTTAATGATGTCCTAGAATATCTATTACAGAAACACTGGAAAGTTGCCAGGGCATTGAATGGAGCTAATTTTGTTATATGACCTAGAGCAGAACATACAGCGTTGTAATAGTGACAATGCAGCACAGTGTCAGACAGTCTGATTTTACACTTTGTAATGCCATGATGCTGTTAATATAGTGTAAAATAAATTAGTTGGATGAGGTAGGTAGATGAAGAATAACAAGAAATGAATCTTTATACCTTATCTTTGCACACAAAGATATTCCAGTCGTAAATGACTAACAAATAAAATAAAACTCGAAGAAGGTGGCCTATCTGTTGTAATCTACTTCATTTTAGAATAAGAAGTGATGGTAAACATTTTAATGCATATTAGGTATGATTTTTGCATATGATTTAATGCATATTAGGTATTATTTTTCTAATGCATATAGGTATGATTCTACAAAGACTTAAATCTCTTGTCTTTTCATGTATTTATGTTTATGCATAAGCTATAGCAAAGTGTTCCAGAGACTTCAGAGGGACAGTTCCCTAAGTGTGGACTATTCAAGACTGTAATGATTTTCAGGATTTGCATAGTTCACTAAATACCAGCCAAAAAGGACACAAAGAGGACAATCTTTACAGAGGAAGTCAGCTGCTAGCTTCAGAATTCTTTTTAAAGAAACGGGATGCACACATTCTCCTTGTACCTTAATTAAAACACTTTTCCAAGTGAGCTGGTTGTTCTTCATGACATTACAAAGAAGCTTTCTAAAGTTTGGAAACAGAAGATGTTGGCCTGATTTTCATTAACAAGCCCTGGTGATATTGCTCGGTAATCAATTTCCTAAACTGATTTTGAAATGTGTTCTACGTAGTGAAATTTTCATTTTGAGGATGGGATCTATTCAACCTAACTGCAGTTGGAGGGCATCTACATCTGGGGCAACGACCCTTGGTTTGTTCTATGGTCACTGCAGGCAAATTTACATCTCTAGGGCATGAGTCATCCTTTTTCAAACCTCTCTCTTTAAATGACTATACATACAGTGCCACCCTTCCTTATTTTTGGAGTGAGAGCTACCACAGCGGGGCTTTGGTGAGTCTTTATATTACGGCTTAAGGATGCACTGCTCCCGGTAGAGTTACTAACCCCATAGGTACACTTTTATGTTTTCACTCAGAGTCTGGCATTAAACTCACTGTCAATGGCCACTTAAACCAACACACACTAGCCTATTGACTGCCATGCAAGTACAAATTTCCTTCTACTGCAGGACAGTAAACTCTGATGGGTGAACAGCTGGGAGGTGGTAAAACATGAAATTGCCACACGAACTCATTTCAAAATATGAGAGTCAAAACTCTAGCTAGCAATGCAGTTAGCAGCACAGAAATATCCGCTCCTAGAGGCAATGGAATTTTCTTGATCTCTTTTATTGTTATGTACAAGAGTAAAGCCCTGCACATGCTCTGGTTTCAACACCTGGCATTTGGCTCACAGGAGAGGTATTCACAGGAGAGATTCTCACAGATGGTTTGCTGGAGAGGAGGAGAGTAAAGAGGGACAGAGAAAGACAACAAAGCTTCCCTTCCCCGACTTTGCAGGGTATATCTACTGAATTGCTTTTAACTAAGCCTCTTCTTATTTCTATCTTTTCATAGATGTGAATTCGTCTATCTCACTTTGGAGGTGTCTGAAGGAAAACCTTGAGAGTCTAGGCTCCTTTCGCAGTCAGTGGAGGGAGAGTGTCTGTCCAGAGGCAGTTCAGATCACAGGAATAAATCCCCCTCTCTGAGGTACAATGTAGAAGTAGAGCAATGAGGCTTTTAATTTAGATGCCTTATTTAAGTGCCTAAAATTAGATGGGTGTAATTTCAGGCTTTGGATACAGAGAACTAGAATGCATTTTCCTTGAGTAACTACAAGGAAACTACAAGGAACTACAAGGCATTAACAGCTCTCACAATATTTGTTAACAATTCTTTTCTTGATTCCTGTTTGAAACCCAGAAACGTCGGAAGTATTTTGCTAGGTTTTCTACTGTATTGAATGCTTTGTTAGATACTTACTCATGATGTACTCTAAAACATTAGATCAAAGTAAGTATTGTTGTCTTGCAAATTATCATGAGTGGTTTAAAATAAAGGTCCAACTATTTAGACTTTAATCATAAAATTAGGCTCTGGAATAAAAGTTGTTTAGTACATCTGTGTTTAGATTAATGATATGGCCCGTATGTATTTTCAAATAAAGTTTTGCAAGACTTTTGATTTAGGACTGCATCATGTCCTGATTAAAATGTTGTACTCTACAATATAAATAGGGTACATATAGAATGAATTAAAAATTGGCTGGTGTTGCTCAAGAAGTAGCTGTCTTTGGGGAATGACCAGTGAACATGTGTGACCAGTGAACATCTAGAGATTGGAAGCCTGCAGCTACAGTTCTACATTTACATCAACAGTGTATGGATGGCATAACGATTTTGGAGGGGGTTGTCTAGATGACTTTGTAACTCAGGCCTACTTAAAGAAAGACTGCTTTAATATGGCAAAATATAAAGTCAAAAGTCTAGCAGTGGGAATGTGTGCATCTGCACAGAGTGGGGAAATGTATCGTATTAATTAATTAATTAATTAATAACTCTGGAAGGACTAGAGGTCGTGCAGGGTGCACTTGTAATGTGGTGTTAAAGCAGTCCTGCTCTCCTGCCCTGCACGTTCAGAGGATGTGCTGGAGGGAGCTACAGGTCTGTGTCTGCTTAGATTTTCTTGGTATGAAAACAGAGCATATTGGGGGTAGAGAGTGGGAAGAAAGGCATTTAAAGAACAATACAATCATCAGGCACAGTCAGCATGGGTTCACAAAGGGAAAGTCCTGTTCAACTAACTTGATATCCTCCTATGATAAGGTCGCCTATCTAGTGGAGGAAGGGAAGGCGGTGGATGTAGGTTTTTTGGATTTTAGTAAGGCTTTTGATACTGTTCCTCACAGCATCCTTCTGGACAAGTTGACCAGCTGTGGGATGAGTGGGTTCATGGTGCACTGGGTGAAGAACTGGCTGAAGGGCAGAGCTCAAAGGGTTGTAGTGAATGGGGCTATGTCTGGCTGGTGACTGATCACCAGCAGTGCTCCTCAGGGCTCAATTCTAGGGCCAGTTCTGTTCCATAAATTTATCAATGATCTGGATGCAGGAGTTGAATGCACCATTTGCAAGTTTGCTGATGATACCAAACTGGGAGGTGCCGTTGAGTCTCTTGACGGACAAGAGGCCTTGCAGAGGGATCTAGATAGACTGGAGCACTGGGCAATCATCAATGGCATGAAATCTAACACAAACTAACACCGGATTCTGCACCTAGGATGGAGTAATGCCGGGCACGAGTATAGATTGGGAGAGGAGTGGCTGGA
>NW_008795938.1:2001889-2008611 GCF_000699145.1 Aptenodytes forsteri
TATTCTATTCTATTCTATTCTATTCTATTCTATTCTATTCTATTCTATTCTATTCTATTCTATTCTATTCTATTCTATTCTATTCTATTCTATTCTATTCTATTCTATTCTATTCTATTCTATTCTATTCTATTCTATTCTATTCTAAGAATAAGGGAAAAAAAGTAAGGACAACAGTGATTTTCCAGGTTTTATCAAGACAGGAAGTCAGCATGCAGCCAGAAAACACACACAGCAATTCAAGAGCTGGGAAATGCTCTTGGTGCCACAACATAAATGTAACAGAACTGCTCGGGAACAGTTTGTAAGCTTGCAGGTTGTTTTACAAGACATTGTAAAATAAGCTAATAGGTGTTGCAGGCTAAAGAGGTAGTTTTATTTCTTTACAAAATATGGAACACCAGATACTGGTCATATTTTATATATTATATAGAATATTTTATATATTCATAGCATATGAAGGAGAAGGTGATTGGCATAGGCGATGTAGGTGATTACTCCCCCTTACTCAGCACTTGTTAGACTGCACGTAGAATATTGTGTTCAGTTTGGGGCCCCACAGTACAAGAAAGACATTGATAAACTGGAGCAAGTTCAGCGCAGGGCCATGAAGGTCATCAGGGGCCTGGAGCACTTGCCCTGTGACGAGGGGCTGAGGGAGCTGGCTTGTTCAGCCTGGAGAAGCAGCTTCAAGGAGATCTTGTAGCAGTCTTCCAAAACCTTAGAGGATGGAGCCAGACTCTTTACTGAGGTGCACAGCAACAGAACAAGACAGAGGGGTCATAAATTGAAATGGAGGAGGATCTTACTGAATATAAAGAAAAAAGAACAGGTTGTCCAGAGAAGTTGTGGAATCTCTGTTCATGGAGGTTTTCAAGACTCAGTTGAATAAAGACCTGAGCAATCTGGTCTGGTTTAAGTGTCCACCCTGCTTTGAGCAGGAGGTTGGACTAGATGATTCCCTGAGGTCCTTTCTATCTGAATCATTTTGTTATTTCATGATTTTGATACATAATTTTTGATGTGGAAAAACAAAAGAAATTAAAAAATCCAAGCCAATGATTTAAAACCTGAAAAAAATTACTTATATTGACATATATATATATAGTTCCAGTTCTTTAGTGCAAAATATGTGCTATAAATAGATTCAGTAGTGCATATATTGCTTTCACAAATACGTACACGGGAACCACTGCACATGCACATTCACACAGACATACATCTGTGGAAAATGTGCCCTTTTAATAAAGCGCATTCCCCCAAATCTTACATAGTACTACTGGTAATAATACATTTTATTTTCATAATGTCTTTCATTTTTGGACTTCAGAGTACTTGGAGGATGATATAACAAACCTAGAGTTAATTCTGAACTGGCTGGTGTCTCTTAGTCTTTGATGAATTTCATTTAGCAGCTCTGGGGATAAAAACTGAATGCGTATGTCCTGAATGAGCAACATGCCTGGGAAGTCAGTTCATTCTCCTGAGCTGTTGGTTAGCAGAACACCACATGGCCCCAAACTGTTAAAAATACTCTTGTTTTGCACTGCATGTCTGTTCTGGAATATCACAGTGGAAATTTAAGTACCAACTTAGGGCCAAACACATCCCTCTCTAGTTTCAACAGTCTTCACCAAGCTTTGTACCTCCTTCTAATCCCTTGTCAGGCAGCTGTGCTAAGTGACCCAGCAGGGCTCAGAGCCTTTTCCTTTTCCTTCTGCGTGACTCTGCCCAAGTTAGGAGCTAGATCTCACTTACCAGCCCTGAGGCTGCTGTAAACATCCAGTCCGTAGCTCCCCCCATCTGCACAGGCAGTAACTAGAGCTGGCAGCAACATGCGCTCTCTCACCACCTTCGTGCCTCCTTCCCATTCAAAGGCCGAGTGTGTTGCAACCCTAGCTCTAATTGTCCTTGCCTTTGGGGCAGGCAAAAGGAGAACATGCTGTGAGTACTCACAGCGTAACAGGCACACACTCAGTTACCTCACCGAGCTCCCCGCTGTTCAGCTTTTTACCACGCAACGGAACAGACAGGCAGGCCAGAAATTCTGGCACACAGACCCCTCTCAAATGCAGCATTGGAACTGCTCTGAGAGAAGAAATGTAGGAAGGGGATAAAAATCAATAAAATATGCTGCTGCACTAGGCCAAACTGAGCAGAGCGTAAACTCTGTGTTATAGGAAATCAGTAAAGGACAGTGACTAAACTACTAAGAAAACTGCTTTTTGAGTATTTATTGCTTGAAACCAGATGTCAGCTGTTATCAAAATCTCATGTCCATTCTTTTGTTGTTTAGATGTGGAGAAAAGAAATGTCACAGCTGCAGGGTGCCATTATAGACTGTATTTGTTCATGAGGGTGGGAGGCAAGGTGACAGATACTGTGATATGAATGATAGTCCCTCCTAAAATCTTAGTAAGTGGAGAGTGCTCAGAGCATGGGATAGGTGCCTTTTGGTTGAGTGATTAATATATCTGAAAATTAAAATTAATGTATTGTGCTTGCTTTATTCATGTTAAACAAGGAATTCTCAGAGGTTATCTCTGGATAAATAGGAGTCATGTGAGTGCATCATGCTCACATTCACAAAATCTGTGCTATCCTTGGAGGTTCTGTTTAATGAGGAACAGATCTGCAGGGGAGAGTGCCGCCCCTGCCAATGACACATGCAGGTGTTTTCAGGACTTTGACTGAACACTAATTGCAAACACTTGGTTTTGTTTGTTATAATTGAGTGTTCACAAAACCGTTAGACTCACAATTAGATTATAATGTCTTTGGTCTAGAGTTCATAGTTACTTTGTCTATAAAAGAACCTTGCACCATTCGGAAGCTTGAAGAAATAAGGAATTTATCTTGCAACCTAGCTAAGACTATAGTTCAGCTAACTTCTCTGCTTTTTACTTTTATCTCTCATAATCCAAAATGAATTTCATCATGATGTGATGAAAAACTACTTATGGAGAAGCTAACTGGTTGGTTAATTTACATTTTCATAGATGACATGTCAAATCTACAAGATATATGTGCTTTATGATTTCCAAATAAATTATTTTGCCTTTTTTTACTTTTAGTTTACAGTTTCAGATGATGTTCTGCACTCACTTGGCTGTCAGTGTATTCAAGATTTTATTACGTGAAGGAGTTCTGCAAGGAAAATGAATATGGTATTAACACAAGGATATAAGAATGGCGATGCTGGGTTGGACCACAGTATCCTGTCTTCAGCAGTGGCCAGCAATGGATACTGAAGCTGAGAACAGGAGGAGCCGATGTGATGCTTCCTCAGAATACTCTCTCCTTCTCCAGCAGTTGTAGTTAGGGACATCTAATGATGCCAAAGGATTCTATAAAATCTGTCATAGGGAGGCATAGGGATCATTTCAAACATCTATATCTGTTGATTGTCAGCTGGCACAGCTGGTTTCGCAGCAGACTTTTCTGTTGCTGTCAGGGCTGGTGCTTTCTGCAGGCCAATCTCAGTGTGCTCAACAATTACATGGCTGAGGCAGCCATTCTTTATAGGTTTTATTTCAAAGGTGTCTCTAGATCGTAATAATTGCATGCATAAAACAGATTAAGAATGTTCTCTGTGACTATTCAAACCCACTGATTTTGGAAGGTCTCCCGTCACTGATACAAAATAGGCCGGCAGGTTCCATGTTAGTCCAACAGGCAACGCCAGGAAAGGTGTAGCAGTGACGGCAGCATGCAGAGCAGGACAGCAGCGTGGGCTGTGCGTGCTTTGCTCTGCTTCCTTTCTCTGCACCTACCATATCACCTGGCAGGAAGAAGGACTCTGGCCCTTAGCATCTTTTCTCTGAATGTTCAATTTAACTGACAAAAATAAGACCTCTAGAAATAAAGCATTCTTCTACTACAGTGGAATGAGACATTCAGAATCAGAGAGTGAAACATGGAGATGGATAATTGTTGCATTTTCAAACAAAATGTAGATGTTTGAAAGGCATGGCCAAATCGAGCGTTACTGAGTAAAGAAGAAAAGATACAGTGTCAGGAAAAATTAATTACAACTCTTCACATTGTGAAAAGCATCAAAGCATAATTCACATCAAACCAATGGAAACATGAAAAACAAATGAAGTGGAAATACTCAGAGCTTGTTTTTGGAGGAACTGAAGTATTTCTCATCACATATGCTCTTATAATTTTATGGTTGCATGTTTGTCGCTTCTGTGATTCTAAGGAAGAAACTTAAACATCAGATTTGTCAGGCATTTTTTTTTTTACTACTATATAAGTTGTGTTATTTTACATTTTGAAATACCCTGAGCCTTTTGGGATCACTACCTGGAGATATATAAACCAATATACTGACAATGAAATCTAACACCATATAAATCTTGCCTCTTCTGCAGTTTTACAACATTTTAATCTGACCTAAATTCAACTAATGCATTCTAATATTTGTAATTGTTTTGAACAAGTGTGGGCCAAAAGTTAAGCTAAGCTGCAGCAATGCATGATTTCTAAATTTGGTAAAATGGAAGTCAGGAAAATGTCTGTAATTCAGCCATTAAATTGTTTAGAATTTTCAGATCTAAATATAAAAATTTAATGTGATCCAACGTAGATCATATATGAAGAAAACATTCTCTCAGCTAGGAATGGGCCCCATCTGCAAAGCTGAGACCACGATCTGCCTCTGGATCCAAGTTTTCCAAATGTTCTGGGATACTAGGGCTTTAGATTGCAACTCAAGCTCATGTTTGATATAAACAATCACATTTAATTTCATACACTTCTAAACTCAGACTTTCATTTTACTTGGCCACACTTGGTATTTAAATACACTTATTTACAGTATTTTAAATGGGTTTTACAATAAGAAGTTGCCGTGGGGAAGGTTGACTACAGACTGGTCACAACAGAACCCAAAACAATGCCCCAAAAGAACAAAATGTTCAGAATCATTAGGTCAGTCTCGGTACATATTCAGACTCCTGCAAGTTGTTGCTAACCTCTATGACCTTTATGGATTTTTGAACATAGAGAGGTATCAGTCCCCTCATTTTAAGAGTAAAAGCAGTTTTTTTCACTATTTTTTTAAAAGACAATTATTTTTATGTCAAAGTACAATGTCCCAATTTTTGATGTACTAAGCAACTGCAACTCAAGCTGAATTCAGAAGCTTGCTCAAAAACAGCAAGAAAGATGCCCTTAAAATCACTGCACTCAAAATAAATTAGTTTGCTGTTGTTTAGAATTGACCTTCTAAAATAGGCCCATAGGATTAAGATTTTCAACTCAGCGAAGTTAGCAGTACAACATATAAAATCTTTTCTTTTTAAGCTGTATCAGACACATCAATCAGGAACAGAAAGCGCTCAGTATCTTCCAACATGCAAACGGTCTGCTGATTTATGTATTTATTCACCATATTATTCAGATTCACTGAAAGCATAAGGGTCTTGATCCTGTAGTAGAGTACACAGTAAGATTGTACGGTACAGTATGTATATATGTAAGCACAATTAAAAACTCTGAGTACCTAGAAAATATGTAGATCACTATGTATGAATACACAGAAGAAAATGTATCACCAATTTATTAGTATTACATTTCTGAGAAATAATTTATTTGGCAGAAATCAGTATGTAGTAGATTAAAAAAAAGCAGTTATGCCAATTATTTAGACAATTGTAAGTCTAAAGTTAGCCCACAACTAAGTATTCTTGGGATCAGACCAAGTATTAACATGACTCAAAAGCTACCTAAGAGATAGGGAGAGAAAGTAGAAAGAAATGATTGAGTTTTATTGAGCAGAGATGAAAAACAGATTTCATATTAAGGCCTCTAGTGTAGATGAATTGGAAAGGGGCCAACAATACAGCAGCAGCATTTGCAAATGAGTTAAGTCAGTCAGTTGAGAGAAGACGTTGAAGAAGTTGAGAAGTCTTCCACCCTACTAAGTTGTTGAAGTTGAGAAGTCTTCCACCCTACTAAGTGAATAGTCACTAAAATGGTAAATACTATGACTAATGACATAATACTAATGATAAATTACTGTCTTGAAGAAAAAATCCTTTATAAATACATGTTATGGGATTCTAAATTAACTCTTTGATAATCTCGAAAAACTGAATTGGGCATCACCCCAAACAGGCATTACCCCTGTATGATAACAGCTCTGTTCAATCTGCAATATGACAGAAAAATGACTAAGATGTTAGGAAACATGTGGAAGAGAATGAAAAATAATTCTGGAGAAATCAGGCATAGCTCTGTGCCATTGCCTTTTCCGCAATGTTGACTGTGGGCCACCTCAGTCTGAAGAAGGATGTTCTGGAATTGAGGCTCGAGAGCTGCAACAGAAGCAGGAGCAATTCTCAGAGGAATAATGATTGAAGTTTTGAACAGTTTATCTCAGAAGATAAATAGAATATGTGATAAAGGTATAAAACAATGACATGTTGTTCAGAAGCTATAACGAGACTGTTGCACATAGCAGTAACAAGGCAGTATTCAACTTAAACTGAAAATTTGCAAAATCAAAAATGGCAAACAGTTCTTCACGCAATACAGTGACTGTGGAACTTGCTGACATAATGCACCCATGAAGACAAGGGTTTAGTAAGGTTTAGACAGAGGCTGCACATTTACTTGGAGTTCACAAAAATACCTGGCACTAACAGTTAAGGCTGAGGGTACCGCACCTCGAATACTGTGTTCAGTTTTGGGCCCCTCACTACAAGAAGGAC
>NW_008795938.1:2008951-2009816 GCF_000699145.1 Aptenodytes forsteri
CTTGGCAGTGCTAGGTTAACGGTTGGACTCAATGATCTTAGAGATCTTTTCCAACCTAAATGGTTTATGATTCTATGATTCTACTGCAGTAGGGGTAAAATGACACACTTCAGGATTTATGCCAACACACACTGGGGTTCTAACGAGGGAAAATTACTCAACATCTGCCTGCTCTTGGACTTCTTGCATCTTTTTCTGTGAAACATCTGATAGCGGCTGTGCAGAGAAACTAGATTAGACTAGACGTATGGTTCTGATGAACTTCTAGCAAATTCCTACCTTTTTGTCTTGAACTATTAGGATTAGAGGCAGTTTAACACCAGGCCTGCAGTATAATGGCCTGAAATTGCTCCTGCTTGAACTGAAGAATTTGGGACTGTTATCATTTAAGTGAACAACAGGAGACACAGGCTAGGCTTTATAAACTTGCTGCACAGTGCACCTGGAAGGAGGGGACCGTAACACCTTTTTTTGCTGACGCTGTATTTGGTTCATGTCAGCATGGGAATAATCATAGTGCTTGGCTGCTTTGCTTGAAGTTTCATCTTCTTTTTGAAAACAAAAAGCCCCAAAAATCAATACCAAGCGCAGTATCAAAGGAGACAGATGCTAAGCAAAATCTACAATTCCATTAGAGGGGAAAATATAGGTCCTTCATGATGAAACCACCAATTAGGGCAGCAGCACCGGTGTTTCTAAGGAGCTCGGCTTTACTGGGTGCATTTTTACGATATGCTGTGTTTCGACCGACCAGTCAAAGGCTCAGGAGGCGGCGGCGCCGGGCCGAAGCGAGGGATGTGTTCGCGGGCAGCGCTGCAGCCCCTGCCGCCGCCTCCTGCTCCAGCGCCGCCAGGCCGCGGCGGCC
>NW_008795938.1:2010777-2020382 GCF_000699145.1 Aptenodytes forsteri
GGCGGGCGGTGGCCTGGGGAACAGCTAATAAGACAAAATCCAAAGTTCTAGACCCAACTACGGCTTATATATATAATACATGTATATATGATTACATATATATATATAAAGGTACTTCTGAGGACCTCATAATGAGAAACCAGCCAATTCCTGCTTGCAAAGGGGGTGTTTTATATACAGGCATACGACGCTCTTGTGCAGGTTATGACTTTTCAGTCAGATCTGGGCACAGTGCGAAGGCTAAGCCTGACCTCCCCAAGAGAAGAGACTGGCCTGGTGATCCCTGGGCTCTGCACCAAGCTACTCGCCTGCAAGAACAGACCACCCACAGGCCCTGCCCCTGCTCCTGTAGTGGCAAGTTAAATCCCAAGGAGGAATGCTGTACAGGTAGGTTTTGCTGGCTCATATCTTTTGCATGTCTCCTGTGTTCCCCGAGGAAGGAGGTTTCTGGGGAATGGGATAAACGCAAAGAATGTGCTCGGTTGGTAACAGTGTTGTGGGTGATGCAAAACAAGAGCTTGGTTGGCTGTAGTTTCTTTAATTGCAAGTTTTTAGTAGTAATCTGTTAGGAATCTCCAATTTGTATTTTAGTTGAAGAAAAGATGTTACCAGATAGTGTATGTTTGGGTTTTACTTGCAGAGCACGCCAAAGTGATCTCTCTGTGTTTCTAATGACTCCCGTGTCATCTGAACTTTCTGCAGCTTTCCAAAATGCTGGGCCTAATAGCGGGTGGGAACAGCGCTCGCTTTCCTGGCTGTTCCTGCCCTGTCCTGCACACCTGGGCACTGAGAGCAAAACTGGCCCAGTCTGGCTCCTCAGGGAGATGCCTGACTACAGAGGTGGACAGCAAAATCCTTTATCATCTAAGTAGTGAGGAGGGACAAGAATTGAGAATGGCTTCTATAAAATTGTAATAGTAACATTTTTTAAGAGGATGCATAAAGAAACAAGTGCTAATATTAAGGACAGTTTGCAGATGATGCCACCAACCATTTTTTACCACACAGGTTGATGAATGAACCCAAAACAGCAAGAGGAAGCATGTGCTTTCAAGGTCTGAACCTGATGCTATGGCTGATACAGTTTAGAGCGTTTGGGCTAATTTATCCATTAACCAGCCTTTCAGTTTGTGCTTAGTGTTGAGCACACGTAGTTCAATTTACTTACATGCCTAAAATTTAAAGATGTGTGAGTGTTGTCGGATCATGGCCTTACTACCTGTATAGTTCAATTTCTGCACAAAAAACCTGAGTGTTACTTCTATGCTACTTTGTAGGGATTTATGAAATGTAATATTGGTACAATGGCCCTGAAAATGGTAAAGCTTTATATGCCTATGAATTTTATTGCCCTTGCATTGAGTATTTTACAGGTTTTTATGATAGATTAAAAATGCTGAGCACTGTGATGTTGGAAGTTTCAGGGTTTATAAAACAATTTTTTTTACATACTTTGGCATAGTCCCGCTGGTCTAGTGACACGGTTACTTCTGGCATTGCATCACTGCTAGAATTACATTGTAGTGATGAGACTCCCAAAAATATTTTCTTCACTCTAATGTTTGAAATAAAGCCAACTGGGTTTCATTTATCTCAGAAATTATGTTAAAGTATTGCTGGGATAGGTTTTTTTTTGTTGTTTTCATGCCTATTTATGTCTTGCCCATATAAAGACGAGGACTGACTGGGCTCTACAGAGATGAATGGGTGTGACATATGCTGTATTTATAAACACTTTTGCAGACTGTCAGTTGAATTTCCATGGCTGAAGAGAAGCACGTTAATTTTTAAATCTCATATGGCATGCTATAAATGCACAGTGGAAGCTAGGAGAAGTAAATGGAATTGTTTGGGTAAAAGAACCCTTTCCACACTGATCAAGAAAACTGTATTTAGAATCTGTAGCATTGAGAAGGACTGAAGAGAGGGTGAATGTGCCTTAAAAAGTTAGGGCCTGATTCTGCACAACTGTGCCTGGATGAAGAATCCTTGCTCTCATAACTGGTCTCACTGATGACAGTGAAATTATTTATGTGGGTTATGAACTATTTGGATGACAAAAGAATGTGCAAGATTGGAGTCTTAACAGTACAGTAAAGCTGTCCTAGGACAAATTCTTCCAGAAGTTTTCTTTTGCAATAGTCAGTTGGATGAACTTTTCCTCTTTCTGAGTACGATGAAACGGAAACTCACTTCTTTGATGATGTACTCTCTGTTGATCCAAACAGGGATGTGTGAAGTTATTTATCAGTTCCCCAAACTGTATTTACAGGATGTGATCTGAACCCAAGATAAGCAACATACCCTTGGTATATAATACAGAGTGTTTGAACAGCCTGCAGTGCTGTGTTCAGCAATCTCTTCATGGGCCGCTGAAGTAGTCAATTCTGTAGCAAGCACAGCCAGGTGGCCAAATGTCTGTTGTATATGTTTAAGTTCTCTAGAAAGAAAATTCTCAACAATGTTGTTTTTCAAAAAATGAAAGGCTTTGTCCAAAATTTCATCTCAATATGTTTGAAGTACTTTATTTTAATAATGCTGAAACTGTTTCTTCTCATAAAACAGTTCAGCATGGTTTTGGACCAATTATTTAGAACAATTTCTATTGAACATTTTTGGAAAATCAGGATTCATGAGAACTTGTTGCAAATTTATTGATTCACTGACACTCTTCAATAGAAGAGTATTTTAAAAGAAAAAAAATCAATTAGCTTACAAGTCAGGAATTATGACTAAGATACTGAACTTGAAAATTTGTTGCCTGTATAGCAACATGTGTCTCTAGTACCTCTGCTTATGGAAAACTCTTCTGATTAGCATTGGAGATTTGACCAGATTAGAATTTCATTTGATTTATGATCCTGTTTTATTTTCCCATTTTGTTTTTAGTGGTTACCAATTAAAAAAACCCACCAAGTATGTATAATGGTTTTAGATGCAAATGAATTAATCAATCTTGTCTCACAATGTCTTAGCAAAAAAAAAAAGTAAATTTTCTTGGAAAATCCCGCCATCTTAGCATTAAAACTGATCTTAATTTTTAAGGGAGTTGTCCTAGAAAGTACTGAATATGCTTCATAAGCAGAAATCAAAAGTGTGAAGGGTAATAAACGAGACTCTGAAAGTAGGTTCCCAGGTCCATATTGAGAGTCTTAAATAAGTGACCTGATTTTTCAAAGGTGCTGAGCAGCCAGCCGTGCATGTGAATTCCACCAGAGTTCTCAACTGCTCAGTGCTTCCAGAAGCAGACCTGTTACTCAGGATCAGCAATGCGAAATTTTTAAAAGCTTTTTCTGTACATCTTAAAGTTGGTCAGTTTTATTATTAGGTGCCTAAAGTACTGTTCTAGGACATCCCCATTCTGCCTTGTGTCACCTTCCTTACTTAAGTTTTGGCAGAGGAAAGCCTGGCTAACGTAGTGCAGTCACTGAGGGACCTGAGACGTTGGCTGGCAGCCTTGTTGCACTCTCACTTGACTGTGAACTGACTATTTTATGTTGCAAAGTTCAGTGAGTATTTATAAAACAGAAACCGCAGTTCTACTGCAGGTTTGGCAAATCCTGTTCTTAGCCATAAGGTTTTTACTATTTTCCACCTCTTTTTAGATGAAAATGGTCCATCTCTGGAAATACTGACAGATGTCTTTTTGTATCAAAAAACAGAAACAATATTTAAACATGAGTCTGAGGTTGGATAGCAAAGTATTTTGTTAATTTATCCTACTGCATATTTTCACTATATGTATTTCTCTTCAGCCTGTTATTGCAGTTTTGTTATCTGAAGTATAGGTAGTTTTCAGTGGTTTTGCAGCATATTGAATAAAAATTGGTTGGATTAGTACATAGTTTAACTCTGATGCTCCTTGAGGCAACATGTTAATGGACAGATCATCAGCTAGCATAGTCAAAATAATTCCTTTTTTTTTTTTTTCCATGGAACTATACTAATTTCTGGATCCATGTCTTCCACTTACATGCTAGTCCATTGTTGCTTTCTTTTTCTTCATGTATATTGCCACAAAAAATGAGGCACAATATTTTGTCTTAGTGTTTTTTTCAAGTAATAGCTGTAAACAGCATATATTCATAAATGGCAGAGGCAAAGCTCTCCCTTGGTTTTTTTTCATAGTATTTTAGTGATGTAAAACTACCTCTGGGGATGTCGCAACTAAAGTCACAGTAAATCTACTCTTCTTCTCAACATCTTCCCCAATTACATGTTCCCATTGAGCTAATTTGTATGTGAAACAAACAAAACGGCAATGTTACATGCAAGAATTTGTTGTTATTGCTTAACTTTGTTTGGTTTGAGTTCTATGACTTGGGAACCAGCAATCTAAGCTGTAACATCAAAATGCAGAAGTGTTTCTGCTTCTATTTTTGAAAATTACAGCAGTAATATACAATGCTAGTGAAATTCATGCTATAGTGTATCAGAGCGCAGAAACTTGCTAATACTATGTCATAGCCTTATCTTTTGATAAGATAAAATTATAATCTGATTATAAATTTTCATGTAGTAGTTTTTGTGTGTGTGTAACGCTTACTAGGATGTTGTGATGGAAAGCTGGATGCAGTTAAAGGTTTTGTAAGTCAGTGACATTACTTGGAGATTATACAATTTTCCACAATCTTATTCTGTTTGAGAAAATGATCTTTGATTAAGAAGTTATTTTCTTTTTTTTTTTTACTGTGTAAAGTAAAAATTGTATTTTCTGTTTTAGAATTAAAAGTTTTCCTATGAGGTGCAAATGGGATTGCTACCAAAACCAAAGAGGTACAAGTTGTTATTTTAATTTAAGGAATTATGAGAAAAATGTTATTTTTACAAGTCAGCTTTTGTTATCAGTGTTACATCTTTGTTGGCAGTTATGAACTACTGGGTGGGGTTTTTTCAGGTGCTGTGTGAAGGATTCAGTTTTGTAGCTAAGCCAATCTGAAATACCCGATTGCAGGATTGGTAGTTATTTGTAAAGAGCTATACAAATAATATATAAAGTTGTGGGAATAGTAGAAGCTCAGGCAAAATCCAGTGTATTGGCATTAGGCCTTTAAAGAAATTCTCTGTATGAAACTGTTGAAAGAAACAACAGATAGATGAGAATCCTGCCACCTAACTGGTCAGTGGCACTCAATTGACAAATAGAATAAAAAAAGCCTATTGCCAGCTCTGTGGTGAAATATTTAAAGTACGGTTTTTCATATGGCTTTCAGTTAAGCCTAATTTTAAAATCTAATACAAAGCAGAAAAGCAGAATGCCATGTAAAGTGTGTAACCTTACATTTTATAAGGTATTAGGTTAATTTACTGGAAAAGTAGTTACAACTTTCCTCAACACTGACTGGCTAGTCCCTGAAGAAGGTATTTTCTAGTCACTGAGCAGGAATTAAAAAATCTGGGTGATGCTGCATACCTCTGACACCACAGAAAGCCTAATTCCTTAAATAATTACTCAGGTTTGTAATTAGCTAAAGGGATCACTAACTAATGAAATCGATTTGAACAGAACACAAATTTGAATGAGAAAATCAGTTTCTGTACTTCCTTTCTATAATAGTATACCTTGCTAAGACTAGAGCACAAAAATACGATTCATGTGTAAGAACTGTAATTGCTTTCAGATTCTGATGCCTGCATTTTAGCCTGTTAATGCATATATAAAATCAGTTTGATTTTTAGATATAAAAATTAGCTGTTTAAAAGTCAGAAGTAAAAAACTTACTGAGATCACAAATTCCTGTCTTATCCTCTTAAAGATTTGCGGGTTTTTTTGCTTTGCTTTGGGAGGAATAGAGCCACAGTACTGTCAGCCACTTTTGACACATGACTTCAGACATATGACTGCCTGAAAATTGGAGAGATTTGGGCTCATATTCTCTCCACTGTGTCCTTAGCCCTCAAAGGTTAAGGATAATTTATCTGTTCTCTGGGCAAGATGGAGCAATAATAATAACAACTCTAAAATTTTCAAAACCATCAGTGTCCCGCTTACTTTTTAATGTATATATTTTGTGAAGTTTCTACAGCTTTAGGAAAAGCAATAGCAATAAAAGTGAAGGGTGGAATGTCACAGCAAAGGCTGAAGGACCCGTACACCTCATGGACAGTGCTGGCTTTTGGGATACAAGCAAAATTGGTGAAGGCAGTTTTACGTTGTTTCTTGCATGTCATTCTGACTAGCGCTTCCTAGGCTCAGGCAGCAGCCAGCAATCATTTTTCCCAAAATGCACCTCTATTTTCTTTCAGATGGAACTTTATAAATGCAGTCTCCATCTGGGCATCCGGACAACCGTAATTTGCCAATTGCCTGTGTGTACAGTGCTAGGCACAGCACCAAGCAGTGATGGAGCCAGAATGCCCACGCTGGATGAGTAGAGCAGAGCATAGCAGGCACTAGGCCTGCAACGCGGGTGCCTTTCGTGTCGGGGAGCGTTTGATAAAGCACGTTTGATAGTGCTTCTGCATAGGACAGGAGGCTGGAGCCAGGAGGCCACGCAGATAAGATCTCAAACAAGGGAACTGGACATTTCTAATGTGTCTTCCGGGCAAGGGCTTATTTTGAATGCAGCAAACATTAGACCAAGACCTTTCTAATTCAGCAGCTTCAGAGGAACTGTAGTGAGGAAAAGAGAGCCCAATCTGTGGTGATTATTCATGGGCAGACAGACAGGTTCTGTGTCTGGGCTCTTGGCTGAGGCTGGTGGATTATTCCAGTCCCTGTAGCCATTTGGCAGGTTTTTAGAGTAACTTTTCCAACAGCCTCTTTTATCCACAAGTACCAAGCTGCAGAGGACTGGAGCGGCCCAGTCTTAACCAGGCACTAGCCAGCCCATGTCTGTCTGGGTCTGTTGGTGATGATGAGGAGGTGCAGCTCCAGCCCAGCCTGTTCCCGTCCCTCCATGTCCGCGTGCACCCAGCCTCGGCTGCTGCTGCCTCTTCCTTGGGACAGAGGGAACAGGGACAGACTCAGGCACTGCCTGGCTGGGTGCCCCCTCCCCCCCGCTGCTAGGAGAGGAGGGTGCAGAAGGGCTTCTTCTCCCAGCACACAGACATCCACCCTGGCAGCAGCAACCTCAGTGCAGAAAATGAAGGAGAGAAATGCAAAGTTGCTCACCAGTGTTAAAATTAGCATGTTGACAAGATTGTGATAACTCCTTGATGGCCTTGTCTTACATCCACACATAATTCTGCATTGCTTTTTCTGTGGGGATCAGCTGCAGATACTTCGTGCTTGAATATCTGAGAAATTTAAAATGTAATTGGAAATTGATGTATAGGATACATATATAGTTAACACAAATGTATTTTTAAAAATCTGTTATGAATGGCCTGATTGAGGAGTGAAGATCTTACTGATGAGCTACGTGGAATACTTTTCAGGAATTACAAAAAGGTTTTCTTGATTTGGGTAGAAGCAATATAGAACTGTAAAAATTATAAATAACTGTGGCAGCATCAGCAACCTCTGACTAAATCTACTGATGGCAAGAAAGTTTTCCCTTTGGCTCAAAAGCAGTTGATGGGATATATCTTTTAGATTTACTGCAATATCAAAATATGCATATTTATCTTTAAGAGGCACCATTAAACCCTAGCTTCACATGTTTCTGTTGGTAATCAACCAGTTATGAATTTTTCTTCAGGAATTTCTGGGTTTTTAAATATTACTGGAATTTTGTTGTTTAAATTGTAGTGAATGTTCCTAATTCCGTCAAACTCCCTACAGCCTTTTAGCTCCAGCAAAAGTTGACTCTGTGATAGAAAGTCAGTTCCTTTTTCACAGCAATTTACTCTTTGCTAATTCCATGCTTTGGAGTAGTAAATGTACCATTAAAAATATTGCTAGCTTCTGAGCTTTGAGAGGTACTGTGGAGAATATGAAGATTTCTGTAGTCATGCTTTAATTTTTTGCATTTTTCCTTCATTCAATAAGAATACAAGTCCTTTTTTTTTTTTTTTTAAAGGAGACAGGAAAAAGGCCTATTATGTTGAATAAATCCTATTTCAGTGAAATACTATTGTTTATGTGTGCCACTCCCCTCTAGTGAATAGAAGTGGAATTGCTCCATCTCATGCCATGCCACAGACCCCAGCTGCAACCAGATTATGGAAATTTTCTTCAACTTCCAGTGACAGAGAATTATCTTTTTTGGAGTTGAACAATGTGAACTTTTTTCTGCCTTTTCTATTGAGGACAAACCAGACCTTCATTGCAAAGCATGCCAAGTTTGCTAAATTCAGTCCTTTGCACACACATAATGCCCAAGGAAATACAAAATTAACTTCAACAACAGCAAAACTGTATTAGTTACTACTGCTGTGTCTGTATATTGCTGGATTTGAGTAATAGTTTCATGCTTCTTGCCCCAGTTTACATAGATACAGCATTATTTTAACAGTATTTACTTTTTTCTTGATTGTCAAATACATATTTAGTAATTTTAAAACCTCCATGATAAGTTGATATTTGCTTTATTAAACCTTTAAGTAATTGATACCAATGCTAGAGTGGTTTGGTCACAGATAGGTGTGCAAGCCAAGATAAAAATATCAATCCATGTATTTTCACATGGACGTTTTTGTTGAACAGGTAAATATTCTAATATAAACCACAGGAAGCCAGTGTTACAAAAATGGTGTGTACGTGATAAATATTCTGTCAGATATCAATTAACGAGATATCAAGTGTGGGATTTCTCTGGCCAAAGGCCAGTTATATAGCCCAGTAGTCACCGTAGTCTGTCCTTATCAGCCATGGAGAGAAATACATGCATTTAGGTCTCCATTCATCTCCTAACGTACACAACTAAAATATGCTCATGCTCAGAAGCCGATTGTTTCTACTGACTGCACGTTACAGACATTTCAAGCTAACATGAGGTGAATCCTGTATGCGGTGGTCTAAAAAAATCTGTTTGTGTCTGCTTCTTTGCTCTTTAACTGTGCCATTTATTGGCATAATAAATGTCATTAATTGGTGATACTGGTGAAAACAACTTCTGCTTTCACACCAACAACCAAAGTTAGTCCGTATAGTTGCACAGGCTGTGAAGGTCTCATTCTTAGCAAAGTAAGTAGCCCGAAGAAGTCATGTAAGATGTAGAAGTAGTGAACCCTAAATCAACATAAAATTTGCTGTGAGGCAACTGTATGCTGAAATATGTTTTGTGCAAAAAACCAAAAAAACAAAAAACAAAAAAAACCCCAAAACTAAAAACCAAACCCACAAAAAAAACCCAACCAAAAAAAACCCCAAACAACATGGATCCAAAGTTGTTCTCACTCATACCTAAGAAATGCAGAGGTATGCCTGAAAGTAGAATTTGCTCTATAGAATTTCATGTTTGTATATCATACTCACACATTAAAACTGACACTAGGCATTCACTTACCTGAAGCCTGAAGAATGGGAAGTGTGAATGTAGCTGAGAGGCCAAGTGTAACACATTTCCTTGCTTTCCTTTTTGGGATCATTTTGCACGTCACATCCTTGCACTTTTCTGAGAACGAAAGCTGCAGTTCACCCTTGTTCTTAAAGGATGGCAGGCATGTTGTTTGTAAAGGCTAAAAGCATTTTTTTGTTCTAACTAAAAAGTGTAAAAAAA
>NW_008795938.1:2020496-2022828 GCF_000699145.1 Aptenodytes forsteri
TGCTGTACATCACTGCAGCTCTATATTCTCCTTTGTAACAAAAGGATGAAGTCCTGTTTGTTATTGCACAGCACTTTGAGAACTGTGGTTGAGAAGTGCTATTACAGAATTGTTAATAAAAATGATCTTTTTTCTTTTCCAGAGAGATCAGTGCTTGCCCAGCCAACATTTGTTTTTGAAAAGAAGGACTGTCCTTTGAAGGTAAAAAGTTTTGGGTTTTTTTTCTTCCCCCTTATTTGCTAAAATATGCTGAGAAATGAGGATTCTATAGACAATGATCCTAGCAGTAATAAAAGATTTTAGCCCAGGTTAAGACTTGTAATAAATGGTCTCAAAATAGAACAAGGAAAAGTAGAAACTGGAAGCAAGATGGCTTTTAATGCATATATGCTGGATTGATATACTTTGTGTCCTGGTCTAGAAAATGGCTGTTCTATTCTCCTTGACCTTTCCATGCTTATATTTTTTTTCCAGCGGCCTGCAGAAGACCCAGTTTGCAAAGCTGAAAATGGTAATAACCATCTCATTGAAAAAGTATAATAATACGCTGGGTTATTCATAGGTCTCACTGTTTCCTGTGAAAATAGTGTTTGGACCCTTACTTTGTATGAGCAGGGACAAATCCCTGTTAGCAGACTAATACTATGTGGGTTGTAGAGCCACCTACTATGTTCTAATATATATGTCCCTGTATTACCTCAAGAATTCCTCCATCTTACCTCTCATATTTACTGGAAAGCCAAACTCCAGAAGCCCTGAAAAGTGGCCAAGTATATTCATCAGCTGTATGAGCTCCTAGCAACCCTTTTCTATTTGTTTAGACTACATTATAATGTAACTTCTCATTCTTAATGTCTTTTGAGCCTGTGGGCTCTGAACTGGTTCTAACTGCTTGATTTAGGTTCCCTGAACTTAGTAGAAATAAAGAAGACTCCCAGGGCTTTGTGACTGAGATTCCAAAGCCCTTGTGCTCTTAGGTACTGCCTTAAAGCTGTTCCTGTAAGTCATTCCTAGAATTTATTGTGTTCAGGTTTTAATTCCGTATCATAGCATTGTACTGAAATCTCCTGCCAGTCTGTCTCTGCAGAACATACTTACTTTTCTCTAGATTGCGTCAGTTGTTCCAGAAAGCGTGCAAGATCATCATCCTTTACTTTCCAGAAGTCTGACTCTCAATCTAACACAGGTATGCCATTTAGCTCCAGTCATGTTTTAGTTACTATAGTTCTGTATTCTCATCTGGTAAAGAAGAGAAAGAATTTTCCTGTCTAAGAAAAGTTTCTGCGCTATAGAAATGCCGCAAGTCATGAAAACTTAAACATTGATACAAACTTGCTGGTAATTTCCAATAAATCCCTTTTTAAGTAAAAATATATTAATTTTCCATACTTACATAATATTACATAAAGCAGTGAAAAATCTGTATATTTCATATAATTTCCTTGAATTGCTCACACAGTCAAGGGAGGAGGAGGGCTGGAAAGGAATGTGTTTCTCTGGTTTGTGGAGGAGATCAGTGTTCCCTGGGCAATCCCTGAAAATGTAAAGCAGTTTCCAGAAGGGCCCCTCCTACCATCCCGCCAACAGCTGACCTGGAAGGCCCTTTAAAGACTGTGTATTGCTTCCATGGGAAATGCATGCAAGTCACTGAGGCTACTGTGCAGAAGGACTGATCTGGTTTTTTACAGTGTTTATTTAACATATGGATGGGACCAGAAAGTTACTTCTGAATTCAGGCATTAGTATGTGTACACTATGTTTTTTTTAATCTAGTCCTGTGACACACCTGAATGTAGCTAAGAGGATTTAAGATAAGCTAAGTTTGGTATACTCTGAAAATTATACTGAGATCATACACAGAAAATCATAGATACGGTAGAAATTTTAGGGTATGCCTATATCTCACTCCCTGGTTCTGTTTTGAACCTCTCCAACTGGTGGTCTCCAAGGCAGAACTGTTACAAAGTGGACCAGCCATAAGCAGTGTGCCTGAGCCAGGTGTGCCACTTGGCCTCAGAGACCTCTGCGATTCAGCAGTATAGGCATAACCTAACAGTCTACTTCAGAAAGCCGGTAGTTAGCAGATAATAATTTATTCTACTGCCAATGAAGGCATGACATCAAATTGGCTAACCTTAAAATTAATCTTTTTTTTTCTCCAAACAAATGATAATTTCAGTCTCTTACTCTTTCAGATACAGCTCTCGCTCAGAAAAGAGGGAGATTGTCTTCCTTTACCATCCTTCCTACCTTCCCTCCCTCCCAGCCAGGTAAGTTAAAAAAAAAAAAAAAAAAAAAAGAGAAAAAAAAAAAAAAAAAAAAAAAAAAAAAA
>NW_008795938.1:2022999-2024558 GCF_000699145.1 Aptenodytes forsteri
AGTAATTTAAAAAAAAAAAAAAAAAAGAAAGCAACAAAACCAATAAATATTTATGTAGAAAAGCAGGTATTAGCTAAAATAAAGAGGTGTATAGAAATGCTCTTTCTGCAGGACAAAGCTGGAGTGCATTGGACTAGGCTGGTATTTGGACAGGAGAAAGGGATGTTTTAGGAGGAGGACTGGCAGTTCAATAGAAGAAATGTTTTTGCATTTGTTGTTAGGGAAGCATGCAGTGCTGGGGAGGAATCTTTGAATAATTTGCAAATAGGCATTTACACAGTGTGGTACGAATTATACTTGAAAAAACAGAATGGAGTTAAAGTAATTACATGAATTAGTTTGCTTGCAGTTTAATGGTGATGGTTCCTCTAGGAATATCATTCTCTATCCTAGGAGCCTGTCTTCCACCTAACCAGTGACCCTGGGAGCATTCTCCCACTTACCACCAATGGGAACGATAGAGTGGTCTTAAATCTTAGTCTATGTCTCTTACCAGAGACAGCTCCTTGACAGACCTTGGCATAAAGGATTTCTAAACAATCTTAAGAGGCCACAACATTGTTATAGCAACAAACCACACTCTTTCTGCAATGAAAAAGTAGTGGTTGTGTGTAGAGTATCAGTTGTGTCATTTTACAGTACGTGGTACATGGTTGCTATTACTTTCTGACTGGTGTTTGGTATCTTTATTAAAACAGTGAAAGCATCAGCAGTGCACTGCCATCATGAAACGTTTACTTTCATAACCAGTACGTTATGAAAGCCTTTTTACCAGAACAGGGCAGGGCACATTCACGTATTCCCATGTTCTTGAGCCTCATTTACTCATCTTAAAAATGTCTAAGACTGGATCAGATGGCATTGCCATTTCAATAGTTTTTGCAAACCAGCAGCACCTGGTTTTCAAAGATGAAGAAGGATTTTATGAGTTTAAAACATCTGTTAATATCCAAAAGACTTCTGTCTCTGACACAGCCAGAAAACCCATGGTGCTTTCTGGGCCTAAGTCTACCCACCTGTAAAATGGAGACAGTAACAGTTATCTCAGAGATCTTGTTTTGATGGGTAGGTTGGAATATTGCTCAGGTACTACCAAAACAGGGAGGGGTTACAGAAACATGAATTAATAATTAAAATTTGTTATTGCTCATTATTAAAGTTTAAATTCCTTGTTCTGTAGTAAAGAATAACATATTCATGACCTCAGCTCTTTTTCGAAGAAACCCTGACTTGATCAAAAGTACAAAAGAAGGTAACTGTCATTGCAATATTTGCTCACTGTAGTTCCAGAAAGACGTTCTTCACAGATACAGAGGACATAAAAATGACAACTCTTTGTGTTGAGCGATAGGCTAAGTATCTTTATGAGGTTCATAAGTTATTTATTTGACAGTGTAAATATCATAGAATCATAGAATGGTTTGGTCATAGAATCATGGTTTGGGTTGGAAGGGACCTCTAAAGGTCATCTAGTCCAACCCCCCTGCCATGGGCAGGGCATCTTCAACTAGATCAGGTTGCTCAGCGCCCCGTCCAACCTCGCCTGGAATGTTTCCAGG
>NW_008795938.1:2027021-2052936 GCF_000699145.1 Aptenodytes forsteri
GAGCGTGAGGCTGCTCCTATCTGTCTATAGAGGGCCTCATCCGCTCGGTCTTCCTGGTCAGGTGGCCTGTAGCAGACCCCCGCCATAATGTCACCTGTGTATCCTGTGAGCTCTGTTCTGCGCCTCTGCTCTGACTACTTAGTTCCTGAGTGGACTGAATATAACCTTGAATAGTGAAATTCCACATTTCTAACTGGTATCCTGTGAGCTCTGTTCTGCGCCTCTGCTCTGACTACTTAGTTCCTGAGTGGACTGAATATAACCTTGAATAGTGAAATTCCACATTTCTAACTGAGTAACTCTGCTCCTGGAGAAGGCAATGAAGAACCTTCTTGGCATCTGCAGGTGTAGGATTAAATTTGAAATACCAGAAGACAAATCTAATGCAAAGCAGTAAATATAAGTATAAATATAAAGGTATATTTAAATACGTAAATACATATTATTTTATAAATATAAATAACTATATTTTTGTATATAACGCATTACCGTTTTATTCTGATAGGATAGCAGGGGTTGGTGTCACTGCAGAGATGTATATTTTAGAGGAGATTACAATTTTTCAGAATATGTAGCAAGTAAACAACAATAAATGTTATTTAAATATGCTTTGAAGCTTTCAGTTAAAGAGGCAAGACACATAGGTATGAATTAGATGTGAAGAAAAAGTCTCTGTTTAAATATTTTGTCTTTGTATTTTGCAAGGATCCTTGTCACAAAGTCAATTGCGGAATGTCATTAGACCTGCCATTTTACAACCCCCACAAGCCCTGACCTGTCCTGAAAATCCTGTAGTATTTCTAGTAACTAAGAAAGAAGCACGTGTTCAGGTAAAAAGAAAAGTAATTTTACTGGCTAATGTATGTTTGCAGCTCAAATTAAAAAAAAACCAGTGCTGTTTTAAAGCCGTTACCTATTCCACTGCATGGTTTTCAAGAAAGTTCCCGTATCAGTTTCAGTGGAATTGATGGATCACTGACATGGTGTGAACTGTTAAACTCGTGCTGACTGTGTTTGAAAAAATATCTCTTCTCTGCAGGCTGTCTCAACTCTCACATATCAGGGTTCTGTGGGCAAATCAGCTTTGGGGGTCTCTGCGTTTTATTTAGAAAGTAACATTTTAGCATTTTGATTAAGGGAACTGGCTTAGTACACAGCTGGAGGAAGCTCACATATATATCCCTCAGTGACTCTGGACTTCTTGCAGATCTGTTCATAGCAGAAAATAAGCTTGATCTAATTAATTAATCTGGTTTTATTATTCCTAGCTATCTGAAGACAGCTCTTATTCCTCAGCTGAGAGTTCAGTAAGTTCCAAAACAGCAGCGAGGTCATCTACTACCATGAATCCTTCTAGCTCTAAAACAACACAGTAAGTTTTTATTTATTATATTTCTACACCATTTTGTCACTTGGCCTATGGCGTGCCCTTTTGTCCTACATGGTACCAAGCCCATGCTATCTACACCCACACAGTGTTCACTGGTGTTTGTGTGTGGTGCCAGGATTTGTGGGTAGACATGAGCTGCATACGCCGTAAGAAATGGACTCCTGACGGAAATTAGTCTCTGTGGGACAGTTTGTTTCTCATTAGCAACCCCCAAGCCAGAAACTTTTGGTTTGCCATCTCATGCAGCTTTGGCAGTTCAAAATATGTCCCAGCTTTGAATGTTGACAGTCATCTTTGTGTCCCTTTGGAGAACTCTCTTCTGATTGCATAGCTGCTGCATCTCATAAACAGATGCAGAGTAACTCTGGAATTACCAAAATATGTCAGCATATTGGACACAGGAGACATGAAGAAAACCATACAGGATTGATGTGGAAGACAAGGTGAATGCTGCAACTGATGCTCTACTTCCGTGCACATGCCAGAATTTCTGGGCTGAACAACTAGCTGTGATTGTGATAGGGTGGCATCCTTGTGCAGACATGGGTTGACCAGCACGGACTTCAGAATTTCTGCATGAGGAAGCTGACTTCCTTGGACTAGGACGCTGCCCCATGCCCTTGCCTCTGTATATGACTGAAAGAGCTCACACTGGTGCAAAAGTGGGCTATCACCTCTCTCCGGAGACTGGCTCATGAAAATGTTAGGTCTGTGGTTAGCCAGCAGGCTATCTTGTGGGTATTAATACTGCTTGCTGATGGTTGATGAGGGTTATTTACCTGGAAGTTGTGAGCATCAGGAATACACCTGAGATCAGTTATGACATTTCATCCTCCTGAGAGGATGACATTTCAAAATTGTTAGGGCCACAGGTAAACACATTTGTGACGTTGCCTCCTTTCCCCTTCCCACTCAAAGAAGGCAGAGAACATGTTAACTGCAAAGGAGTCTGTTCCAGTCTTCAGGGCTGGATGGGCCACAGATAAAGGTTCCTGCACACAACATTTGGGATGCACAGTGCTGGGTTCTGAGGAGATGAGGGATTTTTAGATGCACAGACAACTTAGATTCTTAATGCTTATCAACAAGGAGAGCATCATCAGAGGGCAGATGCTCACTGTGATTTTGGAAGAGCCAGCCTGTCCTTTTCTATCACAATTAATGCTGTGATGATGCCCTGTGAGGACAACATGGAGCCATGCAGCACGCTGGATTTTTAGGAGATTCAGAATGATGGTAATGTGCATACTGGGAAAGCTGAAGGGAAGACGGTACTGACATCAGAATCAGTTGGTATCAATACTCCAAGTCTATTTACCTTCTGTCACCTGCACAATATCTAGGAAAAGATAGGTGAGTGGCTTTCTCTTGTGAAGTAGGTGGATAGAGAAACCCAATGCAGTGTTTCAGTGCTGACAAGTTACAAGACTTAAAAGTGCTTATGGTATTTCTTTTCCTTTTCTTTTTTAAAAGAGGAATTGCTAATCTGCTTGGGGTATTTGTGCCTCATTAATTCTGTATATCGCAATTGTGGTAAATGTTGGTTTATCTGACAAGTTGAAAACTAATTTAAATACAACTAGGTGCTTACTGCTCTTCTGAGACTGCAGGGGAGTGTTAAGTGCCATTCTTCTGATCCGTATTAAGGGACTGATGCTTTAAAATACTGCAGTAAAATCTTTTTGACATAGCTGTTTTCTCATAGATAACTTGACAACAAGTATTCAAAGGAACAACTTTATTAAGCTCCGTATACATGCTAAACAATAGTGAACATTGCAGCCAGACCTGCTTATTGCTAAGAAAAGGGTTTTTTTAGATTTATTTTTAATTATAAATCAAGGTGTAACTATTGACATTTATCTACGACAAATAAAATGCAGAGAGACTCAACAGCAGGGATTGCTGCTGCCTGCAAACGTCCCTCTTACTTTCCCTCCTCTTCCACCTCTTCTTCTTTATGTGATACAGTTCTGTATAGAGATGAATGAAAACGGTTTGTTAGCCCTCTGCAGTTGCTGCAGCTGTCCATGTCCCAGGAAACCACCAATGGTTCCATTTCCTGAACTGGCTGTAGTAATGAACTGAAAAGGAGAAATCTGCAGTTTCTCGAGTCTGAGTAAAAGCTTGGAAAAGGAGATTGTGTCATAAGTCACAGAAATCTAATGCTGGGAAAATGCAGGCTTCTGGTCATGTATTCAGCTTGGCACAAGGATTTGCTTGGCAAACTGAAAGGGTTCAAGGCCAGCACTGGACCTGGCAGCTACTCAGACCCTTCTGGACACTCTGAGAAGGACAGTACCTGGATCTACTCCCTTTCCATAGTCCCTTTCCAGTATCTTATCCACATTTCTCCTTCTCCCATTCTTCCTTGTTAGTGGTCATTCCCCGAATTCAGTGCCTCTGTTTTGCATCTCCATGGCAACGTCATCCCTGGCACACTTTGTTCTTGTCCTGCAGCAACATGAGGGTAATGAGGTTTTAATAAGACTTCAAGGCTGGCACTTCCAATTAACTGTCTGGAAAAAGAAAGATCCTGCACTGATTACTTTTTCCTTACATTTCTGAAAATAATCAAGATCCATTTCCCACAATATTTCTTTGAGTCAAGGCTCTAGTTTCTGGTTTTTAGCTCTACTGGAGTGCTATCCTTACGAAATGGCTACTGGAGCAGCCTAGAAGTAGCAGATGAAATTTCAGGATGGAAATTGATCACAGTTCAGTGAATTTTAGTGGGGAATTTTCTTAAGAATAAGAAACTCATTAGTTTATACACACTTCAGATGCCTTGTTCATAGTCCAAAACATGTATGAAAGGCTTCAAGGCTGAAAAGAGACGGATTTTCTGATTTCTCTTTCTTATTTGCTCTTAGTCTTAGCAACACATGAAAGCATGAGAATGTTAAGGAGTATTTTTTTCCTTAGGTGTAAAACGGAGATAGCTTGTACTTGGGAATTCCTTCATCCTATGTGAAGAGATTTCAAGCACACTGTAGTTCTGAACACAGAAACTAAGTTTTAGAGGCAATCATCAAAGTTCTGGCAACAAACCCAGCTTATTAATAGGAATATCCTCTGCATGACATATGTGCCGTTAAGCCTTCCCAAGGGTGATAAATGATCTGGAAGAGCAGATAAGTGGTGCTGAAGTATGCAGTTTGTGACAGAACATCAGGTCGTCTTCCTGCCAAGTTGTCCGTCTGGAGCACAAAGAGACAAGAACTTGGATGGTTTTGCCTTTGCCAGCAAGAGATGCAGTGATTAAACTCTACAGGAAGCATGAACAACCTATAAGCCTTTTGTAAAAAAAAAAAACAAACAAAACCAAAAACCAGCAGCAGGAACAACTTCCACACAAAGAAGTTTATCAGGACTTTTCTAGAGACCTCTATAAAAAATGGATCCTGTTAATTTAAAGTGGCTATGTAATTAGCAGGTCAAATCACAACTCTACTTATATTAGAATATTCTTGAAAGTAATCCAGAAGTAACATACTTTTTACAGGTTGTGACTATGTCACTATTTAAAAACACATTCACCACCTTCTCTTAAAACCTCCTGAGAGGCGAGAAGCTAACTGAGAGTAGTTAAACTCAGGGTGGCAATGCAAAAAAACCAAACAATGTTTTTGATCAGGAAAACCTGAGACACGAAGAAGGAGAAAGGGACAGAAGAGAAGAAGGACAAGCGTTGTTTTAATGTAGCTTCTGCACACTCCAGATCCTAAACATAAAGTGATTTATCTACTGCATGAAATTTTCTCCCAGATCTGTATCCCCAAACTATAGTTGGCCAGTGCCAAAGGATTGCAAGTATTTAGTTTTCTTTGCTTCTCATTTTAAGTATATCTATGGAACAGGTCACTGAAAAATGGGAAGAAGATCTTTCTTTCCTGTTTTAGTTATACCTCATCATAAGCCATCTGCTATCACAGCTTTACATTTGTGCAGTATTTATGTGAATTCAAAGTGTGTGCATTGGAACACACCAGCTCTCTGCCTTTCCAAGATGTTAGGTGGATGGCCAAGGAGTGCCTGTAAGGCACTGGGGAGTACGTTACTCTGAAGCGTACGAGAGCTGCACCAGTATGAAGGGATAATTGTTAATTGTTGGTAGTCTTTTGGTAGAGCAAAAGGAAACAGGGAAACAAATGTAACTCATTAAAATTTCTGGAGTAAGACACTTCCCTGAGGAGGAGGAGGCGGCATGTTGTTTTGCTTCTTGTTCTTTGCTTTTAAGGAACATCCTCACTAATCTTCATGAAATACAGTGTGATGCTCTCTGTTCCTTTTATGAAATGTTATGTAGAGAATATTCTCAGATTCTCTTAAAGAATTTGTCTGATTACTTAAGTGGTAATTTTTTGTTTGTCTTTAACGTAAGGTGTGCTAAAGTAAATGCATGAACTTTTTATATTCTTTACAAAGTTCTAAATAGTTCTAAATCCATTCTTATGTTCTTTTGTTCCCACAGAAGTCAGTTGTTTGAAGACAGAAGTGTACAAAACAGCAGCAATTCTGATTTTGTGTTTGGAGAAAACATGGTTGAGAGAGTTTTGGTAAGATCTGTAAATGCTGGCAGACTTTTTATCAAGGTTAATGTACTTATAATTTTTTTCAGAAATTGATCCTTTTCAGCTCCTCCTGTTCTTTTAAAGATGTGAGTAAATATGATTCCAATGACTGTTGAGGAGAAAATATCTAAGTATTTGCTGTAGGAGGGATAGGCATCCCTATCTTCCCCATCCTAGATAAGTACTCTTAACTACTAACCCATACCAGTATGCACCACTTCTCTTTTGCTCATTTTTTGACCTGAAAAAGCAGTTTTTTATATATTCCATGTAAAGTGGGACAGCCACAATAGAAGATAAAAGAATGTAGTCCCCACCGCTCTAATAGTTTCCATCATAACTGTTAGGAGATGGGAGAAATTAGTATGAGGGGAAAATTGAACACCCATCCTAGATACTGTCCAACTATATTGTGCACACTGTGAGACAGCTTAATGGATCAAGTCCTGAAGGAAACTCAGACAAAAAAGTGGTTCCCAAGCTGAGGACTGCACCATTTAAAATGGAATTGAAATTCAATTTCTAGTAGAAGTAGAATGAAAAACAGTATGCATATCTGCCAGTGAAAACGCTTGGCAACCATAGATCTGGGTTATGACTTCTGACCAGGATTTAGTTATAAGGTAGGAGCTGAGCCACTGGGCATTGTCAGGGGCCAGAAGCATTCATTTAGATATGCCTAAGAAACTTTATCTGGAAATATATTAATATTAAAGGAAATTTTTAATTCCTCTGAGGGTTTGTGGTATCTGGGAATTTTGAACTATTCTTCTGGGGCTTAAGTGCTCTAACTGGAAATGAGCTGGTACTTAAACATCTAAGTCTTTCAGTGGATTTAAATCTAGTCCAGGATCCATACAAAGAGACGATTCTTCTTGGTGGAAAATGATGCACTGATTTTATGATAATAAAATTACTTCCACTAGAGACTGAAATTGTCTGGGTCAGTTTTTACTCTTCAGATACTACAATTGCTGATCTTCAGCCTAGCGTGCATTAAATGATTCAATGTTCTGTTTGATATGAAGTAGCACAGCCATTTTATTTAAATAGGAATTCTTATTTCCCCTGTTTCTTTCTAGAGTCCTGAAAAGCATCCCAAACCATGTAATGAAGGTGATTCATACAAAGGAGAAATAAGATCCATGTACATAGAATCTTTTCCTGTCAGTCCACAAGCAAGTAAGCATACTCAGCAAACAAGTACAGTTATCTTTGTTATTATATATTTTGCTGTATCTTAGAGGGTGTCAAATGAGTGGTGGTCAATAATTTTCATCTATTTTCAAGTTACCCAGTCACTAGTACACTTGCAGTATGTGTCAAAATCTGTGTTTGGAAAGCAGCTCCAGTTTGGTTTATGATATTTGAACTGGACTAACTTCAGAATGAATGATCTAGTTATTCAGGAAAGGATAGAGTTTTACAGATTATTATTAAGTACAGAATATTATTATTTATTATTTGAAAAAAATGCAGTGAACTTTGTGAATGCCTTTTGGACCGCATCTTTGAACTACAATTTTAAGCTGTTGGCTGCTTGTATTTTGTGACTGCTTATATAAATTACTTTGCCATATTTGTATCCTAATTGTAGGATTGAAACTTCGATACAGACAGATTTCAGGGTTTTTTTGTGACTCTGGCATGAGCTTTTCTGCTAGGCAAGCCACATAAACTTAGGCTGTCAGGGAATCCCAAGTAGGCCCCTATCTTGAGCCCTCTTGCCAAATTTTGCACCCCTCTTTACTAATGGAAGTATTGGATCCTCTTACTTTGTATGAATGTTCTTACAAGTAAAAAAAAAAAAAAAAAAAAATTAAAGCCTATGGAAAACATCTAGATCATAAAAATATACAAAATTTTGTAACAATGTTGTTCCTTTCAAATCTTGTCCTTTGGTGTTCGGGTCAAGTATTCATTGTATATGTGTTACTATTCTGAATATTGGGATAATTGTCTTTCGTTATTTAGTAATCTGCACAGCAATATGACAGACCAGTTTCATTTGGAAAATCAACTTCTAATTATTTAGGGCTCGTTTCTGCAAATTGTCCCTTGGGGCAAACCTCTGCAACTGCGGAGAGCCCTGTTCAATTCAAAATCAGCCTAAACAGGTGAGATATTTTGCAGTATTCCAGCCTTTTTCTCTTCTATTTACTGCTTTAGCCAAAAACTTATTAATAACACTAATACCAGACATCACAAGGATTACTGAAGTCACAGGCCATCCTATGTGCTAGTTTTGTTGTCCTGAAAATATTGCCTGTAGAGAAAGGATTTCCTCTTTTTTTTCCCCACAGAAACAGCTTTGTTAAAGAATACAACACTAATTGAATCAGCAGCTGCTTTTATTTCCAAGCCAGTGGAGAAAATTCTGTTAGATAAAGTTGAAGTTATAACTGGAGAAGAAGCAGAACACAATGTATTACAGGTGTGTACTTCATAAAGCCTTGATGGTGAGCAGTTTTGTTGTTGAAAAGAACATCTAGATCTATTACAGATTGCAGCAATCTGAAAATAACTTCAGTTTATATTTTAAATTTTAACTTTTCTTAAGATATGCCTCTGTTAACCCATTTTTCTGTAGGCTGCTATTTTCTTTTTCGTATTATATTTGTTCATTTTATAGTTCCTTTCAGTAGGTGACTGCTTCAGAACTTCATTCTACAGTTGTATTTTATAAGCGTACCAGCAGTAACCCAAACTCCAAAATTGGAAGTGATCTGAGTAAAGACTTTTTTATGACAAAACTTTTTTGGGAAAAAAGCAATGCGTTGTCAAAGTAATTAGTTTTATAGTTCATCTAAAATATCAATGAACTTTCTAGCCAAGCAGGACGTATCTTGCTATTCTTCATCTTCAAACTGTTATTTTCTCAGAAAATAGCAATGATGTATATGATTTTAAAAATCTTAACATTGAAAGTTACATTTTTTTATCATTGATTAAATCTTCTGTCCTGTCAGAACATGGAAGTTTTACTCTTTTTGGAGTAGTACTCTCCCAGTAGTGGTACTGGTATCCTGGGCTGCATAATGTTTCTAATGAGTGAGGGAGTAAGACTGTAAAACACTTGCAACAAATTCAGCTGTGCTAGTGGGTATCACAGATGAAGAGTTAATGAAGATGAAGTAATTGAAGAAGTAAACTGGGATTCATGTTGAATGTCTTCCATGACTAGCAGAAAGTTTAGCAGAGATCTGGGAGCCATTTCATTTTAAGTAATAATGGTGATATATCTATATATCTATCTTTGTATACATGCATATATGGATGTATTAAGAGCCATATCAAAAGGTTTAAAACCATAAAGTTTTAGAACCAATAAAATTGACATTGGCTGCCAATTTCCATCATGTATTTCTCTTTCAGATCAACTGCAAGCTCTTTATATTTAATAAGCTTTCTTTAACCTGGATTGAAAGAGGCAGAGGATCCCTGAGGCTTAATGACACTTCTAGTGGTAAATGTGGACTGTTGCAGTCAAGGCTAAGTAAGAATTAAATAACGGAGTAACACATACACAAAACACTAAATAACTTGTACTATTGCTGGCCAGAATAAGTTTAGTTCAGAACATTTAAAACTGAGTAGCTAGTTTTATTTAAGTCAAGTTGCTGAGAATCTTTTTAACATTGCCTGATAAAGGAAGCTGTGTTATGGACTGAGGCACTGGGCAGTTTTCACTCAGTTTGTACCCTCACGCTTGCATATGTTGTTAGGTTCTGTGTGTTTCTACTGCAATGTATCTTTAGCTCAGTCACCAGTCTGACAGTTTGCTCTTTGTTGATTCTGCTTTTCCATGAGCACTGTTTCAAGTCACTTCTGGAATGTTGTTTTTACTGTGCTGTCATTTTTTGTACTGTATTGCACAGTTTCAGCACATTATTTGCTTTGTATGCCAGATGTATTGAAAGAAACTAATACATTTTGGTATTTAAAAAAATAATTAAAAAAACCTCCTCACCATGTCAGGTTTTAGACCAAATTAAAAAGAGTAATTCATGAAAATACTAGTTGCATACAAGTGGTAAAGAAAACTGCTGCAGTAAAAATGAAGATGGTTCCAATGACTTATCATATAAACCTTCTTATTTTAGTTATGCGAAATCAAGGCAGCTTGAGACTGATTCTCAACACCCGACTCTGGGATCAAATGGTTATAAAAAAAGCAAACAGAAAGAGCCTGTGCTTCACTGCAACAGACCAAGAGGACCACTCTATTCAAGTATTTCTGATTCAGGTAAGCAAGAGATAAAAACCCCACCCAAATCCCCATTTCATCTTGGACTCCGGAGACTTGCTGAGGCTTTGGTTTTAGCAAATGGCCTTTTATGCCCTGTCACGCTATGCTTAGCTTAGCTGTTACGTGGCTTTTATTACGAAATGAGTTAGAAGTGCTGTCCTTTGGTATTTAAAAAAAAAGGTGTGAAGATGGGATATGGCCTTAGGACAGACATTTCCAGACTCTGTTTCTCATACCGCTGATGGAATGGGTATCATTCCAGAGTCATATGCAGCAATTACTCTTTCTTACGGAAGCAACACTGTAAGAATTTCTACACGGGTAGTTACGTGTTCATAAGTTACTTTGGTACAAGGCAGCAGCTTTCTGCCATGGTTCTTGACACAGTGCTTGCAATAATCCATCCAGTGTAGGACCTCCATTCCTCAGTTGAGGAGAACACAGATTTTGCAGTGTCACCTTACGTAAGACAATAGTCTTGGGAATCCTGGTTTTCTCTAGCAAGGGCTGATAAGTTGAGAATGGAAATGTGGTGGACTTATTTGCAAATAAATAGCACATATGTCCTAGGTTGGGAAGTGAGAGTATCCACGTGAGTTTAAGGACGTCTCTGGTTTCCCCAGTAGACATTTCTGGGAAGGGTTCAGCCTCCTGGGCAAGAAAAGTAAATCACCACTTCCAGGAGGTGTCACATGTCATACACAAGCAAAGCACCATGCACTGTATGTGCAAGCACTGTAAGACTATCACTTTCAAACAGTGACTGACTTAACTATGGCTGTGCTGCACAGCTGGTCTGCATGTGAGAATTAGAAATGTTCTAGATTTCCAGATGTGCTGCAGTTTTTCTAGCATATATAGATGTAAACATTCCTAAATTCTGTCCTGGCACTTCTGGACTTAAAAAAAGACATGTATTAGGAAACCAAGATACATGACAGCTGTATGTGTGTGGCAAAGGTTGCAGGAAGCTGCCTCTACAGTCGTCACTGAAGCGGCTGGTATCCATCCCTATAGCTGGTACCCAGCCAAACTAACACTGAGACTCCTGAGTGTGGAAGGCAAATTGGTCAATGCGTGAGACACCCAGCAGGCATCACCAAAGCCTTGGCATGTAAATCAGGCTGGACTAGTAGTCAGCGGAGCCCACTCCTCCAAGGCACCAGCAGATATTTTTCACTGCCATTTAAATTTGTTTTTCCCATGTCACATGAATGATACATTTGGTTCATTTATCCAAAAGGCTTCTCATGAGTGAGGGAGAAGAGTCATATGATGCTGACTACAAAGCAGGCAGTCCACAAGACTCCCATTAGATTGGTCCTGTAGTAGTCACCCAGGTTTGTGCAGAGGGCTGACGCTGCCCCCTCCCCTCGTGCTTGTTTCTCCCTCCTCACTTTTGGTGGCATTGGAATTTGTACAGCTATGAGTGAGGCACATCAGAGAACTGATCTGGGTGGTTTTGTTCATTTTTGCTAAGTTAGTTTTTTAGCTTGATTTTATTCACCTGTTTTCACCCTAATGGTGAGGGTAGAAATGAAGAGTCAGAGGATGTATGGAGGTGAGTCCACCCCTCTTGGCAGAAGCTGGAGTTCATGTTAGATTAAAATGACAGAGGAAGCCTGGCTTTTGAATGAATAAGTAGAAAGCTACAGATAGAAACGGTCAGACTGAATAGCTGCCTTTTTCATATTTATGACCCTACGTTTCCTGAAAAGCTGTGTTATCTTGAGAGCTCAGATTTGTCCACTGAGAACTGCATTTGTAGTTGAGACACCTAAACAACTCTGAATTGCTTTCTTCTTTGCCTGGCTGTAGGGAGAGAATTGTTTGCTGCTGCGAGTCTGAGTAGCACAGAAGGCAACCCTGATCTGCTGCTGCTTCCGAATTTGCGTAGCTTTTCCACTGGTACTCACTGAAATGTGTCATTCCAATCCACACAAGACATACTTCTTCCCATTGCCAAGTGACACAGATAGAAATTATTCCACATGATGCACAGAAGTGGAGAACTGGGCTACAGAAAAGACCACATGCATTCAGTTACCCTCTGGTAGATGATTTGCTTCGTAAGAACATAAGAAGTACTCTACTGGCACTTCTGACAGCGCCCAAATGCAGCGCTTCTAGGAAGCACAAGCAAGCATGCCCACTTTGTATGGTCTGTTCACCTCATCGAGCCCCAGTGTCCGTGTGTTGTATTAGGCATGTGAGAGCATGCACCCCTACTTGTTTCCTTTGCTATCTATTTTATGAAGTGATTGTCCCTGAATTTTTCTAATTCCTTTTTTTAAACTTTTATTACTATATTTTTGGCCTGTTGTTTTTAGTTTATACTGTCTGGCCCCACTCTCTCTTGAGGCAGCAAATTCTAGAAGTTCTTACTCACTCTGTGAAGAAGCACTTTCTTTTACGCTGCTCCTCTACGGCTTTCATTAAGCGTACCCTAATGCATTTATTGTGTGGTCTGATGAACAGCTGTACCACATTCAGTTTATCCACCCCTTTTATAATTTTGAAAACCTTAATTATACCCCCTTCTCATCCTTCTCTTCACACTGAAGAGTCTCAGCTCTTCATAAATAGCTGCACCACACCCTTGATCATTTTTGGTGCCCTTCTCTTTACCTTCTTTAATTCTGCTATATCCTTGAGATGTGATGACCAGAGCGGACACAGTACTCAAGACATGGCTGCTCGAAGGTTTTATGTACTGGCAAAATGCTGCTTTGTCTGGTTCCGAATACCCTTCTTGGTGATGCTCACCTTCTGTTCAACAATAGGAGCAGAATTCATGGTATCTTTAAAATTTATAATCACAAATAATTTTTTGTAGTTACGTTTTAAAATTCTTATTTATTCTGTAAACCAAAATGCAATACATATATTAACATTTCAGTGCTTTATTACTTCTAGAATCATAGTCAGGAATTGTCTGGAATATCAAGTACTCAGTACAAACTGAGCCGTTCTTCAGGGGAAATAATAATTTTTAAGCTTATGTTTCTTGTAACTATAGAGAAAATAATCAACAGCTACATATTATAAAACTCAGACCACTTAAACTTGACGTTACTTGTATTTAAATTTATTTTCTAAAATTAATTATTAAGTCTGAATCTTCAATGGATTGTTTTGATTAAAAAGGACAAAATACAGCTCTTTCATTACTTTTGAAAATTCCTCAGTCAGCTTCTCTGTGAAAAACTGTGATTTTTCTCAGTTAGTTTGGACTGTATGCATTTTATCTTCTGCAGGCAAGCTCAAAAGACACTGGATACCTCTATGCAGCAATTCATCACCGCCTTGTGGCACTGCGAAGCTTTGCTGAGCAAGAGCCAGATGCTAATCAAGCGGACACAGAGTCAGAAATAGCTTTTCAGCCATTAAACTGTGATAGCGATGATGAAGATGATGAAAAAGTAACTCAAGTGAGCAGCAGTGGATCAGGTAAGCAGAAACTTTCCTGTAATCCTTTCAGGGTAAGCAATGAATATTGCACTTCTTTTTTTTTTCATGCTGACTATAACTTTCATCTGTTACAAATACGCCTTTCCAGGTAGAAGAGGGTAATTCCTTTTAGTATTTTGGCTTACTACCGTTAAAATGCAAGGTTTTGCCAGATGAAGTATCTACACATCTTCATAGCAGTGGAATACTCTTTTGACAAAAGGCTGAGGGTTAAGAGATCTTAACATTGTCAAGCTTTACCTAAAGGTTTCTTCAGTATATTTAAGTAGAAATGACTAGAGGTATTGAGATACTAGTTGTTACTTGAGTAAGTGAAAGTTGAGTCCATTCACATCAGCGCTTAGGTAGTTACTAATGGCTTCAAGCATAACGTGTTTACAAAGATATTTCTTATGCACTGGTTAGCTTCATTTAAAACACTGATTCTTGATCAGCTGTAACAACTACCTCACTAGGAAATTTGCAGGTCAAGATTTACACACCAGTGTTGCCAGCTTTCTTCAAAATAACAAAAATGTAGGCTCCTCAAAGTGAAGCATACAACTAAAACAAGATACAAGGGGAAAGTTGCTAACTTAATCCTACTCTAGAAGCTGTTAATACAGCTCACAACAAGGCTGGGGTCACATTTGCAGAAAGCAAGGCAGAAACAGCTGTCAGACTTCAAAGCTCTTCTATCTTAGCAAAAGACAAGTCATATTTCTGGGGCGAATTCACTTGCTTGTGCCAAACTGCTACAGTGGATACAGGAGCTGCCAATTACGTTCAATTTTTCTAATAGAAGGACTACAGCAGGCATGTTTGAGTTGTTGCTCATAGCATTAGTTTCCCTCTTCAGCTGAGTAACATACTGTCCTTATATTATAAACTCCTCCTTTTAACAACTATTCAACAAGAATCAAGTCATGTACGAGTAACAGCTATGAGTGACTGTTAGCTTAAGGAAGCAAGTCTTTTTTCCCCTTTAGGCAAGTTTGCAGTTGCAGTTTGCAGTCCTTGTTCCCATTATTAATTGTTGTTTAACTACATTTCAGTAGCATTCAGTGCTCTAAACAAAGCATGATGCTCTTATACAACATTTTTTCACAAGTACCTTTTTTCTGTTTAGGAAATGGGAAAATTATTAGCTCTGAGAACTCCCCGGATTGCTCCCAGATAATCAAACATTCCCTCTGTAATTCCTAAATAAGTCTCTATTGACTACAAAGAGTTTCTGGTAACTTGAAAACTCTGGATGGAACTTGATTCCTTTCCAGAATTACTGATGATAAGAACCCTTTGTTCTTTTAGGGAGAAAAAAAAGAGGGGAAAGGGATGTCAAAGCAGTGTAGGAGCACAGATTTACAAGTTAAATATTTATTTTGATTTGCAGAGACTTCTGATACAAATGTTCAGATGGCAGCCAGCAAACAGATTCTGAGATATGAGTGTCAGGTGCTGTTTTTTCTTGACCTTTTAGTTTAACCATCTTTCATTTATGACCAGTTACTGACAGCAGTTCTAACAGTCCCTTTCAAGTGCTTTTTTTGATGACTTTGAGCATTTCCTGCTTATCTTAATCTCTTCTATTATTCTCAGAGCCATGAGGTTTTAATTTTGCATAGATTTCAGTTACTGGTATCCAAGTCCCACTTTACATGCAGACATTCACATCTTACACATGCCTGTCCCTGGAACTCCCATTTCCAAAACAGAAAGAAAAATATACCTCGTGGGTTTTGAACAGGTTGAGGTCAGTTTTAAATATCAGTATGGAAACGTCCATTGGGATGTAAGAGATCAGATCCTGCACATTTAAGAGCATTTGTTTTAAGCTTTCATTTTCATGCTTTCATTTCATTGAAAAGGATGTGCGTGAATAAGTTGTCTCGTTTTTATTGATGTAACTCAGTTTCAGAGATTACCTCTCCTTAAGACTACTATAAATGACTGTTTCATTACAAGAAATAGTTAGAAAGTATGCCTGCATTTTACTTCATTCCATTCTACCTGTTTTGTCTCAAAAAACCCGATAGTTCTTTCTTTTCTTAATATGGGGACTTTCCTTCTTGTTAAACTGAACTAACACAGTTCCCTAGATTATGCTATATATTTCATGACACTGTAAAAGACAGGAAAAAATAGATGAGAATTATCTCTAGTTCTAGAGACTGAAGAAGAAAGCAAATATGATACACATAATAAGTGAAGTGTTACGAACATTAAAGTGATTCTATATGTTTGCCAGACATTTTTGTAGGAATTTTTTACACAGAATTCCTCATTATAACATCCACAGGATGTTAATGCTCTACAAGGACAGGTGTATAAGTAGTAGATATATTTCTACCATTTTACAAATTCAGTATAGGCATCTACCCTAATATTTTTTTAAGTCTTTAATTGAGTTGCTTTACTTTCAAGTGGAGATATTAATTTCATATAGTCCATAAAGAATAAGTTGCTGTACCTGATATTTTTATCAGATCATATTTCACCAGTTACAGCTTGGATATTTTTACCAACAAATTGCTCTGTAAATCTACGTGGAGAGAAAAAGAACAATTCATCTTTGAACAGATTTTGAGAGTGGATGGGATCAATAACTCTCTGGGAAGTATTCATCTTTTCCCACTGACTACAAAGTGAACTGAGGAGATGAATTTAGACTAGACAGCAAACTTCTAGGCTGACCAAAGTCAAGCAAATCTCTTCTTCCATTTCTTTCGTTGCTGATTTATTTCTGTGCTAAGTATTGTAACTATGTTTGCCTCCAGCTGTCTTTGTAATATCTAGCTGAAGAAAGATCAGCAGAATTCTTTATTATGCATATGAAAAACTTTCTCACGAAATAATTTAACAAATAAAACAATAAAAAAGCTGATATGGCAATGTGTGAATGATTGGACCAAGAGTGCTCCCTTCTGAGGGAAATGCCACTGGCCTCAGACAGTTGCATGACTCTCACCTTTTGTTTTTCCTCTTCTCGAGCTTGTAAGCCTTACATTCTTTGCTCTGTAGTATATCTGCTTCAACAAATAGAACAGAGAATTCCCCTTAGACGGGCATATAGAAGAGTCTAGTAAGGGAGCATGGTCTCCTGGCAGGCAACGAGTTGCACCTGACCCCTGTGGATAAAGAGGACCTAGCACCCTATAGGTCTGTGTCTGGGGCGTGTTTTGCAATGAGTAACATCATGTCAAACTGTTGCCACTACCTCCTCCTGCTTTGCTAATAGCCCTCAACCATCCATTTGGGGCTTTCCTGTATGTTAGCAGATCAGTGTCAGGTATTTGTGCAAACAAAGTCTTCTGTCTCCTGTTTTTTAAGCACCTTCACTACAGGCAGTTACAAATTCAGCACGTGGGAGTATTGAGTTGCACTGCTAATATGCATATATTCCATATATATATTATTGGACAGACAGTTCTCTAACGTAGACAACTCTTGCAGGGTGCCCATCTCTTCCCACTGGCAGCATAAACAAACAAGGTACCTATGTCAGGCTCAAAAAATCATCCTGCCAGGACATGGATCTGTTAGAGTCCAACACCTAAGCTTGCCATTGGTAGCAGGTGATCTGAAGTCAGTACTTAGATCCATAAGTGACTAAGATGTCTCCGAAAATGTTACTCCTTGCTTCTGACACCTCTAAGAGATTTTTCAATGTCTTCCTCATAGCCATAAGGAGATTCTGTTCTTGCTCCAGAAGAATGCATTTTGTTTACATTTAGAAACAGGTGCTGTTTCCATCATGGTTATCAGAAATAGCAGAAGGTTCTTAAAGTGTTGTAACCCCGTTAGTATTTAGAAAGAACTGTTATTCCTTAGAGGCATAAGGCATTTATGAAGTATGAAATGTCAGTCATAGTAGTAGAATAGCATGGGGCTATATGTTGTACGGTTCCTATGATTTCCATCCTTTTCCCTTTTCTGATTTTGCAGGAATTTGTCTGTTTTTATCCCCGAGGGGGAACAGAGAAGCTGGAAAAGTACATGCAAGGGACAAGGATGACAGTGTCACTAGGCAAAGAAATGCTTTATGCATTATTTGTTATACTGCACCTCACCAATAACTCTCTTAAATCTTCTCCTAACTTCATCCTGATTGAGGGTTACTCTCTTTTGATTGAGGTGTCCTCTCTTTCCTGGCATGGAATTTTCTTTTAGAAGCTGTTAGGGTGAATTCAAAGATGCTGGAGTCTAGGACTAGGTAAGTCCCAAGAAGTTTCTCCATACGTAGCCATAGACCTTAAGAGAAAACTATAGTGTGCAAAGACATAGTGTGTCCCATATGGGTCCACCAAGAATTGAATGGATTTTGGAGACTACTGATGTTGAGAGCCGGACAGTATCATACCACAGAAGTGCAACCTTTGTTTTATTTTAGAGATGTCTTCTAGTCCACTATACACGTACCTCCCATGTTGGCCTCATTCGGACTCTTGTCATCTGCTGGTGTTTATGAAGATTTAAAATGTTATAAGAGCTTTTTTTATTTTTAAGTAAACTACTTTTGCAGTTCTTAAAGGAACTACTGTTCAGCAACACCATAGGAACTCCTGAAAAACTGCTATCTTTGACATTTCTTGTCAATCTAATTTAAATTCTAAACAATTGTTAAGGATTCTAAATCATAAATCTAACACACACACACACACACACACACCCCTGATAGTGATTAAAACTGAGGAAAAGTTAAGAATTAACTTCTTCGTTGGAGTCCAAGTTTCTGTATTCTTTCCAGCAGTTATCAGTAACATCTGAAGCAGAGAAGAAAAGACAGCTCTCTGATTGGAAAGGGGGGGGATCAGATTTAATATTCTGACAAACACAAGGCCTTTCATTTCACCTGTAAGAGGTTTAAAACCTTTAGTAAGTATTTAGCGGTGGCCAGATGGTAGTAGCAATTTTTAAGCAGATACTGAGACAGTGATATTAATGTGTCTGGCATTAGCCAGCTATATCTACTTTCTGCAGATGAGTCAAAGTCATAGAGATTATGCACCAGAAACACCCCTGGGTACTTTATGATGACCAGTGAGTTATTTGAAGACATGTTGGATTTCTCAGTTTACTGAGCATCTATGATGAAATGTTAAGACAGTGTTTCCCGTACAGAGCGAGATGATCTGCATCCCAGACACACTGTCCTATCTAGACATCTGAATCCTTAGTGCTTCTGTGCTTATCTTTATTGACATGGGAGGTCACAGGCTTCATTCACTATTCACATGCTCAAATATTTGTGAATAATCCTGTGTTATCTAGTTAGATATTTACCTAAACCAGGAACTGATCATATCCAAACTTTAACCTACTGCTTTGGTATTATGAAATGCCGGGTTGTTTCAAAACACGAATACACTCAAATGAGCAAGATTTCTTAAAATTCTTTTTCAGATCATTCTAGATGGAACCACAGGCAGTCTGTAGTCTGCTCGTGACACCTACCAGAGGTTACAACAGCACGGCTGGGAGCTCATCTTCCCAAAATGTCTAAGCTGACTCATCAGTCCCTGGAGAGAGGAAATCAGATGCATTTTGCTTTATGACTTTTAAGCAAAGATTAATTTTAGGGACAGCTTAAGTTTAATACATTGAAAAAGAATTTAAGATGCACTTCTAAGGATTCCAGTCAGCCTGCTTTGCACTGAGATGGGAATGACACAATGGCTTCCAATATTCAAGAAGTGTTAAAAAGGCTTCAGATTTAGAGTTAAATATATTTAGATGCATTGTTAAAGTAAGCAATTTTATAGGTAATAAATGTTTATTCATCATATTGATGGATAAAACCGCATAACCATGAACTAGTAATATACATGAAGAGATATTTGTTACTTTTCACCTGTTATTTAAAAGATACATTTGGAAAGATTTACATCGGGCTTCACTGAAAACATTTATTTAAAACTGTGTGGTAACATTCAGCATCCTGTTTTTAAGTACAGAATTGGGAGGGGTGGTTTAGCATGACCAAGGCCTATAGAAACAGCCTTCATAGCAAGGTGGTTTTTTGTTTTTTGTTTTTTGTTTTTTTTTTTAATATCTGGAGTTGTATACTGGTTGTAGAATTTTGTTAAAGGGCAAAGAACCACCATCTGCCTTTACAGCCATAAGCACTAGAATTCACCATGAAGAACTGCAAGCCAGTTCTAAGGGGCATATGAGCTTTAAGATCTAGAAGTGTATATGCTTGCACTCATGAACACCTTTTCAGTTGTGCAAAACAAGCACTTACAGTGCTAATTGTCCATTTGATATATGCAAATAAATGCATGCACAGTATAACTAGATATCTGCATAAAATTTTCTCTTAAATGTGTGAGATTATCTGAGATTAGGGATAGCTACAGCTAAGGCAGAAGTAAACAGCATCATTCCTTGAAATAGATGAATGTTACATATCCTGATATGTGCAATAATCCCAACAGTGCCAAAGACCCAGTCACTCTGTAAAAGTGATTCCACAAACTACCGCCTTCTACCTAACCATTCTCATGAGGAATTAGAAAAATCACTTCTCTCTAATGCCACCTGTGAATTAAGACTTACTGGATCATTCATAAGCCCGTGCACAGTACAGACACCATTTACGGTCTGTGTTTTCTATTCATTCTGTCAAAAGATAAAGAAAATATGTCTGCAATCATTCTGCTGCAACTCTCTGCTGCCTTGTATATTGTTGGTTACCAAATATTATTTCTTTGTCATCCTCAGAGCTGAAACGTTCTGAAATATCTGAACTCCTTTTAATTAAGGTAATTGTAACGATTTCTCAGTCTTAAAAGCTGCATCACACCTGAAGAGTCAAACTACAATTTAGTTTTCCCGTCTGAACGTATGTATGAAGTTGGAAGAATAGCAGCTTCTTCCTGAATTCTCAGTGCCCTGTCAAGATTAGCATCCAGATGAAGCTGAACTAGCATCTGGGTTATGCTGAGTCCTAAATAGCCTGCCAAAATTAGCACTTGTCTGACATTTGATTTAGCATCTGGATGACAGTAAGCTTATCGGGACTGGATTTTTGCCTTCAGGAAAAGGGGAGTGCTTCACAACAGAGCACCTGTGTCAAACAGTGAAGCACTGGGATTCTCTTTGACTCTTCAGACTGCCGATAACAAAAACATTCTTTCCATAACTAGCTGTACATCGTGTCCTTTTCTATCAGCCTCATTCCTGACCACAACAGTATTTGCATCACTGACCTTCATATTTCATTGCTGCAGCTCATACTCAGGAACAAAGCTCCACGTTATAAAAATTTCAGCAGTCGTAAAACAAAACAGCTCTATGTATTTAGCAACAGGTCATGGTGATAACTGCCCTGGAGTTCAGCTGGCTATGCACTGAATGCAGAGTTTGATTTCAAAGTCTGCCCTGATAATCAAAGCCTCCTGTGAAATAGGATTTAAGCACCTGAGTGTCATGATAGCCCTCTAAATTCTACTACAGCTGTAAAATCCTTGGTAAATGAAGGAGTGCTCCAGAGCAGGCACAACAGAACTTTTGCAGACACAGGACTGAAACTTTGTCATATGCTCCCACAGCATGGAACAAGGCTTATGATCATTCACAAATGAACTCTTTTGATCTGCCTCTTCCCAAGATCGCTACATGTATGCACAGGTATACGCACAAACACACATGCTCATGCGCACACACTCCTAAACATGAAGCTACGTCTCCTAAAAGCTGAGGAGGAAAAGAATTGTTAAACTATTTTGAAGAGTTTGGATACTGTGGTAATAGAGGACATATAAATACGTGTATGTGCAGACATACTTATGGTATGAATTTTTACTCTTGAGATTGTAATACTTTATTTATTCTATTTAGTCTTATTGCACTAAAATCCATTGTTTCACAAGACTGAAGGTATGCTAATATGTAATAATTAACTTCGTTTTAAAAATGTAAAGTTTGTCATTTTATGACAGCCGGAGCAACAATTTCTGTGCCTGAACAATAAAAAATTTTCTTACCTCTTTAATTTCCATCTAACTAGTTGTCTTATTTTGTGTCCCAGTTAGAGCTTCCTACAGACAGTTCCTTCCACGCTGCAGAATTTCAAGCCTGCTTTCCTAAGGAAACAAGACTTAAACAGTTGTGTACTCCATCCGTTGGTCTGTCAGACCCACTTTGAGCCCACTGTTCAGTTTCAGAAAAAACTGGATGGGAGGTAGAAAGCTCAAAGACGATTTAAATTCTTCATGAAAATTGGCAGTTGCTGAGTGACAGAACTCAGAGGAAGGTATCCTTTGACGAAGAAGTGTCAGGGTAAGCTTGGTATTTTCTGTGAGGCTCATGGGGTTGAGTGGCACGCGCCAAGCTGCAGCGTTTGCTGGAAGGGAAGAGAACAGAAAACCATGGAAGGACGGATACCTGGGATTACTGTGGCCTGAAGAGGGGTGTAGGAACGTGACCCAAATCCATGTGAAACCAGAGATCACTAGTTTGTGGAGCAAGCTGTTCTTCTATGTTTTTTTCAGATGAATGTTATTTATTTATTTATTTATAACAAATCCCAGTGATTAATTCATACACATAAGGGATGCAGAGCTGGAATGTATTATGTATTAGTGCAGTAATAATTTTCAAAAGGAGGGAAAACTAACAATTCCTAATATAAGGCTACATATGCAGATACCTGCCGCTAAGATTATGAGTTTCTGGCAAAATGTACTTGGATGGGATAGCCTACATGGCTTATTTTGCGTTCCGGTGGCGTTTGTATCTCTTCCTAAATCTTGTCACTCGGGTTTTTATATCATGGTCTTTAGTGATCTCTGAATTAGTTTCGGTAAACTGTATGAAGTTAAGAGTTCGGTAATGTCTCTATTGAATGAATAAATACAGGGAAAACCTTTAGCACATTTGATACTGCTTTCAGTGCTACTGACAGCCTGTACAACATGGACAGGGAGGGAAAGAGCATCCTCTTTTCCCTAGCTGGGTTTTAGAGGACCTACCACTGGGGCACGCTGGCAGGAAAGTCTAGAAAAAGCATACATTGCCTGTTCTACAGCAGTTACCTGTCTAAAAAGTGGAGTTCAGATTCCTGAGTCATCTTTCACAGATGCTGAAGTTATTCTTACAAAACAATGTGTCTGCAGCTGTTTGAGCGTATTCAGATTGCTTCTGAAACGTTGAAGTCAGTTGTGTTAGTCCACTTCAGGGACGATGTAGTTTGCTTTGCATAAACAAAGTCTGGGAAGAAAAGTGGAAAAGTAAATTTCTGTTAATTAAAACATACTCTAATGATAAAGTGTGGACAAGACAGCTTGCCCCTTCTCATTAGTTTTGTTTCAATAATTTGCATTCATAAGAATAACTGCATTTATTCTGCTTTTTCTGAAACATCCTCTGCTATTTTGGAATTTATGAAGCAAATTATATGACCCAACTATGTCATCATCGATGAGGGTACATACGTTGCAGTCAAAATGCAAGCACACACGGATAGAATCTGGGATCAGAAATTCAATCAGACTACACCTGCTAATGTGTTCATCTGCCTGCTTTGTAAGATTCTGACGTGTCACATGAGTGACGTATTCTCTAAGCATTAGTCTGGAGTTTTCCTCTGAATAATCAGAATTAACAGCTGCGGTCAGTTGGGCTCAAAATCTGAGGACTCAGTTTTATGAAATGTTACCACGATGGTCTGTTTACCTCCCCCTCTGTGAATGCAACTAACACTGATAGCATTATCATTTTCAGCACAAAGATAGCACTATCATTTTCAGATATCAGTAGTACTTAGGGGCATATAAAATCTAGAGAATGTAAATGATTGGATTAATTAATTATATAACTGGTTATTAATTAAATGATCACAAGAAGGCATTACTCACAGACTTCAATAAGGAGTAGAAAAGAACAGTTGTCCTAGATTGTAACTGCACTAGAAGCAATATTTAAATTCTTTTGGATGAAAAAAGGCTACATTTGGGGACCTTCTTATGTAAAACTGCTTGTACAGTCGTGCATTGCCAGTTTTGCAGCTAGTGTAAAGACTTAGGAATAATTTAGTGTTTACATAGAAAGTTTTCCAGTTATATTGTTTTGTAACACAGAATAGATTATTTTCAGTTTATTACATAGGGGTTTTTTAAAGTCCACTATATAACTTGAAGTATGTAGAGCTAAGGATGCCTGGTTTTTTATGGATTTGGGTCTTGACATTTACCTCATGTATTATAACTCCTTGGTGTCTAAAATGGGCATTACTCTGAAGCTTTTTCCTTACTGCAGGCAGTATGAAGGTATCCATTTCCATAAGGAATTTTTAAGTACTCTGTGCCCAAAACAAAGTTGGTTGTGGTCAGCCAAGGGTTTAAAAATTTATTACAGTGGGAATTCACCCCTGCTCCGTAGCCGTATCCTATAAGAATACCAGGCTAAAATGCCTATGCTTATTAATTTAATTCTGTATGAACGAATCTGTCTTAATGCATTGGGTGTATTGCTCTGAAGTCATTGAAGATGGGGCATGAAGACATGTCATACGTCACAAACTGTGACATGTATTTCAAAATAAGTAGTGTCATTTGACAGATACTTGTGTCTTGTTCCTGTGTACCGGGTGTATGTTCAAATCAAAAGGTGTAGAAAGGAAGAGGTTAAGTAGTGTCTGTTGAACGTTTTGTAAGTAGGTCCATTTACAAAGTAAGATGCAAACTGTAAGTAACATTCCACAAACTGTATTTTATGTGTTATGGAAAGTTTAAACCTTTTTCCACATAGTCAATGGTGTGTCAGATGATCTGTGTACCCTTCAGCTAGTCTGTCAGAGACTTCCTTCTGGGAACCCTGGATGAATCACTTCACACTCCGTGCCTCAGCTCTGCTTCAGCTCTGCTTCCAGAACATTAAGATATCATCTACTATTTTGAATTTACATTTTAAAATACATATTTCATATTTTATGCTTATAATACTTGCTGTGGGCATTAATTCAAAAGACCATAACATGATAATTATATGGCCTCAGAGTAAAATACTGCTCCATATTCAAGCTTGCCTTAGTGGTTGAAGCCGATTTGTTTTTCAAAGATCAAAACAGTTCAATATAAATAGGTAATACATGAAGGACAGAATCCTAGAGGTGCAGCTCAATGGTCAAATAAGTTATAAAACAGATACCATTCAGAGCAGAGCTGTAAATTTTCAAAACCTCTTACATCCTTTTGGTCTCCAGGATCTCGTATTATCTACTGCTTTGTACAATCCAAAAGTTAATGGTTACACAGAATGAGGCATTTTCTGGTTAGCAAGGGAATTAGTTATGTTTAATTACTCTCCTGGTAATCTGTTTTGTGGTAGTTTCTTTCAAGGCTAAGCTAATCAGTAGATAGAAAATCCTCCTACCATCAGTAAAGACTGGATGGAGCTTTTGTATACAAGAGTAGGAAAGGGCTGAACGGCTTTAGCTACGCTCGCTTCCTAAGACTCTCTTAGCAAAGCCCTGTAGAAGGGTGCTGTGCTGACAGGTAAAAGCTGCTGCTTCAATGCCTCCCCACAGCGAGAGGCTGTGACTTCCTCCCAGGGAAAGAACAGGCACAAGGCGAGTAATGAGAAAAACATGCGTAAATGAAGCTTTCAGCGCGGAAGTACTGTCTGTGAAAGTCAATGCCTGAGAAGGCAGTTATTAATAATGATGTAAAAACCCCACAGTATTTCTAGATAGCTTGCTTACAATATTAAAAAGTAACTTGGGATCGTTATTTTTTTTTACCTGGACTTGCAAAACGCAGACTCACATGCACTCACAGCGTTGCTGCACAGGTCTTTTCCCAAGCCTGCTGCTTTCACCATGTTGCTTTTTTCTGTGCTTCCTCAGACATTGCAATAAATGTAACAAACTCCAGAATAGTCATGAATAAGAGGGGGACTTCTCAAATGACGTTTCGTATCAGATCCTCACAAGATGCAGTATTTAGTCCTTTTAAAACACAGAACCTGTTGTGTTTTCCTAAGTTCCAAAGTCCCTTTCCTCAGAGAAGTTTAACTAAAGGCAGCAAGCCAGCTTCCCAGCGAGGCACCTCACCGAGGCCCACCTCAGGATTTCCAGTCTTAGTACCAACTCCTGTCTCCACCAGCTAACACAGAGGACGCAACTGGCTTTATTTTACAAACTGTTAGCACAGAAAGGGGCTGAGCGGAAGGCCGGGAGGGGACACAGGAGGTGCCCCTTTGCGGCGGGGGAGCCGAGGCAGCCCGGCTGAGGGGACCCAGCCCCTCACA
>NW_008795938.1:2053395-2064224 GCF_000699145.1 Aptenodytes forsteri
GCCTCCTCGGGCGCTGCCGCCGGGGTCGCGGCCGGGCCGGGCTGTGGGAACGGGGCCGGGAGGCTTGAGGAATTACCAAGGCGATGCCCGGGCTCCGGAGGGGCCCGCCGGGCCGGGGTGTCGGGAGTGGGCCTGAGGCTTCCCCTCGCCCTGGTGCGCGGGCTGTGCCCGTCCCGCCGCTTCCCCAGGCCCGTCAGCGCGACTGAGCTGGCGAGCGGCGCCGCCCGCCGCGGTAGCCTGGGTGAGGGGGTGCGAGCAGCGCTGCCTCACTGCCCTTTATTCATCTGTTGCAAACTACCGAGGGCTTTGTGTAGTAAGCGTGTTTGGGTTTTACCCTCGGAGTGATTCCAGCAGCCTTCAGCAAGCTGCAGGTTTTTTCTTGCAGTGTCTAATACAAAGACTATATTTAGAGAAGTGCATGCTGAGGAAAGCATTATGTTGTGAAAATCCCTTCCGAGGCTTGGAGAGGACTCGTTCTCATTTCCTCCTGATCCTTTGCTCCGTATCCTTGCCTTGCTCCCTCACTTCATCCTTCAGGTATTTTTCTAACAACTCCTCCAGCTAAACAGCCAAATCTCTCATTCGCATCTGTCTGTTTTGCTACAGTTTTTAGAAAAGCCTTTTTCTTTGGACTTTAAGAAACATTCAGTACAAAAACAGGTGGCTGTTCCATTAATGAAGGCATACTAAGGAAAGCAGGTATCTCTAAGAGTTGATATGTGCACCCAGTGTCTAGTGTCTTTTATCTCCACTGAGCTCAGTGACCCCATCGTATCCTCCATACATCTGCCACCAGTGGGCTAAAGGATGGTACCTGCTGGAGTTACTTTGGTTGCCAGCAGTCTGTGCAGACCAGGTAATGAGCTGGTATTATTGTCTTTATTCTGAATAAGGTCGTTAATTTGGGTCTGTTTAGTCTTTGGTCTCTTACAACTGGAAATATTTTAGACCTCTATTCATTTGCAGTGTTTGGATTAAACTTGCAAATGTGCTTAACTTACGTAGGAGGGACAAATGTGATGGTTGCATAGCCTTGCTTTGTAAAGCACTAGGATAAAAGGTACAGCATCTAAGGCAAGATAGTTCTTACATTTTTCGGCGTGCTTCAGTTGGTCATCCACCTCCAGTGGAATTCCTGTCCAAACATTTTTACATATTTTGTAAAGCTCTCCAGTCAGATTTCACATGGCACCAAGTTTAATGTGGAAACATCAGGCTGTGTTCTTATCTTCACCTACATGTACGTTCCTGTTGCTGAGATGTCCCCGTACTTCCTTTCATATGGTGGCTATGGGAAAGCAATGTCTCTCACAGCTCATCTGCAAGACTGCTTTTCTGTCTTTGTTTAAGCTTCTCTTGAGGAAGCATTTCTTGCTGTTAAGTATAGAGAATCAGGTTGTTCTCAGTGCGCAGCTAAAACCAAGAAAAACAAAATGGCGTGTTTGGTCACCTTTCCCTAACGCTTGTGTACAGGCAGGACTGGGACAGTGAATCAGTGAGCAGTGTCATTAGTGTTGCACATCCCTAAAGGTGCTCTCAACTGAATGTAGGAATAGCTGCCGTTTCTCTTCTCACACGAATGTGTGTTTTGCATGATCGGTAACCTGTATCAGTCTGAAGATGCGTTTTAAAAAAAGTAACTGGATGCATAGTGTCTGATTATAGTTGTTGCAGAAACACCTTGGAGTTTGTCCTTTTGGAGAAACTTAACAGGTATAAGATAATTCTCCATGTTTGGGAGAATTCTAGAATTTTTATTCTAGGACTGGTGCTTTTTTTAAATGTAGCTTTTCCCTGAAAATACCTCCATGTGAGGAATTGCAGCAATAAAACTCATAGTGTCGCCAGGTAGACAAAGCCTAACTATGTGTGTAGCAATATTAAGTTAGGCTTTTGCCTTATGGGTGGGAATACAAAGATTTGTGCAGGAACGCACTGAAAAGCTCTTCCACAATTATATATTTGAAATAGGAAATAAGAGAGTGAAGGAATTTTCCTTACTGCCTGTTTCTCAGATTTTTTAGCTGAGCTGTAAAAATTTCTGTATTTACATTCTGCTGTGACTCTGGTCTCAGATTTTTTTTCCTCAAACTTTCTAAGCTAATGGCAGCCTCAGTAAATATGTTAGGTGAAGGTTCAGGAGACTCTTACCCTCTCTGTCGTGGACAGAAATCACTTCTTAGCAGAGTGATTGCTGCAAAGTGTTCTTCCCCCTCTGTGCCGCATCCGTTGTGGGCAGCTTGGGAACATGATGCGTTTGGTTTCCTGACGTTAGCCGCACTCTGTGCTCCCTGTGTCCCTGCTTCTCCTGGGGAGACTTCAGAAGGTGGTCCCAAGGCTGCTGGTCTCCTGAGAGATGAGGCCAGACGCTGCCCTTGGACGTGCACTGAGTCCTTACCGCTGCTACCCCGGGGTGATGCTCAGTTTATCCTGAAGGTTGTGAATTGAAGCGGTCATGAATCTGGCATGGGAGCTCAGTCACGCCGGATGGCCGCACAGAGGGCAGGGTGGGAGTTGAGGCTCACGTGAAAGCCTGCTGTTGGGGTAGCGGCAAAGAGTGAAAGCAAAAGCATGTAGGAAAGGTTTGGCTCACCTGATGCTGTAAGCTGTTAGCTCACCCAGACAGGGGGGTGGTGGGGATTGCGTTACATTGCTGGGGCTCAGGCTCAGGTGACCATAGAGCTGGTTTGTGGTGTGGCAGTGTCACGGGGTGAGGGAGCCTGTACCAGTGGAGGAGCATGGTGCTGATGTCGTCTGTCATGGATATTCAGATGTCCAGACGCTGGCTGTCTGAAATACAGAAATTCAATTTCAAGGTGATGTTGGCGGCTTAGATTTGAGAAGCTGTACCTGGGCTTGTTTGCCTACCGGTTTGTGAGCAGAAGAGATGTTTGCAAGTTCCTAGAAGATAACTGATGTCTCTGCTTGGAAGCTTCAGATTTTAGTATAGCACAAATAATGATCATTGTGGGCTTAAGCTGTTGTGCCTGATCACTGAGACAGGAGAGCAGACCTGAACTTGGCCGTTGCAATCGGTGTGTTTATGTATTAAGACAGAAAATGCAGTAAGTCACTTAATGCAGAAGTGACACTGCATGCGTGCCTTTGGGCACACATCCTGATTAGATGGGATTTCCCATATTTAAGGGGGCTGAAGATGAATCATTGGCATACACCAATAGATACTAAAATATAATACAGATCATAGCATGTTCATGTGTATGATATACTGTATAAATCACAGTATACTCCAAGAAGCAGAATATCTCGGTATCAAAGCTGGCTGGCTGACACTTCTAATAGGCAATAGAGGCCCTGAGCAGCTGTGGCCTAAACACTTCTGTGGCCTTTCTTTTGGACACACCAAGTTGAGTTGTACTAGACAAACATTATTAAATGTTGCAAAGTCAAAGCTGCAAGGTCAGGATTCCCGAATTCTCTCTCTGTGCAGAGGTGGGGGAGGTGAAGAAGCAGTCCAGACAGCAGAAGAGCACAACAGATGGGGGAGAGATGGAGAGCAAGGGCCAACACTTGAAAGAGTGTCTAGCAGATCTGTGAAAGATTAAATCTTTCATTGCCTCTCTACATACAAGTTATGCATGCTTGCTCCAGGTGGTTGTTTTTTACATCTCTTGTGGCAGATACTCTTACACACTTACAAAGGAGTCTTTCAAATCTGTTTATTAATGGTACCTAAACACATCTGACTATAATATTTAGTATTCTAATTCTGAACTATTCTGAAAAGCATAATTAAGCGCTCTGAACACTGTTGTACAGGGGAGGTTTTCAGAGTCTTTAGTTCAGAAGGGAGATTGGAGACCTATAAAAATGAGAGATTTCTCTTCTAATACCAGGAAAGAAAAATGCCCCAAAATGACCGAGCACTTTTTTGAAGTATTGCATCAGTAAATTCTGCGCATCAAATCACACAAGGAATAATTTTGTTTGCCTTCATGAGATTTAAAGAGACTGTTGGATTTCTAACACTTGCAGTTACCAGCTTTAAGGTAAATAAAAATGCTAGTCATTTTCCTAAGTCCCTACAAACAGTTTGCTTACCAGAAATGACAGCAATTTGAATGTCTTCTGACCTGGTTATTGGGATTGGCATTTAAATATGGCTGGTTACAAAAATGAATGATCCAGTCAACTAATACTGAAGGCTACTGTATGTCCTGACTGTTTATTTCACTCTCAGCAAACCCATGCAGAGCAAGCATTGCTGTTGTCCTTATGTAAACTAAGAGAACTTAATATCCCCGCAGTAGATAAAGCTAATTTCCTGAGTCCTGTTTTTTGTTTGATAGTGCAGTTGAGATGCAGCTGCCAACTTCTCACTGCTGGAAGGTGTTTAGGGAAGATCAATAATTTAGCTGTCCAAACACACTTCATATGCAGTTTTAATTACCTTTGAAAATGTCTTGTCAGATGAAAAATTGTTTGTTTTGGTCTTAATTGGAGGAAAATGGTTCAGTGTGGACCACAGCTGATACTCTGTTGTGGCTTGTTTATGTGTCTTTATTTGGAGCAGGGAGGGAGATCAGGGATTTGGAGGTTTGGAACTAGTTTTGGCTCTTTTGGACCACTGCAACAAATTGGTGGGGTGGTCATCTCAGAAATGTGAAGTTCCTATAGCTTTCTTGAAAACTGGTATCTGGGTAGAGAAAAGGTATCCTCTTAGCAGCATATTGCCTCCCCTAAAAGAGGCACAATGTGAACTCATCTTCAGCATAGGGCACCAACAAAGGTGGTGAGCAGGGCTCACTGAGCAGGGCTGGTCAGGAAGGAAGGAAGGAGTGTCTCCCAGCAGGTAGGAGAGCTTCACTTGGAGCTCATATGTTCTCGTGCACCAAAACAAAACCCACAGAACTGTGGAGGGTGGTGGTGGGGGTGTATGTAGAAGAACACTACCCCTCTACCCCCCCAATTCCTAATTCAGATGGTTAGAGTACCAACTGTTACTAATCTGCACATTAAAGTTTCCCACGTTTCTTAGAAAATTCTCTCTTGGGGGAAATGTAGTATTTTACCTGTAACTTGATAGGTGATTGATTTTTTTTTTTAATTACAGAAAAAAATTCTTTACCTTCTTTTACATTAAATGGTGAAAGATAGATTTTTAGTATATCTTTTGAATTACCTTTCTTAAGTACTAGTGTTTCAGGTTTGTGAATGTCACACCGCTACCCCAAGGTAGGCTTTTGGAAACTAACCGGGTATTTTGTTCTTAGATTTCTGTTTTAGAGAACTGCACTTTAATCCAGATGCCTGTGATCCACTAGAACTCTATTTAGAAAATGTTAACTCCAATATTTTGAACACAGTAGGATTTTTGCAGATGTAAGGAAGGTAATAGAAGGAAAAAGTAATGTGCAAACTTCAAAGTTCAACTGAATTCTAATTTTAAAATGAAATCAGATAATTCATCAGTCTTTTTCTTCAAAAATCATGTTTTAATTTTTTTCTTGGGAAAAAAAAAGTTGAGCTATTTTAAAAAGTAGTAAATATTAGGGTATTCCCTGTGTTCTCTTGTGGATCCAAATCTGCAGTGGTACATTTGAAGGTAGTATCTTTAAATAGAAACTTAATGAATGAAGTGGTACTGTGAAGCTTTTCATTGTTCTGTTGAATTCAGAGTACCTATCTCTGCTTATTTTGTAATGTGAATTATTTCAGTAGATATTCTTCTACGGAGCACATAAAGTGTTTAAAACTGGTAGGACTGTACTTGGCTCTACCTCACCCTGAAAAGAGGGGAGAAAAAAAATATCATCTCAGTCTACTGAAGTTGAAGCATACAGACTTCAAGACACAGGTTATAGTACACCAAGATTATATAAAGCTAAAGACACTTTTTTTCCAGAAATAAAATTTTCGAGCTAGTCCACTGGAAACTGAGATGGATGTAAATGTTTTTCAAGTTACACAACCACAGTGTGCATTTGTTTATCTTTACCTTTGAAATTTGAAATACTTACATCAATGTTAAGTAACTTCAGTTGCATCTGCTTTATTAACAAATTCCTTCTAGGTTGTCATTCTGTTGTAAGTTGTCATTCTGTTGTAAGAGGAGTCTGGAAAATGATGGAAACAAATAAATGGGATGTAGTAATTCCTTTTTCTATAGCATTTGTTTTTTCCAGCACACCATTCAAGTATGCTTAGTCATATATAGCAAATAGATGCAAAAGTAGGGCATTTCAGTGTACCTAAATTAAACTTCATGGATTATCTCACCAAGCATCTGATACTTTATACAGCTGAAAAAGGCTGCTTTGTGGAAGTGACTTTAATATTGTTTTTAAGTACTTAGCTAGTTGTGATTTATGACATTATGTTGATGTCCTGCTGAATTAATGAGAACTGAATGAATTGCCTGCATTGCACTGGGTTTCTAGAAACCTGTTAGTGCAGAAAGTAGTTAGTGCTCTGTTTATAGTTAACACAACAATTTGCTCTGCATTAGCCTTTGAATTACACACCACTATGTGTATTCTTCAGTTGTGGTTAAAATGACAATAATACTTTAATGTGGTAGATGAAGAATTAGAAAACAGCTTATGGCATTTTTACTGTTGTTCATGTATAGATTGAACTCTTGCCCAAAAGCAGCATTTCTGTAAAGCTTCAGGAACATAAGTTCTGTTGCCAAGTGAAGAAATTATTGAAGTCAGCTGCTACAGAAGTAATGGCATACAAAAATGCTACAATATGCAAAACACTTCATTATCATTACTCTATAGCAGATACAAAGGCAGCATCTGAAAGGCTGCTATGACTATGTAATGAAAGTGAGGGGTCTAAGTTGCTGAAGAAAACAGTGAGGAAAGTATAAGGAAAAAAAAATCTCTTAGCTAAAGCAGCCCACTGGGCTTCTACAGCATGAGGGGTGATGTAGCAAACTGGTGGAAGCCTAGCCAGGAACAATATTAGAAACAATTCTGAGCAATTGACAGCTGGTTAGTACATCAATCAACGGTAGACGAGCAAGAGTGCTGGTCAGGTAGGACTCGCCTACTACCTTTCTTTTATGGTAGGTGCTGACATACTGCATCGGTTAACCTACTACCTTTTTTTTCATAAGCAAGCAGTTAATGGCCTGTATAATATCTAATAACCCAGACTGGGAAGGGAGGAGGAACTGGGCTTAATGCCTGCAGCTTGCAACTCAGCAGTAGTTTGTAATTGAAGACTTGATTCATGTTTAAAGCTTTATAGAGAACTTAAACCTGAGCCTAGGTAATGCTGATTCTCAGTAGGACTTTGTTTTGGGAAGCTGCATCGTTTCTCTGCTACTTTAGCTAAGGCAAATGCTCATTGTAAAAGCCATCCTGTAAACAATGCATTGAGTTTGTGGATTGCATTTTTTAACTATTAAATTATCTGAAACCAATGCATTTTAAGTTCACCCAGGACCTGCAGCTGCTCAGTGAAACTGGTTCTCAGGTTCACTTCAGAGAGGGCTTCAGAGCACTCCGGCTAGTCAGAATGAGCTGGACTGCAGGTCCCTGAAAGATCTGGGTGTCCCAAAATGGGTTAATCCACTAGTACCACAAGCATGATTCTGCTGAAACCTGCCCTGTTGTTAGCAAAAGGTTGAGCCAGAGACTTACGAAAGTATCAGTTCAATCAGCCTGGAATTTTTCAGTAAAGACTTAAATTTGACTAGGTTTTTTTCCAAATGTGGTGACCCTACCATCTAATTTTTTTCTCTAGCAAAACAGTGTAAGATCAGACTTGATGCATTTAGTGTTTCTAGTGCAAAAGCAATTAGGAGAACACACTTCCCCATTTAAGAAGTTTGAGAAGTTTAAGTCAAACAACTTCTGTGAAAGCAAAGTCACAGAATCATAGAATGGGGTTAAGGTTGCTGTGGCTGTCCTTCTAGCAGACCCTTCTCTGTGGAGCACTTGAAATGTGTCTCCAAGGTGCAGATTTCTACTGGGCTGGTTCTGCCATGGCTAACTGCTCAGTTTATTTTTATCTTTGTCCTCTGTGCTTTATTATCTAAATCGGAAGCTGAATCATGCTTTAATCCCACTTATTTGTATGCAGATTATTTTTACATTACGAAATAGGAAAGCTTAATATGTGATTGGAGCTCTTAAGAAATCAGTAAGTTCAGTGTCTGCCTGACCTGTGAGGAAAACTGGATTTGTTTTTAGCATGACAGATGAAGATCTAATTTAACTAGTAGTTAACACTAGAACATAGGAGAATTACTTGCATGCAACTATAGATTGCCAGTCTTTGACTGTGGTACTTAAGCAAATTTTGAGTCAGTGTTTCTTATTTGTCGAGGAAGCTAAGAGTGTAGTATTTGAAGCACGTGCTATATTCAAAGCTGTTTCTAGTTCAAAACGTAACACTTCTGGAAAAATACTTTGTTCCATATTCCTGTCAAAACAAATGCTAGTTTCTTTCAAAACTGAGACCACCAACTTCGTCTGCTTGGGAGATGTGGTTAATCTAGAGAGACAATTTCTGAAAATACAGGACTTTTAATAGGGCTGTACTCTGCTTAGAAATGGTTAGATGATTATACCTATAGTGGTCATAGTATTTACCTCTTCAGGTTAAAATTCAAACTTCTGTTATTAGCTGTTGCTCTCTTAAGTCCATTTGTTTGATGATTCTTTCTGTAGAAATTAGGTAGATGGGAAAGCAGTGATCTGTTGTTGTTTTCCTGCTGGGGTTGCTGGGGTGTGTGTGTGGGGGCAAGTTCATTCTGGAAATTTGAGAGAGTAACCATTTCTAGATCTATGCTTTCTTTTTTTTCCCCTTGTTTCTAGTCAGACATTTAGTTTAACTCCTGAATGAGCAACAGTCGTAAAACAACTGGTTGGTACACTGAGGCATTAACTCCACCCTGGTGCAGTGGCAGTTTAAGGTAACGTGGAGGTTAGTGCTGTAAATTCAGGATAAGCCTTGTAATGAGAGTATGAATATACTTTTTTATATATATATTCATATATAGCCAAAATGCATCTGAAAAGTTCCTGTTAATCTTAGTGTACTCGGATGAGATGTAGAAGGTGCTCGATTCACAATTTCACTCTGGACAACGTTCACATTACTGTTTTGAGAGAGCATACTATTTTATCCTAATGTTTATGTTAGCGATGTCAGTAAGACTTGCCTACGGCTTTTCTTTTCCCCATTCTCTAAATCAAGGATCATTATCCACATATGTAGACAACAGTGGGTATTCAGATGTTGCCTGGCTTCGTGTTGCTTCTGTATTTGTGGCTACAAGCCATGTCCTCGTTGCGCAGCGTGGTTCCTGGAATGCCAGCATTACTCAAGGACAGCAGACCCACAGGTCAAACTGAGTGGGGTGAGACTTGCCAGAAGTGGGAGCTAAGCCTCCAGAAGGAAGGCAGTCAAGCAAATGTCTCTTGCCTAAATGACTGTTAAAGGAGCTCTGTGAAAAATTATCCTTTCATTAAAAAAGGATCAGGCCAGAAGATATGAGAAGAGGGGTTTTTTTTAGGCATTTGGTCTAGACCTTTTCTCCTTTAGGCTCCTAAAGAAAAATAACTCCGTCATAGAACATGTTCTGCTCACCTGAGCGTGTTTTCCAATGCAAGCTCTTCTGGAAGCCTGCTTTGCATTGCATCTCTGCTCTGAGGTTTAAGAACACTACTGAAGCTATGCCTCAATGTATTTTTGGCCAGTTTGTCCCTGTTTTCATATGCTAATGCACTTTTAGCTAGAATAGCTCTCATGTATATATTAATGCATTTTATTTTACAATCTTGCATGCTATTGAGGTCAGATTAATAGGCATACAGTTGTACTACTTGTTTCTTCCCACTCTCCATGAATACGTCTGCTTTTGGGTATTTCGGCTAATGCCACCCATAGCTGACTACCCTTGTGCTCTGATGCGACATTTCCTGTACGTTTTACCCTTATTTTTCCTGCTCCAGGAGCCTCAGCAAGTGGGACTCAGCAAACACTGTGTTTCCTGTGTGTTGATAGACCCATAGCCGATAACTTCCATTCATCGGTACTTTTCAGTTTCCCTTGCTCTTACTGATTTTTCCAGATAACCGCTGGAAGAAATTACTTAACCTGCAGTGCAAGGCTCCAGACCTGTGTGTGGCCCCTCATGTAGGCTTTTACAACTTCAACACCAAGAAATGCCAAGCGTACTCCAGTTTTGAAGATCCTGAGCTCTGTAGGAATAGCATTTTTATTTTCTAGCCCATGTCTAGAAAGTCACTCTGCAGTCTGGCAATTTCTGGAAGCATATTGCTAAATTTAAATGTTTTGTGTTTTGCAGTATACTCCTTGTAGTGAACTGGCAGGCTTCTTAATGTTCTTTGTAATTTTTTTAGGTTTTCTGTGTTAGTATGGGTAAGTTTTGCAGGCGTATGTGCTATTACTCCATGACACTTAGTTTAGGTTTTTTTCAATTTTATGAGGTTTTCTTCAGTTTCATGGGCCAAACATGACCGCTTATTCCATGGAAGGAAGTGACTTTTCATAAAAAGGTTAGTGGTAAAATGAAGTAGAAGGATTACTTTGGATGAGAACTTTTTTCTGTAAAACATCAGAGCTCTGCTGTTTTACTTCATTTAAGTCTTAATGAGGATTTTAAAAAAGAAAACCTGAAGAAACTACCTTACACAAAGTTACCTACATAAATGTTATTGTGTCCTGGTTTTGGCTGGGATAGAGTTAATTTTCTTCCTAGTAGCTGGTACAGTGCTGTGTTTTGGATTTAGTATGAGAACAATGTTGATAACACACCGATGTTTTTGTTGTCGCTAAGCAGTGCTTACACTAGTCAAGGACTTTTCAGCTTCCCATGCTCTACC
>NW_008795938.1:2064774-2065575 GCF_000699145.1 Aptenodytes forsteri
CGAAGGGTTGAGATAACGACAGATCTGACCAGAGCGTGTTAAAACAAATTTGTGGTAAGCATTCATTATATTAGTTTAATAGTCGCTGGTCACAATATTGATTCATTTGCTCTCAGAGTTGTTGTGCTTGTTCTCAAGACTTGTGTTAGGTAACACTGTACTTGCCGTGTGCACTCCCTGTGGTGCTGTTTATCACCGCTGGGAGTTGGATTAAAGTTACCGCTTTGCCGTACTGTGTAACACTAGCTTATGGTATGATAAAATTAATGGTCGTGAGATTGTACTCAGCACTGCCGTCATCCCCGTACTTCGGGAGCCATCTCTCGGAAACTATTAATAATTACACTTTTTACCTCTTCTTGGAGAGCCAGTCTATGGGGGAGACACCTTCCTTCACCTTCCCCTTCTCCTCCAGCCTAGTTACAACAGCTCTTGAGAATTTTGAATATCCTTGGGATGTTCAAACCAGCATGTTCCTATTGCCATGTCTGCTGAATGTGTTTCAGGCCTTGTTTAAGGTTAAACAACTGTTTAAGAATACTACCCAGAGATCTGCCCTGAGGCTGGATAGTTATGAGTGGGAGGGTGTGTGGGATGGTATGTGCAAGTGTCTAGGACAGTGGGCACCTCCAGTGTTTTGGAACTTCACCCCTGAGCAAGTGCAGAATCCTGAAAAACTAGTAAAATATTTGGAAAAAGTATGCTGTTACCCTGGCGACTCCAGAGAGAGACAGATCACTGCAACGTGCTGGGGCCTGGCCCATGCCTACTGAGCCCTGTTCAACACTATTCAGAACCCTC
>NW_008795938.1:2065941-2067989 GCF_000699145.1 Aptenodytes forsteri
GGACCACCATGGAGAGAGGTATCCAGTACCTGAGGGAATTAGCCGTGATTTATGATGACTTGGACAACAAGCAGTTATCCAAAGATCCAGCTGAAGTCAAGTGCACGCGACCCATGTTGCAGAAGTTTATACAGAGCGCACCATCGTAGTATGCCAACTTATTGGCAGTAATGACCTGGAAAGATAGAGAGGGACAAATGGTGGATGAATTGGCTGGCCAATTCTGGCAATACGAAGAAAATCTCTGTTTCTGCCTCATCTCAGCTGTGGAGAAACTGATCCAGCAAATCAAAGAGGATAGATCCTACTCCCCTCTTGTACAGACCAGTATCTCAGCTATTAGGAGTAAGCGTCCCTCTGCTCAAGAGGGAGGATATAGTGGGTACACACCACGGGGCACTCTGTGGTTTTACCTACGTGACCACAGAGTGGACATGAGGAAGTGGGATGGAAAATCTACCTCAGCCCTAGAAGCATGGTTATGTGAGTTGCAAGGAAAAACAGTCACGCAAGGGGGTTCTTCCAGGAAAATTGCTGCTCCAGTCTCCAGTGAGCAGTTTTCCAGACAGAGCAGAAGGGTTGATCTTACTCATGATCTTAATGAAGGGACTTCTGATTCATATTTACTCCCTCAATTGTATGAGGTTCAACAAGGCCAAGTGCCGGGTCCTGCACTTCGGCCACAACAACCCCATGCAGCGGTACAGGCTTGGGGAAGAGTGGCTGGAAAGCTGCCTGTCAGAAAAGGACCTGGGGGTGCTGGTCGACAGCCAGCTGAACATGAGCCGGCAGTGTGCCCAGGCGGCCAAGAAGGCCAATGGCATCCTGGCCTGTATCAGAAATAGTGTGGCCAGCAGGAGTAGGGAAGTGATCGTGCCCCTCTACTCGGCACCGGTGAGGCCGCACCTCGAATACTGTGTTCAGTTTTGGGCCCCTCACTACAAGAAGGACGTTGAGGTGCTGGAGCGTGTCCAGAGAAGGGCAACGAGGCTGGTGAGGGGTCTGGAGAACAAGTCTTATGAGGAGCGGCTGAGGGAACTGGGGTTGTTTAGCCTGGAGAAAAGGAGGCCGAGGGGAGACCTCATCGCTCTCTACAACTACCTGAAAGGAGGTTGTAGCGAGGTGGGTGTCGGTCTCTTCTCCCAAGTAACAAATGATATGACAGGAGGAAATGGCAGTTGCACCAGGGGAGGTTTAGATTGGAGTGGTGAAACATTGGAAGAGGCTGCCCAGCCTCTCCTCCTCCTCCAGTGGTGGAGTCCCCATCCCTGGAAGTATTTAAAAGACGAGTAGATGAGGCACTTAGGGACATGGTTTAGTGGACATGCTGGTGTTGGGTTGACGGTTGGACTCGATGATCCTAGAGGTCTTTTCCAACCTCAATGATTCTATGATTCTATAAGTGAGTAGGGAAGCCTATGACCGGGACTAGGGGGGCCCTGCCCCCAGCCAGGTGGAGGAAGGGGACAACCTGCAATACATGGATGACATCGTTGTATGGGGTAGCACAGCAGAAGAAGTTTTGAGAAAGGGAGGTAAATAGTCCAAATCCTTCTGAAGGCCGGTTTTGCCATAAAACAAAGTAAGGTCAAGGGACCTGCACAGGAGATCCAGTTTTTAGGAATAAAATGGCAAGATGGACGTTGTCAGATCCCAGTGGATGTGATGAACAAAATAACAGCCATGTCTCCACCAACTAGTAAAAAGGAAACACAAGCTTTCTTAGGTGCTGTGGGTTTTTGGAGGATGCATATTCCAAATTGCAATCTGATTGTAACCCTTCTCTATCAAGTGACTTGGAAGAAGAACAATTTCAGATGGGGCCCTGAACAATGACAAGCCTTTGAACAAATTAAAGAGGAGAGAGTTCATGCAATAGCCCTTGGGCCAGTCCAGGCAGGGCTCTACACCGCAGCCGGGGAGAATGGCCCTACCTGGAGCCTCTGGCAGAAAGCACCAGGGGAGACTCGAGGTCAACCCCTAGGGTTTTGGAGTTGGAGAAATAGAAGATCTGAGGCCTGCTATACTCCAACTGAAAAAGAGATATT
>NW_008795938.1:2068025-2069346 GCF_000699145.1 Aptenodytes forsteri
AGGAGGTGACGCGTGCTGAAGAGGCCCCACTGTATAATAAACCGCCAGAAAATGAGAAGCAATATGCCCTGTTCACTGATGGGTCCTATTGTATTGTGGGAAAACATCGAAGGTGGAAAGCTGCTGTGTGAAGTCCTACATGACAAGTCACAGAAAATGCTGAAGGAGAAGATGAATCGAGTCAGTTTGCAGAGGTGAAAGCCATCCAGCTGGCTTTAGATATTGCTGAATGAGAAAAATGGCCAGTAGTTTAACTTTGTACTGACTCATGGATGGTGGCAGATGCTCTGTCGGGGTGGCTACAACAATGGAAGCAGAGCAACTGGCAGCGCAGAGACAAACCCATCTGGGCTGCTGAATTATGGCAAGATGTTGCTGCCCGGGTAGTGAACCTGGTTGTAAAAGTACGTCACGTAGATGCTCACATACCCAAGAGTCGGGCCACTGAAGAATATCGAAACAATGAGCAGGTGGACCAGGCTGCTAGAATTGAAATGGCTCAGGTGAATCTGGACTGGCAATATAAGGGTGAGCTATTTATAGCTCAGTGGGCCCATGGCACATCAGGATATGTAGAAAGGATGCAACATACAAATGGACCTGTGATCGAGTGGTGGAGTTGACTATTGATGCCATTGCACAGGTCATCCATGAATGTGAAACATGCACTGTAATCGGGCAAGCCAAGTGGTTAAAGCCTCTCTGCTGTGAAGGACGATGGCTGAAATATCAATATGGGAAAGCCTGGCAGATTGATTGTATCACACTCTCTCAGACCTGCCAAGGCAAGTGCCATGTGCTCACCATGGTGGAAGCAACCACCGGATGGCTGGAAATGTATCCTGTGCCCCATGCCACCGCCCGGAACACTATCCTGGGCCTTGAAAAGCAAGTCTTATGGTGACATGGCACCCCAGAAAGAATTGAGTCAGACAATGGGACTCATTTCCGAAACCACCTCATAGACACCTGGGCCAAAGAGCACAGCATTGAGTGGGCATATCCCATCCCCTATCATGCACCAGCCTCCGGGAAAATTGAACGATATAATGGACTATTAAAGACTACGCTGAGAGCAATGAGTGCTGGGACATTGAAACATTGGGACACACATTTAGCATAAGCTTCTTGGTTAGTTAACAGTAGGGGATCTGCCAGTCAAGCTGGCCCTGCCCAGTCAAAACTTCTATGTACTGTAGAAGGGGGTAAAGTCCCTGTGGTGCACATAAAAAATATGCTGGGGAAGACAGTCTGGGTTATTCCTGCCTCAGGCAGAGGCAGACCCATCCATGGGATTGCTTTTGCTCAAGGACCTGGGTGC
>NW_008795938.1:2069364-2069755 GCF_000699145.1 Aptenodytes forsteri
TGATTTGAATTGTATGATGTTAATTGCTATATAATACTGCATGTCATCACTACTATGGTTGCTATGTGCCATATCAACAGTATCACAGTAAGAATCACCTAAATTAATGAAGAATGAATTTTTATGGAAACCGAGCAAAGTGCAACGATAATAAAACCGAGCAAAGTGCAGCGGTGATGGAATCAGAACTGGCTTCAGCGTGCAAGAATCCCAACACCACACACCATCTCTCCTGCCCTGAAGGACTGTTATGACAGATGGAGCCCAAAGTCATGGTCTAAATGAAGTCAACGGACATTTTAGAGGGATGGCCCGTAGACTAAGGGAATGATATCTGTGTGTATATATCAAAAGACAGGAAAGGTGGTGGTGATTAATTGGGTTGTATTGG
>NW_008795938.1:2070093-2082065 GCF_000699145.1 Aptenodytes forsteri
GGGGCGCTGCTCAGGGACTGGCTGGGCATTGGTCAGTGGGTGGTGAGCAATTGTTTTTCATTTGCATCACTTGTCTTTCTTGGGTTTTATTTCTCTTTTTGTTATTTTCCTTTTCATTACAATTTTTTGTTATTGTTAGTTATTTTATTTCCATTATTAAACTGTCTTTATCTCAACCCATGAATTTTCTCACTTTTACCCTTCTGATTCTCTCCCCCTTCCCACCGGGGGAGAGTGAGTGAGTGGCTGTGTGGTGCTCAGTTGCTGGCTGGGGTTAAACCATTGACACGGGTGTTGGCATAACTCCATTTTTCTTCAGGTAGACTTGATACTCAGATCAAAATGCTACTCCATACAGCTTGAAATACTGAATAAACTCAACATGGGTCTGTCATAATAGTAGTTTTTTCACATTTTAGCCAAGAATGTCAATACTTGGTATAAAGATATCTCCTCTGTAAGACTGTAAAGACTTGCTCTTGGATGTTGAAAGTGGAGAGTGGCCTGTCAAGCCCTTTCCTTTTGGAAGGATGACCGCAACAACTGTAAATCAGAGCTTCCTCTGAAGGAAGAAGAATCTGCAAGGTGTCTTCATGCAGAAGCTAAAACGTGTGGGCCTTTTTGAGGGGTTGGGTCGTAAGACCCAAGCCTGGCATGGGTTTGTGGGCCTGTCTGATCAGTGCGCTCGGGAGCCACGACCCCTGCAATCTGGGGTTTTCTGTACGTCACAAGTTCCTCCCAGGCTCTTTGAGGAGGTTATCGTGCACACAGCAACTGGACTGTCTGATCTTTGCCTTCAGCTTTTTTAAAGTAAAAAGGAGGTGGTGGTCCTAGTTTGTCTTATTCTTTATCCTCGGTGCAGAGCTCTTTTAAGAAGCAGTATTTGTCATAGTTTTAGTACGGCATTCAGGTCCTGGTTATGAGGCAGGACCAGAGGCAGTGGGCACAAACTGAAATGCAGGAAGGTCTATCTGAACATTGGGAGACACTTTCTCACTGTGAGGGTGACTGAGCACAGAGACAGGTTACCCAGAGAGGTGGTGGATGCTCCATCTCTGAAGATCTAAAGCCATCTGGACATGGTCCTGGGCAAGCGGCTCCAGGTGGCCCTGCTTGAGCAGCGGGATTGGACCAGATGACTTCCAGAGGTCCCTTCCCACCTCAGCCACTCTGTGATTCTGTGGCCTCTGACCACAAGAGCTGTAGGCCCTTCTCTGCTTCTTTGGAGTAGTTACATGAAAAGCAGCTGATGATTAGCATTCCTGTTTGATATACTTGACTGTGGTTAGGCTCAGGCAGGCTGTCCCTTTGTGAGTTCTTAGATGAATGAACTTGTGAGTTATTTATCTTTGAGCTAGAGACATGAGGCTAGAGATGAGCAGACTGTTTTAATATCTGGAGCCTTTTGCAAATTAGGATGATTCATTAACTCCGTAGATGTAGCTTAGCCATTTAAACTCAAGGCCCTGACTTTTCATTTGTCTTGTTGCTTAGTGATACCTGCTTACTTGTTCTAGAGCTAAATTCAAAGAGGAGACCTCTACGCATTAGATACCTGTTCTGCAGTGCTGCTCTCAGCAAGAGTAGAAGCGTCCACGGAAATTGTTCAGCCAGTCGTCAGAATACTGGCAGCTTATTTGCTGAGCATCTTCTGCTTTCTGAAGCTGTTGATGAAATAATTTAACACACCTAAGGCAAATATAAGTTACAGAACAGACTGTTCCACAGCAATGATACTACCTGTACCTCTCCTTGCTAGCAACACCAATGAAATGTTAGCTATAGGCTCACCACTGATGTGGCTCAAAAGCCTGCAAATGTTCATACAGAGATTCATTACACTGTCATTGTTCTGACATAAAAGCTCTCAACGACCAAGTTGAAAGATAGCCTGCTGACAAATTAGCCAAATAAATGAGGTACATAAAATTGCAAGATGGAGTTTGCAGTTTCTGTTGTGTGTGGAAGTAATAGCCTGTGGAAATAGCAGCCTGAGAAACGTATGCTGCAGCAGCAGTCTGCTTGTCAGGTGCTCGTGTTTCATTCACAGCAGATATTTCTAGAGGAAGCATGAATGGGAAACCTGATTTTAGTAACACAGTTGATTTTTTTGAGGCTATTTGCTGTGGACTTCTTGTTCTTTCTGGTGGTGAAGCAAGGTCAATTTGTGCTTCAAACTTGCAATTGAAAATCCCTCTTCTAGCAAATTAGACCTGCGGTGCTCAGCGTCAGATCTTGTTTGTGGGAAGCGAATACTTTCTTCTTTTCTCCGTTCCACTTTCTCCTTTCGACTCCAAATGGATCATGAGAGGCTGACAGCAGACCCAGCAATGGGCAGTGCTGTAACTGGCCATAGCCTTGTGTATTCTTTCCCTTCCCACAACAGCACAGTGGCACCGTTCCAAGTGCCCTGTGCAGCAGCACAGGCTCTGGAGGAGCAAGAGGTGTATGGGAGTGTACGAGCACACTGGGGGGAGTAGAAACAAAGGGTTTAAGCGTGTGAGGCAATTAATGGGACGTAACACCCTGTACCCCAGTAAACCACTACTAACAAGCTTTGTAAAGATGACCTGAAAGCTTTGTCTGGATGTTTTCTGATCACCCACATGCTTATCTGTGTGAGTGACCAAGCACAGCTGGCAGTTACTCCCACTGTCTGCCTGTAGTGCTGTTGGTGGCATCCAGACAAAGTCTAGGAGCCCCTCTGTTGGAGGTGGTTTCCTGATGCCAGCTGTAAGACCACCTGAAGATTTTGTTCCTGCAAGTTAATTGTTGATTGTAAACACACCGAGCAGGACAGCGATGCAGTTCCAGAGCAGCCAATTCCATTCTTTTCTGTAATTTCTTCAGCACCGAGTCTGTGTTTAGCTCATGGTTGGATTTCTTGACATCAACAGGTGTCAGATGAAGAAAGATTGAATTTGTTGGGTATTGGATTGCAGTTAACTGTAATTGTCATATCCTGCCAGTCCTCTCCCCTTAGCTGTGGAGTTCTGTGGTGTGGGAGTCTCTATGGAGACAGGATTAGATGTGACTGGCACCACTTTCTCTTGGAAGGGTGTGTAACTTTGAGTAAAGACACTTGAATAAATTGCTGGAAGTGCCTGTTCAAAGCTTCTGGCACAGATGAATTTCTCTACACAAACTGTAGGAGAAGTTCTGTTTCTGTGCTGGTAAATTGGTTTTAACTGGTAGGGGAAAAGGAAGCAATGACAGTGTAATTGTAGAATAATTCAGGCTGGAAGAAGCCTCAGGAGGTCATCCAGTCTAGCCTGCTGCTGAAAGCAGGATCACTTCCGTTATGAATGTATTTATAGACTGCTTTTGCTTAACATCCTTTTCATCCTCTTTCTTCCACTTGCTTAATCTCCAAGCAAACATGTATTTGGCAGTACCAGCCCCAGATGAGCACAATAAATGAGGTGAAGAATGAATGCATACAGATGGTGACTGAATTACTTGCATAGAAACCTGTTGGAAAAAAATCTAATCTTCAGCCAGCAGTCTCACCTGCCTGCTCTTAAGAGTCTGTCTATATGAACTGCAGCATGTTTCCATGGTTTAAAGAGTGCGTCAAGTATTCAAATTCTCCAGCTTCCAAAAAGAATGATGCTAGAATGCAACTGCTAAATACTGTTTGCCTTGTTATTGATGTGAATTGTTTGAAAAACCTGGTCTATAATCCAGGGGACAGTATCAAAGGTAGTAGGTAGATTGTTCTTAAGCTTTTTTTGACACAGGGGAGATGTCACCTTTGTCAGCACTTGGCAGTCTTCCCTTTTAGCTCAAATACAATTTGAAGGGTATTTCAAAGGTTCCTGTTTTTTTAATTATCATTCCTGTTGCTTTTTCTGTTGTCCTCTTTCTTTGTAGCACAATGTTTATAACTCTTAAGCTAACTGTTTGTCTGGGTGCTTTTAGCACATGACAGGAGTATAAAGCAAAGTGTTTGAAGTGGCATAGAAGTCAGTGTAGCATACTTGTTTGCGTATTTGTGTAGAGCCCTTAAAAGGTCTGTGATTCTTGGCTGCTGTGGCCATGTAACTCATTTAATGAACTAGTCAATGTAAGCTGACTGGTATGTTTATAGAGATGTAACTAATGGAATGCTTATAAAAGCACATGTCTCTACTGAGATAAAATACATGCTTTTGTATAGCCCCTATTTGTGTTACTCAAGAGCACTTACTGTAGTGATTAACTTTACAAAATCAATTTATGTCTTACAGCTTGCCTTGAAGGGATCTAACTATGCTGGTCTGCTGGAGCGGCATCGCATTCATACAAAAAACGTGGAGCATGTTGTAGACAGTTTACGGTAAGAATGTATGGATGCTGAGAATTTCAGACACAGTGCAGATATCCATGGATTGTCTAAAACAACAAAAGGAAGCTTTGTGTTACAAGCTCTAATAAAATAGGAATACTGAAAACAAGAATGCAGATGAACAGTCATTCCTGAAACAATCGTAATGTGAACTAGCTCCGTTCAGTTAACTAACACACTACGTTATTATCTTGAAAACAAATGAAAAAGACGGATTTGTGTGAGTGTCAAATTCTTATAAGCCAAATACCACTGTAATTAGTCCTTAATTACATGTCAGTTTTTCAGAAGGATGTGACAAGGAACAATATAGGACACATTCAGGCTTTTTCTATACTTTATAGGAACGAGAGGATAGAAGTTCGTCTTGTTAAACGTCGAGAATATAATGAAGAGACAGTTCGGTGGGCAGATGCTGTAATATCAGCAGGAGGTATGACTTTATGGAAGGGAAGTATTTGTTTCAGTATGTTTTCATAGATACATTTTTCAAAAATACTTTGCAGTGTGTGAAGCATCTGGAGGTATGCACATTTTGAAAACAAATTGCTTATCTAGTTGTCAGAAAATATGACAAAATGCAATGGTTGTGACCATCCTCTCTACCTCTAGTATCTAAAATTGTAGCACTAGGAAGTGAATCCCAGTGCATGGCCACTTTGGAAATTTTTAATTATCTTGTGTAAAACAGTATAAACTGTGGAATTTACTACAGTTTTCAGCTAAAGAGGATAAAATGCTTGCTGTCATGTGATTATACATAGCCCTAAACCCTACTCTGGTTTTTTGTATGTGAGGTGGAGACTAACATACTACCTTTTCCTCCCCTTGCTCTCAAACTGTCTGTCTTGCTTTCACACTTAATTCCAGTGACTGGAGTATCTAGTTGGATGGTACAGGTAAAAGTATGCAACTTCTGAGCAGCCTGTGCCACTGATTAGAGCTTTTTAAATGAACCAACAGAGCAACTAACCTGATTGTTTCTTTTTAACATTGGATCACAGTAGTGTTATTTTTGTGATTTGCTGCAAATACTGCAGTGTGTTGCTGGGCTCTGACATAACGTTCAGTCGTCTGTGGCAGTTAGATTTGACCACTGCTCTGCCTTTCTCTCCTCCCCAGTGGTCCACTTTGCCCTTAGCTACTGGTTACCACGCAGAATGGGTAGAAAGGGGTATGTGTACATTCCTGAAGCATCCTAATATACTCCTGCAGACTTCGAAGAACCCCTCTAAGCTGGAGATTAAAGTGCCAATTTGGCTGTGGCAACATTTGTCACGGTTATGAAGCAAGCAGCTGGGAAGTGACACATAATCCGAGATTTTCAAAGCTTATACCTTGGTGCAAAGACTGATTCAGGTTATGGTTGTCCTTCTGTTTAACAGACAGAAAGAATATCAATACCTGAAGAAACCAGTGACACTTAAAGATTTCTATTTCAACAGCTTTATCTAAGACTTCTTTTCCAAGGCCAAATAAGACCTTTAAATTGTGCCTTCTAGGAGAACAACTGAGATGGAACTAAAGTCATTGTTTTCATGTGATTCACAGTAAAATTTGGTATTGTTTCCTGTCTCCTGTGGCTTTGATTGGTGATACTTTCTGAATTTATTTGCTTAAAGAATTTCTCTTACCAGCTGATAAACACACAGAAATTTCCATAAATCTCTTTTCAAACTTGTTTCTGCCAAATTCAGTTGGCTGGGCATGTACAGCTGTCAGATAAGTTGTACTTTTTCCAGTCACATTTGCCATCTTGAATTCAGTTGTCACTACTCTGCTTTGAAAGGTGTCAGTAGTTTTGTGGTCCCGTTTTATTTTTGTGCAGCTTACCTGATGGGTTGTTGATACAAAAGCACGTCGTGGTAATGCTGCAGTATATGTGAGACTACTTGGTTGGGGATTATAGAATGCGAAGTGAAACTAATTTTTGTTTTGCTTTTTCTGTAGGTGATGGTACGATGTTGTTGGCAGCCAGTAAGGTCTTTGATAAATTTAAACCAGTTATTGGAGTAAATACTGACCCTGAAAGGTAAAAACACATTTGGGAAAGCAATGCTTTATTTAATATTAGGCACAATATGCATCTGTTTTCATGATGCATAAGGCATGCCTGTGGCATTTGGCAGCGTTAAGTGTCTGTTTTAGTGGATTGTAGATATCAAGTGAACCTGTTGTTTTATTAGAAAAGTTTCCACAAATAGTTACCCTGTCTCATCTGAGAGGACATTAAGTAGTATTGGATAAGCATGACTGTGTTAAACTGCCACAGCTGTTTTCACACACCAGTGTAACAGCACTTGCAGCTAGTTAACTTGTATTACTAACCAGAAGTTTGAGGCTAGAGATGGCAGTATAGAACAGGGACAGGAAAAGGGACTTAACAACACACAGAATACACAGAAACTGGGTTTCTTTATGAAGAAGGCGAATCCTACTGGAAATCTGATAGGGCCTCAGATGAAGAAGTTTGTTCTGGTTTCTTCATGTAAACCACGTCATGCCTCAGAGGATGCAGTCTCCTCAGACAGTTAATGGCATTTAGTTGTCCTGTTATGAACTCCACACAAGTTACATCCACCTAGCCATAAGATTGATTTGGGCAGGTGGATGCAATGTATTAGTACTGCCTGGTTGGTATAACCTTCAAATGGATGGCAAGTAAAATTCAGAATTCACCAAGGCTCTGACTGCTGAGATTTCCAGATTTAGGTTTCTGTTTTTGATATTACCAGTTAATGTAATCTTAGTAGATAAGAAAGTGGTGGCCAAAAGTTATAATTCCTTCCATACCTTACTCCTCTTCCAAAACTTTTCAAATGCTGTGAATAGATATTCTACAGTATCAAGCCTGAATAGCAGGATTCAAATAACAAGTGCCTTCAAGTTATCTAATATCACTCATGAAAGGGGAGCAGTGTTTAGTCTTCTGGCTTTGACATGAGATTCTTTTGATCTTAGGCATGTTGCTTACCTGTCTTGTACCATTAACTTGTGTGTAAATGGAGGAAAATTTCTTTCTAACTTCCAAGGTTTATTAAGCTTGAATTCCTTGCCTAGAACTATGGTGACAGGAACTACATTAGTACCTACATATTCCTGCAGGATTACTAGCTGAACAGCCAGTTTTTAGGGGAAGTGTGGGAGGAATATCCTATGTCTCACACACATACACCCCAGGAGCTGAAAGAGGTGTATTGTTGCTGATGTGCTATTATGTAAGAATAGTATAGGTTCATAAAGGTCAAAGTGTAGCTTTGCTTTATGTAACAGAAAGAGATGTTTAGTTGTGTTTTTTAAAGGTACCAAATCTTAATAGTTATACTGTCATTTTCATTGTCCTTTTTTGCTATCAGATCAGAGGGTCACTTATGCTTACCTGTGAGATACACGCACTCGTTTCCTGAAGCACTACAGAAGCTTTATCGTGGTGAGTTCAGGTAGGATTCACTGATCTTTGGTTTTCCAAAACATACTATGATTGGAAAATACTTAATGATGTGCAGTTCCTAAGGAGCAGACAATGCTTAGTGAAATCTTAATGCCTCAAATTGTGAATCCTCTGTAGGTGTTTACCATGTTGAAAAAATGTGTTTGTGGTCAAGAGTGAGATTGGAACACAAAGGATAAAATTGACTGCCAGTTCCAGCAAAAAGACTTTTGTTACGACCTTCAATAATTGATTTTCTTTGCTGACTTAGCAAATTCATAAATAAGGAACTGCATTCTTGTAAAGGGTGTATTGGTTTACATATTTTAACACTTGAAAGCATATGTAGTTCAGTGGTGGGCCATACTAATAGAAGCTAATGAAGCCTATACAGTTAGGAAATGGTCAGTGTGTTGCATCTCGGGTTTTGGTGATTAAGGTAGAGCAGCTTGAATTTTGTTAACGGATTGGTATAAGGCAAAGTTTTTCTTTATGCTGAAGATAGCTTGATGTTTTCAATACTAGATATTCTTAAAATAGAAGAATTTCACTTGAATTAAGAAGAAAGCAAGCTGAATTTTAAAGGACAGACTAGGGAAGAGTTTTTTAATAACTATTTAAAAAGAGACATTGTTCTGTGGTGTATTAACATTCCAGAATATTTTCATGATGGCAAACCATCAAACAGAAATAAGTCATTCATGTGAAAATGTATTGCAGTTGGGTTTTGCTTATATTTCTAGCATATTTAATTTGTAGCTTGAAGTGTAACTGTATTTGTGCCATAGAAGAGTTCTGAAATGAGGTGAATACAGTCATGATGATTGATTATAGATAACTGGAGGGTTTTCAATAGGTATTGCTAAATGAAAAGGTACTTTCAACTCACATATTCTGAGACTTAGAAAACAGACGTTTTTAACTCCCCATTGTGCTAAGTTGCTTAGGTGAAGCTGGTAGTGCTAATGCAGGTAACCTCCCTTGCTAATCTAGGCACTTATAATGTTCTGTTGGATGCCATGTTATACTTTTGTTGCTGACACTCCTGTTGTTGCTCATTATGGAGCTGAAGCCTCACCAGAGTGAAACAGAAAGGATCTTCCTGGTTATTTTTCCAGAATAATAGGAACTGATATTCCTAAGCAGGGACCTGAGCGTGCATTTCATTTGGCAGTTCTCAGATTTATTTGGCTCTAAGGAAACTTTAAAATAGGTGGGTAACTGGATCAGCCCATCTGGAAGAGCTTCTGGTGGCTCAGAGTTGCATAAGGATGGTGAGGTGCCAGAGACTGGAAAAGGGGGATTGTCTTTTCTCCTTATCCTTGAAGTGTCAGCCACTTTAGTGCAACAGTCTGTGTAAACGCTTACCTTGTAGTCCCATGAAACAACCAACATTATTGATTTATAAAGGACAAACTATATCAGACTACCCATGTTTCTTTTTTTGATGGTCTGTGGTGTAATGGGATCATAGAATAGGGGTACAGTCCCATTTTCTAATTTGTAGGGGTTTTGACATGTTCTGGCATGAGTATTGTAAGGAGGCTAGCATAATGATACTCATTGCATGCTGTCTGCCTGACTACTTAAAACCATACTTGGAATTTAAGAGCAGATAGGTAATTATACTAAGGATGTGTTGAATGAGGCTCTACAAGGATGACAATGACAAAAAACTAGTAATGTAGTCATATAAAGTGTAAGTCTTTCTTGCTGTAATTTCAGGAAACATGTAAGCTGGTTACTGTCACTTGGATATCAACAGTATGAACTGGGAATTGATACCTCCTCTAGGAAAAAAAAAATCTGAATGTTGTAACAGCTTAAGGAAGAATGCCTTTTATATTCTTCTCTTTCTTCATTTGAATTCTTCTTAAGCATCCTAAAGTTCCTAGGCTAGGAGAGATTCTTAAAATGAGAGGATACTTGTGGCCCTTAAGTATAAAGGGGTGGATAGAGCTGCTTTTCTGGACATCTACAAATACAAACAAAGGATGGTAAAAATGCAGTATGTATTGCTGTATAAATTCCTGAGAGCTTGTTCTCAAAATCATTGCATCGGTCGTGAATTCATGGTAGGATCACATGCCTAAAAAAATGAGTTGTTATCTATAATGTTTGTAGACTACTTTTGCCCAGTGTCCCCTTATTTTATACATACAAAAAACATTATGTAGCAAATTAGTAAGTGTAAAGTATTTACATTTTAGTATGATTAACTTTCTAAATTTAGCAATTATAGTGGAAGCTATAAAACTTGAAATGTGACTTTGAATATATTTAACTTTTAATCTTAAGATGCTCTGCTTTGAGAGTGAAGACCCTCTGATCCTATCTAATTCTGTAATGAGTATTTCAGCTACTGATACCAACTTGTTTCTCCTCTCTAAGGTGGCAGTGGCGGCAAAGAATCCGACTGTATCTTGAAGGAACTGGTATTAATCCAACCCCTGTAGATTTACATGAACAGCAGCTAAGCCAAGAGCAACACAGCAGGGCTCACATAAATGAAAGATTCCAGGATCAAAGTAAGTTAAAATCTGAGATAAAAATTTGTAAGAGTTGAAGTATTTGAAGTCTGGTTGCTGTACTTGAGAGGCAGGGAGGGACAGCTCTCGTGAGCTGAAGACCCAGATTAAGTTATACTGTGGTATAAAGCCTAATTCTTTGAACTTTGTCAGAAATGTCTGTTAAGTCACTGTCAGTGAATTTAACTAGGCTGGAAGAGTGACTGACAAAAGACTTGACTTCAATCTGTGTGGTTGCCCATGAGTTTTCAGGGAAAGCGATGTCTGAACATAAGTTGCTTTATTGACCTTGGTACAAATATTTGTAGTCTCCAGTAAAGGACAGTGACTAGCTACAGACTAAATAAGTGAAAAATTGAGTCCTTGAAGAAAATGGAGCATTAGGTCTAGAATACAAACCCAGGCAGCAGAGTATGTCCTCCAGTGAGTTGTGAATTGTTTTTGAAAATTTGGTGTTTAGAGCCATGATTCAAAACTGTTAAATTAAATATCTACAGGATCTGACATTTCTGGTCCACGTCTTTTACCAGTGAGAGCACTCAATGAAGTCTTCATTGGGGAATCTCTTTCATCCAGGTATGTTTAATTGTTTGTTGTTGCAGCAAGGCACAATTGACCTAATTTCTTTTTATGACATTGCAATGGACAATCAGTGATGGGATTCTTTGCTGTCAAATTTCAGTTCTAGTCCATGAATATATAACACTGATTGTATTGCTGCTGATTACAAAGTGTATTTTCAGAGATGTAAGTGTAGTGATGTTAATTTCTGTTTTTCCACCTTTCTGTCTGGCCATTCTTCCATCTTTCATTATTCCTGGTTATTTTCTTTCCTCTTCATTGTTTTACTCCTTTCCTAGTTAGTTCTTACGTAACCAAATGCCTTCAGTTACTATCTTTACAGTCGACTGAAGATTTAAATACCTGTCCTTAAACTGCCTCCTCTCCTGCATCTCTTGTTAAATATATTTTCATAAGCTTTTAGCATGACCAAGCAGAAACAGCTTTTAGCATGACCAAATAACTCCTTTCCCTGCTTCTCTGTCATGAGAGGCAAAGGTATTAGCCTGTCTTTGGCAGCTTTGTTACTGTGGGAGAACACTTATTTCCGTGTTTTAAGAAACGAGTTTGTATCAAATCCTGGTACTGCATTATCCAGGATGCCTTTGACTGTCCTTTCTGTGCTGAAGATCAATGCATTTCTGCCAGCCAAATGATAACCAGAAGGATGTGGGGAATGTGGTTGGGGCTGTGGGAAAGGAGTTAAAACATGATCCTTGGTCAGGATTTGGCCAAACTTTTACTTGTATTTTATATCACTTTTCCCTTTATTCTGTATCTTTTTTTTTTTTTTTAAACTTTAGAGTGTAACATCTTCTTGTGTTTGTACAGTGCCTGGGACACTGTGATTGCTGCTGGAAACAATATAAATGTTCCATCTGGACTGCAGCCTCAGACTGGCAGACGGAATTAGTCTCAAAGAGATACAAATTTTGCTCTCTACTAAATCAAACCAAATTTTATCAAGATTCTAAAAGGTTTCTTTAACATACAGTGATAGAGGAACACTTGTGTTTGTCTGGGACACTGTGATTGCTGCTGGAAACAATATAAATGTTCCATCTGGACTCTGGACTCAGACTGGCAGACGGAATTAGTCTCAAAGAGATACAAATTTTGTTCTCTA
>NW_008795938.1:2082186-2103654 GCF_000699145.1 Aptenodytes forsteri
CTTTTTTATGTATCTTTTTTTTTTTTTTTAAACTTTAGAGTGTAACATCTTCTTGTGTTTGTACAGTGCCTGGGACACTGTGATTGCTGCTGGAAACAATATAAATGTTCCATCTGGACTGCAGCCTCAGACTGGCAGACGGAATTAGTCTCAAAGAGATACAAATTTTGCTCTCTACTAAATCAAACCAAATTTTATCAAGATTCTAAAAGGTTTCTTTAACATACAGTGATAGAGGAACACAAAGCTGCTTTCCAACACTTTATAATAGCCCTCTACTTCTGAGTGTCACAAATACATTGTGCTCTTTGGTTCCAGTATATTTGAGAAGCATTTAGGAACACAATGCCTGTAGGAACAGATCTCTAGTAATAAATATTGTGTTAATAGGACCTTACACTTGAAGACTTAAATAATGATGTCGCACAGATGAATCTTCTGTAAGGTTCAAATAAACGAGTCTGCTGTGTATTAAGACAAAATGACTCTAGGTGCTTCTTCCAAGGTCTTATTTTGCATGTCAGTTAAGAAAACAAGGAAATTGAAGGAAAAAAAAAACCCTTGCATACCCAGCTTGCAAAAATGATCTTAAACTGAATCAAGCTGTGCAGCTGTGTTCTTAATTTGCTTCCCATTCTTTCATCTTCCCATCTTCTCAAGAGTGAGTACACAAAATGCCCTTAGTTACTAACAGTCTAAACTGTTTGACGCCAGATATTCAAGAGGTGTATTCCTGGTCAATCCAGACTGAAACATTCATCACCTAAAACAGCTCAGTAAGCTCCTTTTACTGAGAAAGGTGAAACTTAGGCATGCTGAACAGAGCGAATGTGATGTTTTTCTAAGAAGGTATCTATTAATATGAAGACTGTATCATACTGTTTTAATTAGGCACTATGAACGTCAACAACTTTAGTTCATAAATATACCCCCAGATGTTCTGAAGCTTACAGAGAGACACTGTCTGGTCTTTCTAGGCCTAACATTAGGAATCCCCTGATATATGAATAATACCATGCAGAATGCTGATTGTGCCCCAAGACTTACTACATTTGAGTTTAGGAAGAGTTTGCCCTGGAGAGAAGCGTAAGCCTGCTGACTGTTGTAAAACTAAAACTGTGAAGAATCACAGTGGATTTTTAATTACTGAAGTGATCAAGCTTGAAGCCATGCTATTACTTACTGACATTGGAGTGCCTTACCTCTTAGTGTTCCCTGATGTAATTTTATGAGACCCAATCACAGCATAAACACAGTTTTTCGGTAGTTCAACAATTATGCAAGGAAGGTAGTATATTTGTAGTTTCATTTGTAAGTCAGGTAAACCCTGCTTGTATACGAAGCTATTCCCAGATGAACCAGAGTTCTTTATACATAATTTAATATGAAAAGTGGCTGCAGAAAAATTGCCTAAAAGTTCATGCTGCAAATCACTTTTGTCCATTATAAAAACTGCTATAAAACAGTGAATCAAAAGTGGCTGCCATATCGGAAAAACTGTGCAAAGCCTGTGAAATTGTTATCCAGATTTGAAACTAGCCCCTCTAAATTTTTATGTGCCTGATAAGGCTGTGTGTTCTGTCTTATTCAGGGAGAACTTTAAGTCCTGCAAACCCAGTTTTAAATTCTCGCTTCATAGGGCCTCCTATTATGAGATATCAGTTGATGATGGTCCTTGGGAAAAACAGAAGAGTTCAGGGCTTAATGTGTGTACTGGAACAGGATCAAAAGCATGGTAAGTACACGTTGCTGCTTTGACGCAAAATACCACTTCAGATAAGTTAGATGGACCTATTTTGCTTAAGCATTTTGTCCATACTGAGACTCTTGGGCTACGGGTAAGTCAGTGCATGTCAGTTATGTCCAAATATTCTCACTGTCAGTATGATTCAAAGCTGTCTCAGGTGTATGAGAAGAGCAGAGCACCCCTGACTTGCAGGTATGTAGAGAAGAGTTGAAAGGGTGAGGAGCTGTGGCATTGAGACAGAAGTTTACCTTAGGTGTAATTTTGGTGGAAGAGATTGCACGCAGCATGTGGAGATGAATGGTTGAGGGTGGCAAGGGAAAGAGATTCTGCTCTGACTTGCAATTTATTGAGGGGATCTCTGACCTACTCGTGTTGGCTAAAATAAAATGCTTAGATGAAGTAGCTCAGAAAACTTACAAAAATCTAAGCTCTAAGAAGAATGGGAAAACATGTACTTGGAAACAGTGTTAAGTGTTCTCTGGCACATCTACTGTCCTTTCTCCTTCTAAGCCTCTTGCCTCTTTTAAACTTAATTGAAAGGGCACAGACTCTTTGCCAAAATATGCCCCTTAAACGAAGACGGGCATATCTAAGCAGAGCTGTGCTAGCTTAATCGAAGGGGTAGATTATCTTAACTTCAGTTTAAACAAGCTGCAGTACTGCATGTAAGTCTAATCAATTTAGTTTTGAGATGTGAGAGATGTGTACAGTGAGAGTCTTTGATTTGGAAATCTGGCTGTGCTTATGGTTTAAAGTTGTACAACAGGCCCTGGATTTATGTGGCAGGCTAAGATGAACTAAAACTGAAGCTTTTAATGAAATTCAAAAATGAATATTCATGCTATAACCATGGTTACTGGGTTTTACTCTTCATTGTAATTCAGAATTTTGTATTCAGTCAGCATAACTTAGTCCTGGAGGCTGCCAAGGATGAAATTGGCAGACTGCTAGGGGAACTTTCCTAGTGTTCAGTACCTTGGGAATGTACAGTCTTAGTTCAAAGCTGTTCTTAGGTTTTCATTTGCTTATACACTCTGTACTGAGCAATCCCAGAACCAGGGACCAAACTCCAGGATTGCCCATCTCCATTGCTGTAATCAGTGTGTACTGCTGGACTTCTCTAAACCAAGGCCAAGCCTCAGTGGGGTGATCTTCCTTGGTTTAGGGGCTCTCCTGGGATTTCAGACCTCCTTGGACTGAGAGGCATTTAAACATCTAAGTGCTTCCTTCAGCTGCCAAAACTTGCATAAAAGGATATCTAGTTGAGAGAGAGAACAATTTCAAACTGTGCATCTCAGTTTCTTGCTGGCATCTGCTCAGGCTTGCAGGTAGGCAGTAAGTGTAAGAGAAGGAGCCTTGGACAACCTCCAACACCCTCAGCAGCTCTGTAGTCTGTTAGATGTATAGTGGATGTCTGTTGCAGTCTGAGGTGTTTTACTGACATGACGGAAGTGCTGGACTGAGGATTTTAAGCTGTATTGATACCTGGACAACTGAGATGTTCACAGTACTGCTGCACAGAGGCTGTGATTCGTACCTAATCCCTTTTGAGCCTGGGCACAGGAGGGAGACTTCTATTGGAGTATAGACTTGATTCAGACTGAGGCTTTATACTGACTTGCTGCGCATCCAAATGTGGCAAATGCAAAAGTGTCTGACCTGACTGTTCCTTTTCTATATACACTGATTCTTATGAGATTCAAGCCCACACCTTAGGGTACGGACAAAGAGGCATAATATTTGTAAAGAAACGTTGAGTCTCATAAATGAGAACTAACAGAAGGAATTAATTTGCAAGAGGTGTATAGAAGGGCTAAGAACACATACAATCTGTAGAACTGTCATGCTTCAGTTTTTTTAATGTAGACTTAAATCATCAATTACTGGGGTTTTAAGGCAGGAGGATTATTGATAAGGAGACTACATCCTGTGTATCATGCTCTTCTTTCCTGAAGAGTTCACTTAATGGATTATTAAGGGTTACAAAGCTACAGGTAGATGTCAAACCAAGAGTTAATTTAAGGCATTTTTTTGAAGAAACTGATGTCAGGTCACACTTAATAGCATTCTTTATTTTTTTTTTCTTCCTGATGTTGAACATAGTTCTTCATCTGTATGCAAGATTTTTTGGGTTGTTTTTGTTTTGGCTTTCTCCCAAGTTGTACTGCTTAGCAAACAAGACTCTACTTCTCTGTCTAGGTCCTATAATATTAACAAGGTAGCACATCAAGCTGTTGAAGAGATCCTTAAGATCGGTGAGTGAACAGTGTGGCATTACTGGCCAACTTTATAGATAAAGACACACCTATCTAATTGGGGCTCTTTCTCTTGGCTCAACAGCTAAAAAGCATGGAAGTTTGAATATGCCATTGAACACGGAACTAGTACAAAAAGGTTAGTGAAAAAGGCAAGATTTCTTTAAGGTGTCTTAACTTTGACCAGTTCATTTTGTTCGTACTCTTAATACTCGGCACTGCTTTCAGTATTTTAGCGCTCTTGCAATATTAGTCTTTGTTACAAACATTATTTAGGCACATTTGGTGAAAAATGTCTGACTTGATGTGAAAGCACTTATTTAGACTTTCGTATGTATAGATCTTCAGGAGAATTTCAGTTCTCCTAAGATTTGAGACACTTAATATTTAATCATCTGAAGAGAGCTGTTGAGTGTTTGTCATGCAATAGAACTGAAAGGAAGCTTCTGTGAGATTAATTTTTTTTGCAGGTGAAGGCTATTAAACATCTGTCAAGACTCAATATTCCCTCTTGGTAGGGAACCTGCTCTTTCCTGGAGGAATGTGTGTTTCTGAGAATAACTTATTTTCTCTGGAAAAACTAATGGCTGATTTCTCTATTTACAGTAACAAATGATTACAATGAGTCCCTGCTCTACAGTCCAGAAGAACCAAAGATGTTTTTCAGTATTCGAGAACCTATTGTAAACAGAGTTTTCTCAAGTAGCCGGCAGCGTGGCTTCTCTTCAAAGTAAGTGTTGGCTGTAGCAGTCACTGAAGATTTATTTCATTGTGTGTATTTGTCAAAGTATGAGCAAGTCAGGAGTTTCCCTTGAAGTGTTTCAACATCCAGTTTGTGTTTTGAGGGGCTTGAGTACTGTTCTCATAACAACAGGAAGAAAATGTTTCCAAGTTGTGTTATGTCTTTTTAATGTTTGATCCATGCACAATCTTACAGAATAAAAGAATCTCACTGTGCCTAGTTTTGGGTGTGTGCCATTTCCCTCAGTATGAGACACAGACATTGTCTGTGAATGGAGTGAATTCAAGAAAGGGCCACTGAGATGATTAGAGGGTCAAAACACATGGCATATAAAGGAGAGACTCAAACGGTGCTTTTGTTTAACCTGGAGGAGACAAGACTGAGCAGGGTGGATCCAGTTGCTGTCTTCAGCTACCAATGATGGTTACAGAGGAGACTGAGTTAAACTCTTTTCAGAGCAGAATATGAGGCAACAGCCATGATTTTATAGGATGTAAGATTCTGATAAAAAAAGGAAAAATTCTTCACAGTGGGAATGGTCAGGCAGTAGAACAGGGTGCCCAGAGATTGTGCTATCACTGTCCTTGGAGACAGTCAAAACTTGACTGGGCAAGGCCCTAAGCAACCTAATCTGTCTTTGAAGTAAGGCCTGCTTTGAGTGGAAGGTTGGACTAGATGCCCTTCCAAACTAAATTATTTGGTAATTCAGTCATTTTAACTTAGGGCACTTGCGCCAGGGGAGGTTTAGATTAGATATTAGGAAAAATTTCCTCACTGAAAGGATTATCAAGCATTGGAACAGGCTGCCCAGAGAAGTGGTTGAGTCACCATCCCTGGAGGTATTTAAAAGATGTGTAAACATGGTGCTTGGGGACATAGTTTAGTGGTGGACTTGGTAGTGTTAGGTTAAAGGTTAGACACTATGATCTTAAAGGTCTTTTCCAATCTAAATGATTCTATGATTCTATGATTTTTTTGGAGCTTGCCACAATTAAATATAAACACATGCAACTGTTAATTATATGTTCAGAATAACTATGTTGAGAACAATACAATATCTCAGTATTGACTAAATGTTAATTCAACCTTTTATATCAAATGTCTAAAGGAGCTCTGACTCGAAGGAGACCCAAATTCTGCTCCTTTTGAGCCACATCAGTGTTAGAACAACATTTTATGACCTAGTAATAAAGGACATCTCTGGCTACTGGGACTAAATATTATGATATTAGATGCCCACTGTGTATGTGTCATGTCTTTAAATGTTTACTGCTTCTTAAGTCATTTGGATCAGGGAGTTCTCAAGGGTGAGTAAATCTTAAGAGATGGTAAGAGGAGAGGTTAAAATAGGAGCAAATAACTGCATTTTCATCCATGGGTTCTACAGGACTAAGTCTTGTCTTATTTGGAGTCCCCAGTGTGGGATATACTATAAAAACTATACTGGAGCTACAAATGTCTGCATACCTATGAGGGATGTGTGCCCATTTTTCCTTTTTTAAGTAGAATTTGCTGCCTGTCACAGTTGATCTTTAGCTCTTGATACTAGACATCTCCCCATTGCTGTTCTTTATCCTTTTTGACATAGTAACTGCCCAGAGTGAAATGGAGGAGTGGAACATGCCTCCATGTTCTTCTGCAGCGTCCAGACTTGTCTGTGTTTTAGTGATGCGCAGGCCAATTAAGCTTTGACACTGTGGCTGTGCTTCCAAGTTTTTCATATTTGTGAACAATGTGTCTTCCTGAAAATTTAAGTCACTGGACAATTGTTGATTAAATTTTGGAGATCAGAACAGTGTCTAGACCAAGGCCTAAGTCAGAAACAATCAAGTACATCCATGTGAGACTGCAGTCTTGCAGCTTGTCTGGCGTAACTATTGGTTCCCACCTAGCAATATGAAAAAAGTTTGGAGAACTCTTTATTTAATAGTGTTCTTGCTTTCTGCATATGTGAAAGGATACATTCCAAAGGTTAATTTTCCTTTTAAAGGTAAGTGAAGAGGAAGATGGTTAGTAGCTTTACTCTGTCTTGTCCAGCTCTAAAAGAGCTGCCTTAAGTTTTATAAGCTTAAATTTAAATTTATTAGCATATAGTAGTCAATATTGACAGTAATATGCTGCAATACGTATTTATGATGTTGCCTGGCAAGCATTCTGACCTTCAACTTTGTGTTTGAAATTACTTTCCCTTCTCTGTGTGAATGATTCATGTGACAAGATAGACTATATTAATATCCAAATTACTTGAATCTCAAGCATCGCTAGTTGAAACTGCACGTTCCACTTAACATGAAGACCATACATTAGAATCATAAATTAATTGAAAACTTTTCTGTGAAAGATTGAGCAAATCACTATTAAAAGGGCTCATCAGAAGCTTTCTTTAAAAAATACACCTGAACTGCAGCTTTCAATATCAAGTGTTATGTTACAGGTTGTTCTCAGACTCTTGGAGCAATAGTCTCCATTTGAACAAGTCCTTCAGTCCTCTGTGGACTCTTCGCTACGTCTATACAAAGTACTGATAGGTCGGGGGATTCCAGTGCTTAGTACCATGCTAAATTCTTTTCTAAGTATGCTCCTGTGTGATTAAGCATTTACTGACCCATGCAAAGGAAATGTCCAAGAACCAGTTTTACTGTTCAGATAAGTGCTTGTGTGAAATACTTAATTTTTTTAAGCTGTTTGTGAAAACTTACTTTTTTGGGTTTTTGCAGAGTCTGTGTCCGTTCCCGTTGTTGGGATGCATGTATGGTTGTAGATGGAGGAACATCTTTTGAGTTCAATGACGGGGCAATAGCTTCAATAATGATTGATACAGAGGATGCACTGTGCACTGTTCTGCTGGAAGAATGAAGGACCCTAGTGTCTTCTGCTGAAACAATTCTAGATCCAGAGAGGGAACTCCTGGAGATAGACAGCACATCACAATGCTGCATTAAGTTGGAAGTTGGCCTTTTTGGATGCAAGAGCATTTGGAGGAAGCTTGAGATGCTTTTCATTCCTTTGGGTTGGGGAAATCTTAGCCTGATATTTAAGCTCTTTTTGCATCTGGTGTAAAAGAAATATATCTGAAGTCTTACCTCTAACTTCAGTGAAAATTGACATTTTAACCTGTAAGGCAAACATGAAATAACATCTTTTTAAACACAGGTAGATGGGTTCAAGTATTAAGTCAGTAGCATTAAATATTCAGATGTACAGTTTTGTAGTAACAGTCTGGAACTGATGAAACTAAACACCTTCATTACATATACTTTTGTAGAAAAGTTGACTGTCGGTCTAGCGATTTGATGCAAAGATACATAGATTTTGGTAAATCCTGATGTTGACGTAATAGAAATGGAAATACAAACCTTTTGTATGCTTTTCAAAAATTTTACAACTTTGTAGTTTCATACAACTTGTGACAATTTTTTTTTTCTCTTCCAGTATTTTTTCTACTTTGTAAATTTACATCAAAAGTAAAAGTCTGGTTTAATCACATCTTGAATGAGGTGGCTCTTACCTTTTCGCTTTGGCTAGAGAGGGACTTGAAACCCAAAGGTTTTCTTGAGCCCTTTAAGAGGAATATAGAAACTATAGGAAACATGTTGAAGTAAGATATACTCCTTCACTCAATTGATTAGCTGGCTAGCAGGTGTTCAGTCACAGTAGTGTATGTAGGTGGCTATCATTAAGAAAGATATTTGGCCTTATTAAGTTGAATGGTTTGGAATTTTAGGTTCTGAGTTTCTTTATAATTGAAGAAGAATGAGATGTGCTGGGTGCTAGTAGTTGGAGCACAAGTCAATACCTATATGTATGTCTCCCAGTTTTCCAAGTATGTGTTTCTACCTTCCCCAGAAAGTTTAAATTTCCAATCCGATGCTGAATTCTACTGATATTTAATTGGCAACAAATTAATTTTAATTTTACATGCCTCTGATGATGTGTTAGGTAAGCAAGTTGATGATAGGAAAAAAGCTCTGATCACAGAAGAGAAAGTGACTTTTTAGATGTTTTAGAGAAACTGTGAATTATGACTGCCTTTGAAAGTCTGTGCTGGTAATTGCATAGATGAGAGGGCAGAATTTGACAAAATGAAGATTCCTACAGCAGGAACTCTTCTGCTACATGACTTGAAAGAAATGTGTTTTGTCCTGTCTACTACAGATCTATTTCCAAAAGTGAGTCGTCTTCAGACTTTTGAATGAAGAGACTTCTGTAACAGATGTTCTCAGGTCTAATGGAAATGTTCTCCAGTGTGGCCAATCAGTGTATTTATTGGCAATCACAAAATGTAAACTGATCTTTATAAGTGGAGGACGTGGATAAAGGATTTTTTCCTTCTACTACTAACATGATTGTGTTCACTCTAAACCAGAATTTAGAGGAAATTGATTTGACCAGACCATTCAATTCTAGGAAAATGTGGTAACTGATGAAGCTTTTTGAATAAGCTATCACTGTTTACATACATTTCACCTTTTAAAGTGTGCTGCAGATTGAGTCTTTACACTATCATCTGCCTGAGTTACCAGGATTGCAGACCAGAAGGGGAAAATCGTATAGGCAAATACTCTTTCAAAACTTGGTGAGTTCAGGAACTATCAGAATAAAGCTCTTAATGTATAAAATAATCTGCAAAACTGGTCTAAAGGTAAAGATGCGAAAGACTAATCTTTCTTTAGAAAGTTGGCTGCACAGAGACTAGGGCGTTTCAGTTATTCTTAATCTATCTGTAATCAGTTAAGGATGGTTTATGTGCCTCTGTCTAGTACACTAGTCAATATGCTGTTAAGATTAAAAAAAAAAACCCACAACCCACCAATGCCATTAACACTAATTTATGGCTTCCTAGGACTTCACCACTGTGTTAGATCAGAGGTTTAGGTATTGAAAGTGTCCTTGAATACCTGCATAGACAAATTTACGGCAGAAACCCCGTCTCCTACTTATTTAGAGACATTTGCTTGCTGTAATGTTTTAATGGAGACTGATTAGTCTGGTCAGGGTGCATACCTCTTAAAGATGCCTGTCATTCCTTATTGTGAATACTGAGACTAAAAGGCAATGTTTTCAGGCCCTAGAGACCCAAAGTATGGTCTGGTTTAGGACTTAATAAGAGATTTCACAGTCAAATTCCTAACTTAATTAGCAAAATGGAAACCTGACCTACTCATGAGTGGCCTCTACTGGTTTTGTCTATATTTAATTGCATTTCTGTTGAAGCATTTACTGGTGAATGCTTGACTTAATCATCCTACTTAATTTAAGAGATCTATAATAGATAAAAAGGATTCTACAATTCTTTAATAAAAAAGGTAGCTGCTTACTGTTTAAGGATCCTTTATTACAAGGGATTGCAGTACAGACAACTTACCTGGTAGACAGTGTTCCGTGACAGGACTGAGTATTGGTTTAACCCCAATTTAATCTGCCTGGACTGGCAGCAAACTCTGCACCTCTTCTACCTGCTGAATCAAATCCATGGTCTTTTCACTTAGTGCCAGCCCACACTGTGTTCTGCTAAACTAGAACGGTCATTCTTCGCTTTTTTAAAAAAGGTGGTGTTTATACATTATGTAATAAAAATTTAAAAACTTGAGATACACGAAGCTGTCCTGTGCCTTATTTCAACTTTCAGAAGTGTTTCATGTGCTCAGCCGCTTCTCACTTACTGTGCAGTTTCTTTTAAATAATGGTTTCTAAGCCCTCATGCTTTAGGTAAAATGCAGAGACTTATCTATGTAGCAGTTTTTGGTATGGATTGCTTGGAGCTCCCAAGTAACTTTTTTCAGTTAGGAAAAGGTCAGTGATGCACCTTATCCAGAGGACTTCCATTATGTGTCTGCTACAGCTGCCATCATAACCAAGAGACCTGCAATAGAAATGTTTGTCTGGGTACTTAAAAAAAAACAAGTTCAGGACTATTGCTTCTAGCTAAAGCCATACTACTATCCCAATTCTGTACAGGGTTTTAAAGCACAGTTTATTAAATGCTAAACATATTGGTTGTAACACCCTGTCTTCTAAACCACCATTGTTTAAGACGTTGCTTGGACAAATTTCTCCTTTTTAAACCCATGACACAAACTTGGTGGCAAGTAAGGGAAAGCGTTGTCCCATCCATCAGTCGTTTTGTACAATATAGCAATTCCTTAGATGGTTATTAAATGCAAGAGAAGTTGTATGGGGTTACATGGTGCACAGGAGGAAGAATTTAAAATAGTGCTGTGCTGCAAAGATTTTACTTTTTTTCCTTGAAGTAGTTTAAGGCATAAACCTAAGGCTGCAAACTGTGAAGCAGAATATCCAGTATCCTCCAACCTCCTATAACTTCTCCGCTCCAGCTTTCACAAGGTATGTTGCCCATTAACTCCTTTGTAAGGGGCACAAGCCCATTAGTGACTCAAGTGTTACATCTGTTAAATTCAATTAAAAAAACAAGACAACTTAGATTAACAAGATAATACTGTATTTGCTCTACTATAGAAAGTCAAGTTAAATATCAAATACTAGTACTCATACAATCTTTCCACAGTAATTAATTATTCTGTACTGCCAGGTATTTATTCCTGAACTCTTTCTTCAGATTGAGATGGGAAGCACTGTACCTATGCAACAGCCCTACAGTAATGCTGTAGGCTAACCTTAAACATCCATGAATAAATTCACCACCTGCTTGCTTACTGCATTCATGGGAACAATAGCATGTTCATGCCCTACACAGGATGCAAGTTTTGCCCTAGGACTTCTCAACTAACACTTAGACCTGCTGGAACATTCCAGGCTTATGCACAAGGACCTTCATGATAGACCCAGATCAAAGTTTTATTTAAAGTCATTACCTGTTCCTATCCTTAGGTTTTTTTTTTTTTTTTTTTTTTTTTAGCAGTTACTCACCTTTTCATATGACTTTAAAAAAACAACACTAGACAGTAGTGGTTAGTGTTACAGAGACAAGAAGTGAAATCATACTACAAGCATAAGCTATTATAAAAGAGAAATTGATGTCTTTTAATAGCACCAAAGCATCTCTTCCTTTCAGCACTCTTACACTGCAGTCCCATGTTTTGTTTTTGGTCTGAGATCTAGAACCATTTGAGCCCTCCCCCTGCAGGATTTCTGCCAATTTATCAGTTGCAGTTGAAAGATCGTAATCTTTAAAAGGAAGTAAGAGAACATTTTTAAGTTTCATCTGAGATCAAGTTCACAGAAGCTACATTAAGGTTCTGTAATACTTAATCAGAAAACCTAGCACCACAACATGAAATGATAACCAGCACCTACTTTTACAGATGTTTATTCTGAATGGGCTTTTCAAACTATATTTTGCTAACAATGAAGAATATTAAAAGCAGATGTTACCTTTGTGGCCTGCTAAAGAACAACTTCACTGTAGCTCCTTTATACTGCTCCTTAACTTGTACAGTATTGAGCTGTCTCTTAGCTATTTTTGTGTAGACATCCCTTCCCCTATTTACTGTTTTCAGGTTTGGTGAATTCAGACTCAGTCCTCTGTCCCTCTCACAAACAGTGGGTAGCTTCTTATCTTACTGTACATCTTGTTCAATTAAGGATCTGAATAGGTTCAATACCATTATTCATTTTGAGTTCTGCAAACTCAAAGACAATTCCTTAATAAGCCTTATTAAGACATCTAGCACCTCTACAAGCCATTTCAGGAGTTGTAGAGCTGGAAGAGTTAATCAAAAGCACCTTTAGAACATCTTAGAGCAACAACAGCTGCATCAGAACCTGCAACAGTTGCTAGGGGCTGACCTTGTTTAATTACAATGATTGTTTCATGGTATTTTTTTTTTAAAAAACCTCCCCTGTAAAAAAGACAAAGAAAAATTCTACAATTGCTCACAGATCATCAGATTTCTAAAGGCTTTAAGTACAAAAAATACTGTAAACATATTTATGAAACTACATTAAGGCATAAGACCAAGTTAGAATGCTTTTTACAATAACAGTACTATGATTAAAGGTGCTCCAGCACTCTGCTTCTTAAGGAGCTTCACTACACACAGTGTGTCCATCACATCCAGTGCATTGTACATGATCATAAGCCACTAGGATTTCTCAGCGTCAATCTGCATTTGATGCCCCAAATCTCATGATTCTTTTTGCTGCCAACAGTTGGCCTTGCGATACTTGTAAAGTGTGAACAATTGATCTTCATGTCGGGAAGCGTTTCCTTGAGGAGCTGTAGGGAGCTATCAGTCACTATTCCAAATACCTGAAGAGTCTTTAATGTCGGAATTTTACCAAGTTCTCTAGAAACAGAAAAATATGAAATTTATCATGAACCTGAAAACATTTTTCCAGTCTGTACCCAAACTAGGTAACTGCATTTCTACTATCTTTTTAGAAGTAATGTAACTACTTAACGATAAATCCTCCATCCTACTTTTAAAAAGCACATATTTAATTGAAACTAGTTCTCTCTACTGATAATTCAAGAAAAGGCTGAATAAATTGCTTCTTGCTGTTCTCTCTCTCAGAGTGAAAACAAACTGGTTCCTCCCCTTTCATTTCCCTGGACTTAAGTATTTAGAACAAGTGGAAGGAATTGCCCCCGATGAAATTTCAGGATGTGCCTCAGAGGACACAAGCCCCTAGGTACTATCAGTCTCCAGTTTGTTATGATGTTTTGGTGAGTAGCCAGCCCTGGCTTCTTGATTGCTTCATGTTTGCCCAGTCATCATGTGACCTGTGTATCTATAAGCAAGTACTGGACAAAAATCAAAAGGCAGAGACACAGAAGCTATCATCATGACAGCACACGCTGCTACAGAAAAGGTTCTTCAGATTCCCATTTTGATAGTCCTGTTCCTCTCACAATCTTTTTCTTCTTGTTGACCATTTCCTCAGGATCGACATCCTTCCTGAGATGATTAAGATGGATAGCTGCTATACTAATAAAAGGCAGAAAAAAACTCAAAAGCAAGTAACTCTAAGCTGTGTTTCAGTGGCAACCAATAACTGATACAGGTGCACACAAAAGCAAAGGAATATAAGCAGATTAGCTAGTCAGCAAGTATTGTCAACTCTGTTAACTTTTCCAAAGGACTATACCTTCCTTGCTGCATAACTGAAAGCCAACACTGGTCATTGGCAGGAGTGGAACCTCCAGCTGTACCTCATAGTAACGAATCCCAGCAGTATAATGCCATTAAGGGAAGACATGATGCACGCACTGAGCAGCAAGTTCCATGAGTACAGACTGACATCATGGAAAGATTCTCAGATACCTTTAGTTCCAGTCTGGGTTCTCAAAGGTACATGCTCTAGCAGTCAGGTTATTTTATCTCAGTTCCTTTTCTAATTCCTCATACCAGTAAGTTTTTCAAAACAGTACTTGCAATTCTAAACCTAAAATAAAGCCAGTTTAAATTAACTTATCCTCTGTATGAATAGCAAACCAAAGCCATTTAGAGATTACTTACACTAAGGCAGCAGGTGATATCTGGTAACATCGGCTAAGACACAGATGTTGTAGAAAGATGAGTTGATGAAAATACTGGAAGCACTCAGGCTTCAACATCACACTGTCACTGTACATGAGAGCACATGAAATAGAAGTATAAAGCAGCAGTAAATTTGGTATTTCCAAAAATTCAGGCTGAGAAATTTAATGAGTATCAACTTCTTTTTCTACCACTGAAGTATTTTTTTGCTCAGTATGGAAGTAACCCATTTCGTGTGTGTGTGTTCATGTGTGTGTTTTGCAGGGGAGGGATTCTGATTTTCACTGAAGGGCAAGCGAAGAAGCTTCTCTGCAGGCAGATATTCTGCAGCAGAACTTATGCCATGCAAAGGCAATTACTTTACACATCAAGATTTCAAAATATTTTAATGGAATAGGTCAAAAACAAAATACACTTTTTTTCCCCACAGTTCTATGGCCAAGTAACAAGTTTATACCAGAGCTGAACTAAACCCTCTCTAGGATGCTAGGCTCATAGACTGTATGCATCTAACTGCTTCCTTCCACTCTGCCTATCAACTACAATCGCTTGTTAGTTAACAAATCCTGTATGTATGTAGCATTTATGCTGAGGTAACAAAGAAATCTTCAAGTTAGTTACCTGCTCCAGATTAGGTCATGCCAGATAGCAAATCTTTTGTAGGTTTAGCATAGAAGGTATTTTCTGGTTGTGCAACCCTACACAATCATGCATTATTGCTATATAATTACTGCACCACAATAGACTTGGCAATCCCCTGAACCATAAGGATTTAAGGACTAACTGCACAGGTCTTCTTACCTTAGATCTAAATGGACGAGAAAAGGACACCTTTCCACCAGTGTTTTAACATCTGAGAAGAGGTCACACAGAGTCAGTCTATCTTTTAGTAACAAGACAAACATGCTTTATACAACCTACTCACTTCCATATATGTTCATTTGTATCTTCTCTACTGGAACCCCACAATTGGAACACAACTTTTTGTTAAAAAGATACACACTTAAGACTTACAGCATATAGTCTGCCTATCAAGATACTTTACAGAGACTTCTTTTAACCCTCAGCAAAACAGATCCATTTAGTGCAAAGAAGCATCCCTAAAAGTCAATTGCGCCAGCAACTTAGCAAGTAAATCATTCAAATGATACTGCTGTAGAAATCTACCAAGACACAGTAATGGTGAGATGCCTGAAATTCTTACATGAAATGAAAAAATACCAAAAAATTATCCACATATCAAATACCCTTTCAAAGCATCAAGTTCTTTAGGCATCTCCATTTTTACCTACGGAAAGTTCTTCCCTCATGACAGAAAGTTACAGTTTTCCTGATTTAAACTGTAAGTTCTTCAGACCATCTTTTCATTGTCTGCAAATAGCATAGAATCACCTGTGGCTCCAATATCACCTAAAAGGCCACTATTATTAGCAAGGTGTTAAACAACATGCAAGAAGATTTTGGTATTTCAGAATTCACATGCAAAAACTAAAGAAAACAATACCTAAATTATGATGATTAGTGAACTATTCAAATCTTATGCCTTATAAATTGCATTGAAACAGAGTAAAATTACTCATAGAAAGTGTTTTGCAAATAGAAGAGCTCCACACATTGTCTCTAATGGTCAGATCAACAGAAGGTTCAAATTCCTGATTTGGAGGAGATTATGTAGTATGTTTGTTTATGGGTTTTGGGCTGAGATAAAAAGACTGGTGTATTTCCCCACAAGGGAATGCATGCTGAGGTCTGTGTGACATTTAAACAGAAAAAAGAGAGGTCACAGCCTGTGTGTCACCTACCTGCTTGTCAGCCAATGCCCTATCGTCACATTTGCTCATTGAGAAAATTAATTTTTCTTTACCACCAAAGCCATTTCACCCTTTATCTATGCTCTTGTCTATTTTGTTGTGCCCTCTCTCCAAATCTAGATTTCTCCACATCTTCTATTACCCTGCAACTTTACCCAACTTTCCCTCCTAGAACTATTAGGAAGTAAATAGTTAGTTGATTACTGAGATTATTTGCCTTCCAAATTAACTGGTCTCTGTAGGACATCATGTCAGGCTGAAACTCAAGTAGTTACTAAGACTGTTCTCTTTTGGAAGATGCCTTCAGCAGCCACAATAGCAGAAGCCTTAAGAAGGTTCCAAGAACAGTATCTGGAAGGCTAATTCACAGTTGAGAGTGGAACATGGGACCCAGCGTATCCTGCTTCCAGGACTTACTTCTGAAGTAAGGGCTATACCTCTCAACTGAAGATGAAATGAGCTTTCATCTGACTATTTTTAAATTTGGAAGACAAATCATCTCAACCCTCATGGCTAAGCCAGAGACATGAGCAAAATTCTCTGATAGCAAGAACATCAAGCTATACAGAGCACAGAGTAAGTGTTAGAGCAGGATTTTTCTATGCACACAGCAGATGCTAACCAGAAGAAAACAAAGCCTGCTGCTTTATCCCATAGTGAGAATAAAGGTTTGCCATGCTGCTATTTACCTGGTATTTGTAGATTCTGTCTGTATCCACTTAAATTTAATTGGGTTACTTTTGAAGTAACATGATTGACTGCTGCTTTGACATGGGTGGCTGTGAAGTCACACCAGGACAAGTTCAGCTCCTCCAACCTACACAAATGAACAAAGAGTTGTTTGGAAGAATGACTGAAATACAGTTTCCGTTCTGATATTATCTATTACAGTTAATACTTTTAAAGGTAAAAACTTGTAACATACCTACTACCAACTTCCTGTATTCATGACTACAAATTTTGCTATGACAATAATTAAGCACTGGAGCAGTTAGCCCAGCGAGGCTGTGGAATCTGTCTTTGGAGGTTTTCAAGATCCAGCCAGAGAAAGTCCTCATCAACCTAGCCAGCGCTGAATTTAGACCCTGCTCTGGGAAAGGGGTTAAAGTGACTTCCCAAAGCCACTTCCAACTGGAATGATTCAGTAATATCTTAGGAAGTGAAATGATTCTTTCTGGGGACTGCCATGGGGAGACACTGTCTTTTCATCTTGCTTCTGGGTTTGTGACCTGAATCTGTTACTACTGAACAGATGTTCACATTGAGAGGAAAAGGCTATCCATTATTAGCATTGGTCAGATGACCAATTAATCCTAATTAGCATAAAATACTTCATAGTTTTATATAAGCATTTGCCATGCTGTGACCTTAACTCTCTTTACATGTTTGATTACCTATAGCCTATCACCATTTGGGGCTGGGACAAAGTACTTGTTTTGTGTGCAGGTGCTGTAGATGTAACCAGAGGACAAAGACACAGAGAACAGCACAACCAGAGCATTTAGCTGGCAATCTTTATGTAAATGAAAAAAACAGTTAAATCGCCACTAGTATTCCTAGGATCAGGTTTGCCATCTGCTATTCACTGTGCACTGTACAGACTGCCATTCTCTAAAGAGCTCATGGTCCAAGTAATCAGACCAAGCAATAGAAAGCATTATCTACCCATGAGAGGCAGAGAAAGATTAAGGCTTTGTCCACTAACTTGCAGATTGATTAAAAACATGCTTTTGCGGAAACAAAGATTAAGTAGATTGTTCAGTAGCTCACAGGAAGTCAGCAGAAAGATCAGGATATAAATCCCAGACTGACTGGGGCTCAGTTCAGTGACTTCGTGCCAGCAGATGGTTTAATCACTGGAGCTGTCAATCTGAACACAGTGCTTCATAAAGTAGAACATTACTGAAGGATTATTCTATCAGGGATGGAAAGGCTCAATGTTTCTGCCATTCATGCTGTACTCTGATTGCAAAGGGAGCTCTGGGACTCCGCTTTTCAGTTTTCAAAACACACACTTTCACTTTGTGAGGATCACATACTGCTTTCATTAAGAAAATCAAATTTACATGATAATAAAACATAAATGGGGTTTACCCACCAACTAGACTTCCTTTAAGGATGATTAATAGCAAAGATGTACCTCAGCAGTTTTTCATGAGTTTCTTTTAAAGAAGAAAATAGCTTGATAGAAAGAAACTGACTATTCAGCTAATAATCAACTGTTAGGCATTTAGGAGCGGAAACAGGCTCATAAAAAAGGTATTAGAGACAAGTACAATTGGGATGCCTATGAAAAAAAAGGAGGATGCCTATGAAAAAAATAAAAAGGATCCTTTATCTCAGATATAGCAGTAAGCAGGAATAGCAAAAAATATTTGTCTTACATAGAACAGCTGCTCAACATCAGCTCCAAGGCTTCTGCAGAAAACCCTGAGCACCCACAGAGATTTAGTCGCATCAAACTGAGATTCTTAGCAATGCTCCTGTAGAGAAGAAAAAAGAAAAGTCCAATAAAATTTAAATGTTGGAACATTGCTTGCATTGCTAGGATGTGTGATGTATGTAAGATGATGTAAGATCCCAGGCACAGAACTATTTGTTAAACATGCAGCACCCCATCTTTAGTAAACCGACCAACCTAAGAGTCACTAGGGATCTCTACTCTGTACTTGCTGCATCATGGCACAACTTCAGAAGGGATACTTGCCTATTTACCTGACATTCCTGACAAGTCTGCATATTTATAAACTGCTAAGTTTAAAAGGAAACAATTCCTTTTCACCTTTTCCTGTTGTATGCCATTAAACACACACCATGGCTTAGAGATGACTATACCTCTACAAAAGAAAAAGCAATAATCTCATTTCTGAAGTCACCCCTCTGCAAGACGGAGGTTATTCCAGAACAAAACACATGTCCAAATAGCATCCACCTGAATGCATGTTTGCAAGGCTACAGCAGACATGCAGTTGGCAAAACCTGGGAAAAAGCTTACACCCAGTATCTACATCTGTACACAAGGCAATAAAATTCCATCATTGGTGCGTAATTAGTACCCAATTTTCAGACACTTTTTATCTGGTATCAAAAGCCAAACTATATTGGTTTATTTGTGCTCTGTTTTGTTGTGGGTTTTTTTCCCCCCCTCTGGTGTGAGGAAGGCATCAGAAAGCTCAAAAGAAGAAAGCAGGACACCCAAAGTCTCTGCCATCTGACCTATGGTCCCTGGCACCTCCACAATCCCGTAATATGATTGAACTGCACACCCATTAGTGTCTTTCCAGTTTAACCAAACAACAGTTCATCTGCTTGACAGTATCTATAATTTTCCAGACACTGAGTGAAGTTCAACAAAGAAGTGAGAAATAGTGCAGAAGCACAACGAACATGTGGTGGGAGAGCTGCTGAGACCCCTTAAAATGGAAAAGAACCTGTATGCCAAACACAAAGTTCTCTTGAGAGCACAGAAATGGGAAAATAAAAGTAGCTTTGCTGTAGAGCTTGGCTGCAGGAACAGCCAATGGACACAAACCCGAGAGAGAGATGAGCAGTTTCTCCAGGCTCCCCCTACTCTGGGGAGTGAAAAAAGCCACCAAGAAACACTCTTCCAGAGGGGTGTTTCCTTCTCACCTCATCTCTTGGAAGATAGAGAGGAAAGAGGCAGCTCATCTAGCCTGCCAGCTAGCTCTGTTAGGTGCCTAAAACTGGCCATTTCAAAAGACTCCCACAATGAAGAACTCTCAACTGCATTCTTTCACTAGTCTGCACAAAATGATAGCACCAAACAGAAGGTATTTACTGAATATTCCCAAACATGTCACTCACTTGATGATGTCATCAGAAAGCACTAGTCCCTCCAAGCTGAGGTTCTGCAGCCTTTCACACAGACAAAGAATACTCTGGAGATCTGCAACAGACACTGTGCAGTTCGACAAATCCATATGCTGAACTCTGAGAGGTCTAAAAAAAGGAGAAAGGCAGGTTACTAAAATTGCATTAAAACCTGCTCCACAAATTCCCCATACCATAAATATACCTCATACACTAAAACTGTGCAAAACTTGCAGAAAATAATTACTGTTGTATTCAGCTGCACACTGGACATACTACTAAGCTCATTGGGCCCACTGCTAAGCTACCAGCCAAAACTGCAGAACGCTTATCCTCAAGGCATTTACAGGATTCATCATAACACCTGAAAAGTCTAGCCTGCTGGAGTTAAATAATTTTTTTGAGCTTCCCATATAAAAATGTTGAACACGCTGACAATTCTTGGTTCTACGAGATATAAATTGCAAGTGGATGATGGTGCTTGATACTTAAAAAAAAAAATCACATTAACTTGGTTTTAAATAACTGACTGGTGAATGCAGATCCTCCTATTTGAACACATGCCTAACCATTGATCAGCTCTTCCACACTCCAGAGACAGCACAAATGCTACTACTGGTGGAGGCCTTAAAACCAAAAATACACAGAGAAACTGTGAATATTTGAGATGTGGCTTCAGGATCCAGAACATGCAGAAAAAGCCTTACTTGCTTGTTTTAAACAACGGATTCCCAATACAAGATCTTGGGCAGCGGAATACAGTAACACCTGCAGGCAGCAACTGTCCAATCACTCCTGGCAGCAGATTTCTACCAGTCAGATCGAGAGTCTGCCAGAGAGATTCATCAAACCTAAGGCACAGAATTTTACTTGTTAGTGAGTTAGAAAGGTTCAAAACTATGAGTACAACCACAGAAAGTTTTCAGTGTCACAAAAGACTGAGAGGAGGGAAAGCTACTTAATAGAATTTACTAATGTTAAAATAGATGAGCCATCTTTTGATTATACATACGTATAACCCACATACAGCATAAATTGAATTATACATGAATAAACAAGATGAGAACCAGATCATTTAAGAGGCTATGGAAGCAAAGGTTTTCTTAGTACTAAATGATGAGAAGTAATACTTACGAAAGACGATGCCATCTCTTGCAAATCAGGGAAACTTTTAGCAAGTCATTTAGGGGCAAATATGCAAAGATTGCCAAAAGCAATTCATCTGGAAGTGCATCCCAAGAAACACCTTAAGGGAAAGAGCAAACATGTTCTAGTTAAAGCTGGTTCACTTTTGCCTGCTGATCAGATGCCATTGTTAAAAGCACCTCTACAGTTTCTCTAAGCTATACAGACATCAGCTCACTACTCATCCCCCTTTCAGCTCTTCATTGTGGGAAAACATTATTACCATCTTTGCCTAGGTATGACTGGCAAATGCAAAGCTTTCCATAACATCAGCTTAGTACACATACTAAAGCTATGGAAAAACAATTTCCCTGAAAAAATGAGAGTAATCTTTATTCACATACTCATTTTGGAAACAAGAGCATCTGTTACTTCCTTTGTATTCCCCCCCCCCCCCCCCCCCCCCCCCCCCCCCCCCCCCCCCCCCCCCCCCCCC
>NW_008795938.1:2103717-2105622 GCF_000699145.1 Aptenodytes forsteri
CGCCAAACACTCCCTTAAAAATTGCCCCCCAACACACTCCCCCCCCCCCCCAAATTATCTGAAAGGATGTGGTGTGATCTCAACTTCTCATGAGTAGATACAGGGCTCCACAAGGCTCCACAAGGTGTTGCCATTCACACGGGAGATTTCTGGATGGTGGAGCTCAAGAACAGCTGCCTATGACCCAGCACCCCATCTTATTTAAAAGCAGGGTTGTCTGAGGGCATTCCCACCTTTCATATGACAGCCTAGTGTCTGGAGAGAGCTGTTTCTTTATTTTGCATTCCTTAGTCACTGCAGACTGAAAACACATTTTGATACCAGGGAAAAGGAACCCAGCATCCTATAACCCCTTCTTCAAGTGCTCCAGGTCTTCATGTTGCAGCCCTGCTCTTTCCCTGCCAGTCCCTTTCCAGCCCAGGACCCTTACACCCTTTGCTGCACCTTCCCTGTAGCTCTCTGGCAGGGTCCCTTGCATTGCTCACAGCTCAGCTCCAACTGGAATAGAGATGCTGCCCCTCTGGCATACCTCAGCCTGCACTGCGAGAGATCTGGATCTGGATCCCTTTCGTCTCGAGGACGAAGTATCTTACTTCTTAGATGCTTAAGTTAAAAAACAAAAATCAAGCCCCCCTGGGTTTCAAAATTATATTGGGGACAGCAGCGCCAATAGCCCATATTCATCTGGCAGCCACAGCTGTATTCTGTGAGGAGCCTGGCCCCGCTTGGTATGTGGCAAAGCATCTCCTAGAACAGGTCCCTTGGGCAGAGCGACAGATGCAGCTCAGGGCCCTGCTGGGCCAAGGGGCCACCCAAATCCAAGCAGCAAGAACAGACAGAGGGACATGCAGCACAAACCCCTGGCGCACAGACAGGGGCAGGCGGGGCTAGGCAGAAGCTAACCATGGCTTACATGGGCCACAGTTCTGAAACCGGACACATCACCTTTGCTTAAAGGCTTACATAAAACAGGACTTATCAGCCCAAGCCTGAAAGCCACTAGATACAGAAGTGATATTCTGTTGGGAACAAGCAAAAAAGGCAAAGAATAAAGTACTAATGACTTGTCATGCCCACTCTCCATCTCTACTGATGGGCAAACAAAACCTGGACTGGGGTGACGGTACCTGACTCTGCCTCTCGAAGCAGCCGAGGCCGGCGCACAATGACAAAGTCCCTTTCCTTCTCTTTCACCTTCTGCCGTTTCTGAGGAGGACCTCTGTTGCCAACAAGCAAAAAAGGCAAAGAATAAAGTACTAATGACTTGTCATGCCCACTCTCCATCTCTACTGATGGGCAAACAAAACCTGGACTGGGGTGACGGTACCTGACTCTGCCTCTCGAAGCAGCCGAGGCCGGCGCACAATGACAAAGTCCCTTTCCTTCTCTTTCACCTTCTGCCGTTTCTGAGGAGGACAGGGTGATGACACCAGCAGGTCCTGTGGTGTGTTTTCATTGCCCAGCTTGTCCTTCTTAAGGACAGACACTCCCATGCCCGAGAGAAACTCCGAGGTCTTGCTGGAGTCCCAGTCCCAGGTGAAGCTGGTGGAAACATTGCTGCTGGAGGATGGGATCTCCTGGAGGTGTTTTCTGCAGACACAGCAAAACCCAGAGGCTCTGAAGGTCCCACCAGACTGACGCCAAACACAAGATGGGGCTCCTCGTACGGAAGCGTTTCACAGTCACACATAATCCACATCCCCGTGGCAGGGCAGTAACTTGAATTAAAACTGTGGGCGCCGGAAGCACAAGCAGCGGAGGCATGTGCCCGGTCAGGCAGATTCACACTAGCGACCCGCCGGGGATTAAACGCACCCCGTTCCCGGATGGAGCGAGGGGCCTGGCGAAAGAAGCCGATCGAGGAGGCGGTCTACGGCGCAGCCTCCACTGCGCCGGGGATCCGAG
>NW_008795938.1:2106893-2127161 GCF_000699145.1 Aptenodytes forsteri
CTCGCCCCCCGGGGCGCTCCGAGCGGGGTGCGTGAGCCGGGACGGAAGCGCGGAGACCCTGGGCGCGTCCCGGGCTCCCTTTGACTAGGAAGTAGAGAGGGGGGATGGGTGGCCGGCGGTGTCTGGGGGGTGTCTGGGACGGGCGAGGGGGACGGGAGGAATCGGCGTCTTCGTTTTTCGGCTCTTGGCCTGTATTTTTTTCTTTCGTTCAGGGACCCCAAGCATGTACGTTTAAGGCATGTATGCTGATGTTTGTTAAGTGTCTGTAGACTCCGATTCTGTGCGCCCTACAGGCCAGTGGATATACAGTCATCAGGTTTAACGGCTTTAATGTGCGGTGACGGCACCTGCTTCGGAAGACCAGAATCGCGCTGACTGTGACATTTTACCGTGAAAGGTTGTCCTGCGTTTTGGAAACGCCTTCACTGTGAAGGCCTGAAATTGAGGGACTGCCAATGTATTCTGGTCCTATCTTTAACCACCCGAGTTTAATCTCTGCAATCTTTTCACACCATGTTTCAGATTTATGCCAAGCTTTCTTTCAGTAAGGCAGCTCTTCATGCTTTTTCTCCAAACTTTGTTTTGAAATTGGTGGGGATGGAAAACTAATTCTGAACACACCTACAACTCTGCTGTTAGTCAGCCACTTGCTTGTAAATGCTGTCCTTTGTTTACTGCATAACGATGGAGAGACGGGCCTATAAAATTGAAGATGGTAATAGAACGCATGGCAAATCATACACAACTATTAAGTCAGATACAGACGATGATGCGATGCAAATTGGCATTCATATAATCTTAAAAAAGAACTTGTGTTAACCATTACCCGTTTTAACTAAAGTCATGGAACAGTTGTTTAAAGGTTGTTTAAGTGGATAATCAAATGAAAGAGAGGAGATTTTTTTAGTTTAAAAAAATAAGCTGATTGTATTTAACCTGTTCAGCAGCCCCCTTTTTTTTTTTTTCAACCCTTTCATTTTTCTCTATTAATGCATGGGAAATTGAAAGAAGAATTTGCTGAAAGGGGTAAAATCAAATTATTTTTAAAAAAAGTTCTGAATTACCAAATAGTCTAAGTTTGTCTTAATGCAATGTTAGGGTTGTAATCATGTGATTGAGTGCCTTACTGACACCTGTTTTGTGTGAGTGCATTAGTCTGGCAGCCCAGGTATTAATTTCTATTCTTTTTTTAGATTCTTAGTGCAACTGTACAGCTTTTGTATCTGATTCTATTTTAGTTCCTCCAAGCAAGTTGTTTTCTTCAATGTGTTATTTCCGGAGTGTTCCCCTAAACCCTAAGAAAGCATCAGCCTCTGTGGTACTTAATATCCTTTATTAGAGGTCAAGACAGCGCCATGTAAAGCAAATAAACTTCCTGTGGTTTTGTACTGATGGTCCCTGCTTGCTTTTGAACAGAAAAATTTTGTATGTTCCTTGGCAAAGCATTTGTCTTTTATTTAGTGCTTCTGCAGAGAACCTAGTCTCCCACCAAATTGGAGAATACTGCTATTTTGAATAGAGTCAGTGCAGCATTTTATTGTTTTTTTCTTGTCGTGAGCAGATACAAAACTTTTTTTCCTAAATATTGATATACAAGCAATTAAATGTTTAATCAATTTTAAATCTTTTCTTCATTGCAAGATAGTTGAAATTACAGGTACTAATAAAATATCAATCAGTACATAGTACTGTTTCTTTAGTTTCTTTCTTCTTTCTGTACTACTGTTACACTGAGTAGTGTTTCTTAGAAAAACAAAGCTATGCAGATTATGTTTTCTTGATTCATCTCAGAGGTTATTTCTCCTGAATAGCACAATCAGATAACTTCTCTGGTCAGTTTTCTCAGGCAGTTCATGGCTATTTTCTTTCTTTAGATAGTTTTCTCACTGTGCTGAGATCAAGAAGCTCTTTGTCTGTCTGTTATCTGCTTATAAGTACTTACTATTTCCTCAAGCTGTTAGGGTCAATATGTAATAAGAAAGTAAAAAAAACCCCAACCAACAACAAAAAACCCAAAACCAAACAAAAAAAGAAACCCCAACAACATGCTAAACAGACTTGGATATAAAAATGGCCAAAGGGATTATTTTTAATGTTGCTTGACCTCTTGTTCTTCTCTTTTTAAGATTTCTAAAATGTGAAGTTAGCCCATTTTGTTGTTTAAAGATGAAGTGACAAAGGCTCTTAGTGTGGGGCGGTTCTATCAGTCCAAAAGGTTTAATTGTGTCTGTAAAGTGAAGTCTTACTTTAGGATTCTTAACAGTGTAGTTTTGCGGAGTAGGGCAGGCTTCAGAAACCTATCACGTGTGTTGTGGCATGCTGTTTTTCTTTTGCCAAGTGAAATGTGCTGGAATAAACTCGATAGGAACCAGCAGTTTATTCCTTGACAGAGAGGCAAAAGGTCGTCATTGAACTGGCCATTGATATTTTGCTGGGGATGGCAGCTTTCAGTTTATACTTGCCGCCGAGTTGTGAATTCAGCTTGAGGTGGGAGATGCTGTCACACGGATGTTTCTTTTAAGTATGCTGTGGCGCTTGCTCAGTTTTGTCCATTACTGTCTTTGATATCTCTTTCATAGTTTGGTAACTTTCTTGGTGACAATATTTTTTCAGATGTAATTATGGCGTTTAGACTACAGAGTAAGGCAAAGAAATCTCTAGCTGCTTGGTTCTTCAAATGTTTTAACTGAAATAGTCAAGATTTCTAGAAATGTAACTTTTCCAAAAATGTTTGATGATCTTTACCCAAGAGCACTTTAAGAACAACAACAAAAAAAGGATGTAATATTCTCAAAGTGACTGAGGTACCGAAGATATGAAAATCAGAAGCATGGTGACTGACTTTATTAGTAATTTTTGAAGGACAGGGAGAACTACAGATTGGCAGACTAGTCTGCTTCCTTTTGAATTCCTGAAAAAAACTCTGGAACAAAAGCTATTTGTAAGCATCTAGACTATAATAGCTGACTAAAAGACAGCATCAGTCTGTCAAGGACAAATTGTTGAAGTAGTCTAACTTATTACACTGATAGGCCTACTGTATACGAGAGGATCAGTTGATATCTTATATTTGGCCTTTAATAGGACTTTTGATTCTGTTTCTCAGGATGTTTTTGTTGGGGAAGAACAGTTGGGAACAGCTACTGTTGTGATTAAGGAGGCCGGTCTCTTGTCAACTACTCTTCAGTATTTTCACAGTTTCCATAATGAAATAATGTGATTATTAAAAGTTAAGAAGGCACAAAGCTAGGAGGGATTGCAGACCTTTTTGAGTGTGGTAGTGGAAATCAAAATGCCTTGAAGATTCAGAAGCCTGTGGGAGAGGAAAGGGTACAAATGAGTAGAGCTTTGTGCCTGTGCTTAAGCAGGAGCAATCAACTACACAAATACAGGATAGAACAGTGTTGTGTTTCTTAGAGGGAAAGAATTTGGAGGGCATAATAAGCTGGAATACCTGAAGGGAACATCATGCAGGTTATACCTCCATGTAAGGTATAACAGTAAGGCACGTGAAGCAATGTTTACTCTCAGTTCAGGCCTTCTCAGGCATTAGCTGGGATACTGCGTGGGTTCCAGCTCAGCGTAGAAGGAAGTGGGTAAGCTGGGGAGAGTGTCAAGGGCAGCAATGAGAAATCTGCAGAAAGTGTGATACTAGACTGACAGGGAAGGGTTGAAGCACCGGTTACATTAGTCTGCAAAATGAACAATCTGCTGGTAAAATGCTTTCCTGTGAAGTTTGAAGAGAATAAAACTGGTACACTCTGATCTGGGATTTCTGATTAAAGGGGTATTGGAGTCCACTTTAGTGAGACCAAGGTACTGTCTTCACAGACATGCTCTACTCTTTTTAGCCCTTCTTTAAGAATGTAACATTGGAGTGTCTTTGTTGTTAAATTTGGTGCTATATAAAAGCTCTAAGAAAGTGTGTTTTTTTTTCATTCTCTGCTGTTTCATTTAGTAACTTGAGTATTTCTGTACCAGGCAGAGTAGTTAGTTAATTTGTAATGTAGATGGTCATGAGTATGGTTAGTCTTGAGGTTGGCAAGGTAATTTAATACTGTTGATAGTAGGGAGTCTCCAAGGGAATTAAGTCTGAACTGAGCCCTTTATGGTGCTTGCAAAGAGTTATTAGCTGGATTTGGACTCTGGAAGATTTCATGTCAGAATTTTGAAATGTATGTCCTATATGGGGGTAACCAGACCCCTTCCATTCACAAAATTAAAAACTTACTGATTTTGTCTATGTCTGAAACAAAGCAAGAAAATCCTAAGCCTACACAAGAGCATGTCCTTGTCTTTTATTGGTTAAGTTGTGCTTCCAGTGCCAGCGTTTCAGCTTTTGATCTTATTTGTGTTAATCCATAGCTGCCTTAATCTCCAGAAACAGAGTATGGCAATAGATACTCTTCCTTTCAGAGTGAGGAATTTGGGGATTGAGTGCACCCTCAGTAAGTTTGCAGACGACACCAAGTTGGGCGGGAGTGTTGATCTGCTCGAGGGTAGGAAGGCTCTGCAGAGGGACCTGGACAGGCTGGATCGATGGGCCCAGGCCAACTGTATGAGGTTCAACAAGACCAAGTGCCGGGTCCTGCACTTCGGCCACAACAACCCCATGCAGCGCTACAGGCTTGGGGAAGAGTGGCTGGAAAGCTGCCCAGCAGAGAAGGACCTGGGGGTGTTGGTCGACAGCCGGCTGAACATGAGCCGGCAGTGTGCCCAGGCGGCCAAGAAGGCAAATGGCATCCTGGCCTGTATCAGAAATAGCGTGGCCAGCAGGAGTAGGGAAGTGATCGTGCCCCTGTACTCGGCCCTAGTGAGGCCGCACCTCGAATACTGTGTTCAGTTTTGGGCCCCTCACTACAAGAAGGACATTGAGGTGCTGGAGCGTGTCCAGAGAAGGGCAACGAGGCTGGTGAGGGGTCTGGAGAACAAGTCTTCTGAGGAGCGGCTGAGGGAACTGGGGCTGTTTAGCCTGGAGAAAAGGAGGCTGAGGGGAGACCTCATTGCTCTCTACAACTCCCTGAAAGGAGGTTGTAGCGAGGTGGGTGTTGGTCTTTTCTCCGAAGTAACAAGCGATAGGACGAGAGGAAATGGCCTCAAGTTGCGGCAGGGGAGGTTTAGATTGGATGTAAGGAAAAATGTCTTTACTGAAAGAGTGGTGAAACATTGGAAGAGGCTGCCCAGGGAAGTGGTGGAGTCCCCATCCCTGGAGGTATTTAAAAGACGTGTAGATGAGGCGCTTAGGGACATGGTTTAGTGGGCATGGTGGTGTTGGGTTGACGGTTGGACTCGATGATCTTAGAGGTCTCTTCCAACCTCAATGATTCTATGATTCTATGATTCTATGAATTTTGTTACTTTTTGTCATTGCTTAATAGCAGCATCTTTTAAGCAGGTGAAGGTTGTGCAGTATGAGAGAACTCTTCTGAAGTAGTTCATTGATCTCAGCAGAACATTCTGTAAGGGTTCAGGAATTTCAGCCAGCTGATACTAGGGAGCCGTGTGCTAATAGTGAGAAGCTTGTCTAAATAAATGAAGAAACAGAATTACTGATAAGGAACTTACCTTTCTTTGAGCTAGCAACCAGGTTCAGAGGCAAATGCTGTTTGCCACAGGAAGACATGGCTTTATAGCCCACAGTAATATATTTTAAGGGCTGATACAAATAATTCTAGTAGCAGGGATCCCGAATACGGCTGTCCTGTTAGGCAGGATTTAGTTCACAGTAAGAGCGCCTCTCAAGCATTTAATTTCTCACCTTGTAGATTTTTTTTCATTTAAGCTATTTGTGCTGAGAGCTAGTTTTAAGTTGTTTCTGTCTAAAAATTTTGAACTGTAATTTTGAAAATGTGTATATGTTATTTCAAAACAACTCTTTGTCATCAGTTGCAGTCTTGTAAAAATTAGTATTTTTCATACAAAATTTTTTTATAAAGAAGTTTGGGGTTTTTTTCCAAATAAAAATTTTGTATTTTGAGATTACAGGAGGAACCAGGTGAAGAACAGAAAAATGTAGTTTACTTTGATAACTGCAAAATTGCTTTTGGCTTTGAAAGTGAGTTAAGTTGTGCTAGGACTTAATTCCCTCTCTATTTTAGCACATTTATATGCTTACATATAATAACATAACATGTTTATAATCTTTTTGGAAGTTCTCTCATGGTAGTAAGCTGAGTGCAGCATCTTGCACAAAAACTTTTCACCTTCTGTTTTGATAGCAACTTTTTAGGTGTGACTGTAGTAAAAAATTGTATAGGTGTGACTGATGGAGGGTATGCTGTATAATTTTTTTTGTTTACATAGCATAAGGTGTGGCTATAATGGGCACCCAAAGCTACATATGTCAGATAGTACTGCCTTAATAAAGTAGATATATAGTATTTCTTCTCCATTCATTTTTTTGGTGGAATTTGCTACTATACTATCAATACAAAAGACTGTTTTCAGAGGAAACAAGAATGGTACAATAGAATAGACAAGGACTTGCTTAGAATAAGTGATTGAGAAATAGGTTAGATGTCCTGCATTCACGATTTACAAATGATCTAGCCAAAATGTAGTACAGGCAGATAGTAAGGGGATGCTTTGACCTAACAGAAGTGCTAATAATTTGAGAAACACATGAGATGAAAGGCAGAAGATAGAAAGTAAGTGTGTGCATCTTTGATAAGAAACAGCAAGGTAACTCAAGCTATTTTCAGAATATGGGATGCTCTGTGTACAGCAGCCGATATGGAGTAAACAGACCGCTCTCCCTATTCGGAAATTAAATGTGAAAGTAGCAAAATGAGGGGAAACAAATCTTCAGGGAAAAATCACAGAATAATTGTCCTGTATGTCCTCAAGGAAGTACTGGCATCACAAACTTTGGAATTTTTTAGTGGAAATAAGACAATTTCACTGCTTAGTGCCCTCATACATAACAGATCTGCTTAAGCAGTATACTGAGAGATTAGTAAAGGAAATGGTTCACTTTAACAAATTATGAAGGGATTTAAAAGTAAATTGAGGGAGATTTTAGTAGTAGCATTTCCTTTAAATCTCTAAAGTTCCAGTGAAAGTGAAAGCACTGAAAAAACAACAGTGGGGAAGCCATAGCAAAAACGATTTCAGTTAAATCAAACCAACTAAAATGGTAATCTTGATGGAGAAGCAAGTCAGTCTGACCAGAGTAATAAACTTTTTTTTTAATGTGTGAAGTGTCTGTGGTAAAATGATGCTTATTAAAAAGGTCAGAAGCAGTTTAATTAACAATGTAACAAGTCAGTGAAATTTTCTCTAATAGATTTGTGCAGCTCACTGTCCCTTTGCATAATAGCATGCCTGTATGAAGATGTATGAACTTCGTAGGCATTTCTAGCAGTCCTGACTATAACACAGAGTAACTAAACCCAGAAGGATGAGCAAAGCAAAAGTATATCACAGCAAGACTAATAACGAATTAATTGAGACCTTTGTTTCTCTGAACAAGAACAGAAGAGGGGTAGGAAGGTGAAATAGCTAGCATGTTGCCTCTTATTACATGAAATTTCAAACCTAAAAGAGGTACGTCACAAGTAGACTGACATATACTTTGCTGTATTTTTATGCTCTGTTAACTCTGAGTACAGAATTTAAATGCATAGTTGAGGAATAATCCATTAACAAAGCTTTCCAGAAACATTTAATTTAAACACTTAACCCTTTTTCCAAATTAGTTGATTTCTTCTAAAAGAAAAAAAAGCAGAATAGATTTTGTTTTGAAATTTATACTGGACCTAAAAGTTAGGCTTATAGTCTTATTCAAGGACAGGGATTTGACTTTTGGATCTATTGTATATCAAGAAGATGAAGAGGAGTTGTCCTAATGTGTTCCTAGAATTGGCAAAATTGGAGTGACATATTTTGATTTATGCAGAGGACTTTAAAGCACCTTGCTGAAAATCTTAGAATCATAGAATCATTGAGGTTGGAAAAGACCTCTAAGATCATCGAGTCCAACCGTCAACCCAACACCACCATGCCCACTAAACCATGTCCCTAAGCACCTCATCTACTCGTCTTTTAAATACCTCCAGGGATGGGGACTCCACCACTCCCCTGGGCAGCCTGTTCCAATGTTTCACCACTCTTTCAGTAAAGAAATTTTTCCTTCCATCCAATCTAAACCTCCCCTGGTGCAACTTGAGGGCATTTCCTCTCGTCCTATCACTTGTTACTTCGGAGAAAAGACCGACCCCCACCTCGCTACATCCTCCTTTCAGGTAGTTGTAGAGAGCGATGAGGTCTCCCCTCAGCCTCCTTTTCTCCAGGCTAAACAACCCCAGTTCCCTCAGCCGCTCCTCATAAGACTTGTTCTCCAGACCCCTCACCAGCCTCGTTGCCCTTCTCTGGACACGCTCCAGCACCTCAATGTCCTTCTTGTAGTGAGGGGCCCAAAACTGAACACAGTATTCGAGGTGCGGCCTCACCAGTGCCGAGTAGAGGGGCACAATCACTTCCCTACTCCTGCTGGCCACGCTATTTCTGATACAGGCCAGGATGCCATTTGCCTTCTTGGCCGCCTGGGCACACTGCCAGCTCATGTTCAGCCGGCTGTCGACCAACACCCCCAGGTCCTTCTCTGCTGGGCAGCTTTCCAGCCACTCTTCCCCAAGCCTGTAGCGCTGCATGGGGTTGTTGTGGCCAAAGTGCAGGAGCCGGCACTTGTCCTTGTTGAACCTCATACAGTTGAAGTCTTGTTCTTCATCTGATAAGAGTTCTTGTCATGAAATAAGAAAAGTCTATTAATATGTTTAAAAATGTCTGTTAAACAACTCTTTTCTGCATAAATAACTTCCAGATATTTTAATGTAATTAAATGTCTTTGTCTTACAGTTCTGATCTGCTTTCTTAAGTGACCTGTGCTGTGTGGCTGGAGTGAACTTTCAATAATGAGTGGTGCAGCGTTGGGCCTTGAGATAGTATTTGTCTTTTTTCTGGCCTTATTCCTGCTTCATCGGTATGGAGACTTCAAGAAACAGCATAGGCTGGTGATCATAGCAACACTATTGGCTTGGTATCTTTGCTTTCTTATTGTATTTATACTGCCTCTGGATGTCAGTACGGTAAGAAACTTATGAGATTTTCTGCTTAGTTGCATAAAATGTGTATGGTATTTTTTTTTAATCATAATTTCAGAAGACAATATCTTAAACAGCAAATAAATTTTCCAAATAGTATCTTATTAAATTAAACACTTGTTACCTTTTTGCATGGCAGTGTCTGTGTTTACAATTAATTTTATTTTTTGTTGATCTTATCAGATAACAAATCTATTTCAGATGTTTTAAAATGTCATTATTTGTTTATAGCAATTATTTTATCTGTTTAGGCAACATAAAAACACTTTCAGTTTTTTACTTGCTTGTCCTGCAGATTGCATGTTGTTTTGAGGGTTTATTAGTATAATTGCTCCTAAATTTAAACCTGGACTACAGTAAATGTCTTTAAAAATGGGACTTATTATTTTTAAATAAATGTTGTACCTTTTTCTGGTCACTGATATAAAATTAATTGTCTTCTAGACTATTTATAATCGGTGCAAACTTGCTGTTAACTCCAGCCCTGCAGAAAGTAATGGCTCTTACGTTACTCTTGCTCCAAGGTATCAGCTATGTTTTCTTCGTCAGACTGTTTTTAAAGAAGTATTTTATGATTTTCTTGTTTTAAATAGTAGGAGTGTACTGTGGTTTTAAGACTAATAAACAAGTGTTATCTGTGTGATATGACATTTGAAGATTGTAAGTGTACAGGAAGGTGAGGGAAGAGGTGAAGAAAAGTGCCTCTGCATCTATTGGTAGTAATGTATACATTAGTTCTAACTGATTACCTAAATATTCCTCTTTTTTTTTTTTTTAATTTCATGCAAGACTTCTTTTATTTTGTTGTTAAAGCAACAGAACTAAGCTTTTCAAGCAACCTTGGTTATCTATGAGGAGAGAGGCCTTGGTGAATGCTTATCTTTCTTTCACAACCTTAAAGACTTTAGACCTGAAAATCTAATTTTATACCTTATGAATGAAATTAGTAGGCTTGTCTTATATATAAGCAGCATATCTAATTGCTTATTATAATTGCATATATATAGTAATTGGAGTTATCTGAAATTTACTATATTCTACCAAAGTAACGATAGCCTGCTCGCTGTCTTCTGGTAGGAAGGAAGTAATCCCTAAAACATGGGGAAATGTAGGCGAATGTGGGCTCTTTCCATGGCTGCTCATTCTTTAGCCTCCATTGGCTATTTCCACATCTTGTGGATGTGTGCAGCCTAGTTATCTGTAAGATGATTAGAGCATTTAAGATGTCAGTTGATATGTCCATGGAACGTCTTGCCAGTTTTGTTGCCCCAAAGCGGACGCTATCTGGATGTTGTATATCCGTGGAAGAACAGTAAAATGCCAGACTTAGTGGCACAACATTTTACCCTTTGTTTAAAATCACCCAGCGTATGTTAATTAAACATAGTTAGGTAAATACACAATTTGAAAACTATTCAATAGCCTTTCAATTTACCTATAGTTTCAGAACAAGCTGATGGATGTTATGCTGTAGTATATGACGAGTACATCAAATAGAAATATCGACTTAAGTAGTAATTGAGCAGATACTGTGTTGGTGCAAGTCAGATCTTAAAACTTTGTTTGAAACCTTTAGTCACGCTACCTGTCATTCTATGGTAATTTGATAGTTTTGAAAATTTTTAGGCTGTGTACGTCAAAACTCACAACTCAGGCTTGACTAGTTTGACCCTGGAAAACACCAATTATTTCTCAATAGATACTCCTATTAAATTGTCTGTATTGCCCCTTGAGTCACCATTGCTTCATTACCCAGACAGGTGTGGGAAAAAAACCGAAGTGTCTTAGTGTGGATGGGCACTTTGCCTTTTGCTCTTTTTTTACTAAAAGGCTCTCATGGCTTTTCTGGTCGTCTGAAGCAAACACTACCTGTCAGAAAAGTATTGGCTCAACAAGTCAAAATTTATATAAGCTTGACTAAATCCATCTGGGTGACGGAAGAAACAACTAACACGCTTTTTTTTACCGCTAAATGCTCTAGGTAGTAGAGCTAGGTGATGGGGTCCCTGGATATTTTTTAAAAACCTGCTGCACTAACTAAAGTTGAATGGTCTTCTGTGTATAGAAATGTTTTTTTCTTTGCATGAAGAAAGTACGTCCTGCCCAAAAAGAAAAATTGTAACCTTAAATTGCTTAATTGCTTATTCCTCTTTAGTCTTTGAGCTACTGTTTTTTTTCTCTAAGAAAGCTGTCTTGTCTAGATAAGTTATTTGCGGTGAGGAGAATGATAAATATTTTTAAGTATTGATTCAGTTTATTTTCTTCTGAGATGGTTGATGTTTGACTACTTACTCAAATAGTAGTCTGTTACTTCTATGCTATTTTCAAAGACCTTTCTAGATAGGGGAATTTATAGAAAATGTTCCTTACACTCTTGGCCCTACAACTAACAATAAGCTTCTTTACATTGTTACAGCAAGCAAAAATGTTTCAAACCATGGAGTTATATTCCTAATGGAATTATGCCAATTTTCTGGCGTGTTGTATATTGGACGTCGCAGTTTTTAACATGGTAAGTAAGGCAAAAGAATATGACAAAGATTATGATATAGGTATAATTTCTAAGTGCAGTGTATTAACAGTCATACCATACTCTTTAAGACTATATATCACTATTCCACAGAGCTATCTAATCATATATTATTTGCTAGCAGTGAAATTTCTCTAATAATTACTGTACTAAATTGAGCTTTTTTTTTTTCTGCTCCTTTTCAGGTGGCAGCTATTTACTCTTGGTTCACTTTTCTAGTTGAAACTGAGCAGTTTACACATAGAGGTGTTAATGGATAGATTGAAAAAAATGGGTTTTAGGCAACAGGACACCAAAATAATTCCATGAATAAGTTGGGTAATTTTTGAGTTATATTGTAAATTATTTGGTTTTATTGGATATATTATATAAAGCTATAATATAGCTACAGCAAACAGATTGTGCTTTTGGGTTAGATTCATGTGTGGTTTCTGACCAATCTATCATCAAATAATTATTTTTGTAGCTCAGTCAAGAATATCAGAGTTGGTAGTGAGTACTTGATTAACACAGATTTTTCATAGTAAATCTAACTGTATTGTTTTTGTCTGCAGCTTGTTTAAGGTTTGCCATCAGACCAGTACATCTAGAATAAAAACATGTAACTAGCTAATTTTGTTAGACGCTTGGGAGTCTTTAGCTTAAACACCCTGTCTCAGTATCCTGCCACTGCTAAACTACTCTTTTGTTTGTTTGTTTTTTGTTTTGTTGGCTAATGTGGTTTGGTTTTGTTTTCTTCCCTTCTAGGATTCTGCTACCTTTCATGCAGTCATATGCTAGATCAGGAGGGTTCTCCATTACTGGAAAGATTAAAACTGCATTAATTGAGAATGCAATCTATTATGGCACTTACTTGCTGATTTTTGGAGCATTTTTAATATATGTGGCTGTAAACCCAAACTTCAATTTACAGTGGTAAGAATAATGCTGTAAGCACTTGCATGAGTTCTTATGAAATTGTCACGGGTAATCTCTTCTGTAGATGAAATGGGTCTTTTTTAAAAAACAATTTTAGTTGATCTGATTTTTGCTAGGCAGTTGGAAAGTTTTGTTAACTTTTTTTATGGAAAAGGATTCTTTGACTGTTCATAGAAATTTGTCTTTTGGATTTCTGATTTTGATACGTACGGCAGAGGAATCCTCTTATATTTGCAATGTTTTTTTTTTCTCCCTACAAATGCATTTGCAAAGTAGTGCAGAAACTTTCTCAGTGTTTTCAGAATAACATCTTTCAAAAAGTCTATGTCAGTATTTCCTGTGTAGTGCTTCTGTCTACTGTAGATTCTATTTGAAGTCCATAAGGTAAGTTAAAATAATTGGTAGTTACAACATTGCTAATGGTCTTGCATACTAGATACAGTAGTAAACACTGTCATGTGCTTCACTTGCAATAGGTTTGCTAAGCTCATGTTGTTTCCTAAAGGAACATACTCCTTTGAGAACAAACATTTTTGTCTTCCCTCCAGAGAGGGAAGAAGCATGGGGAGATACAGAAAAATCGTGGCAGCTTTAAATATGGCCAAGTAGCAGACTGGCCCTAGGCAAGAATTACAGATGATGCTAAGTCTGTTCCTGTAAATTTGAAGCCATATTGGTGCATAGATACTTCAAGGTTGCTTTCTTGTGGGTCAGGCAGGAGGATGTTGGTTGTTTGCTTTTTCTTTTTTGTTATTGCTATTGGTTTTTTCCTTAGGAACCAACTTCAGACTATTGGGATAGCTGCTGCAAACACATGGGGTCTCTTTCTTCTTGTGTTGCTTTTGGGTTATGGTTTGGTGGAAATTCCCCGTTCTCACTGGAATGGGGCCAAGAGGGGTTATCTACTCATGAAGACCTATTTCAAAGCTGCCAAACTGATGACTGAAAAAGCAGATGCAGAGGAGAATTTAGAGGATATTATGGAAGTAAGTAACTAGCTTTCGCTATGAAGTAAGTGAAGGCTGCTGTTAATCACCTCTGAATTTCTTGGTGTTGGGCACTTGTGGCAAGAAAACATAAGTAGCGTGAACTTACTGTGAAATATTAGTAAATTAAGAAAATCATCATAGTGTGCCACTTGATGACACTCAGTCCTGTGTAAAAATCAAAAGAGAAATAGTCCCTAATGTGAAGAACTTGGCAACTTGATAGCCATGGCAACTTCATAGCCATTATTTGTTGGTTTTATTTTTGTATTGACCCTTTTGGATTAATATTGGTCGCTAATGAAAAACATTCCAGAGTGAACTTGAAAATACAGTGTACAGATGTTTCACTATCGTTCATGCAAATTGTGTATGTCTGCTTTTATGCTCTGCTCCCAGTATATTTCTGGAATCTTGGGAAGAGTTTCCAAGTTGGATTTGCAGGACCATGCTATGTGCCTTTTGAGAAGACAATATCTAGATTATTGTTTTTTTCAAAGAGCTTTTTTTGAGACTGTATTTATTGTTATTTGTGAGTGAGCAATAGACTCTAGTGTAGTTCAAGAACAGAATGGAAATGCAACCCATTGAATAGCTATTCCCTGTTTTGCTGCTCTGATACCATGGCTTGGAAATAATACTTCTGAAGAGTTGTAAGGTAGGGTGAACTTCTTCTGTGATACGTCAACATAAAATAATGGTGGAATTCTCATTCTTCAGTAATAGCATTTTGAAGAAATTGCTAAAAACATCTGAGTGGGGCATAACTACAAAACTTACTAGAAAATGAGCAACAAAAACTTTGTTTACCAGGCTAGCACTTAGAATAGAACAGAATAGAACAGAATAAAAGTTAAAGCATATTGTTAAGAGCGTTGTCCAGATGCCTGGAGAGGGAGGTGCTGAGCTCTTCTCCCTGGTATCCAGTGACAGGATGCATGGGAATGGTTCAAAGCTGTGCCAGGGGAGGTTTAGACTGGACATTCGGAAGCATTTCTTTACCGAGAGGGTGGTCAAACACTGGAACAGGCTTCCTAGAGAGGTGGTCGATGCCCCAAGCCTGTCAGTGCTTAAGAGGCATTTGGACAATGCCCTTAATAACATGCTTTAACTTTTGGTCAGCCCTGAATTGGTCAGGCAGTTGGACTAGATGATTGTTGTAGGTCCCTTCCAACGCAAAATGTTCTGTTCTATTGTGTTCCCTTAAACACAGCATACCTTGTGCCTCAAAGGCTCTTCCATGGTTTAAAACCCCAAAGTTTTGTCGGAGGCACCAGTTCTGGAGCCAGGTACTGGTATCCTGGGCTCGCCTGTTTCTTCCAGTCTCCCCCCATTACTAGGAGGATTGAGGAAAACACTACCTGTGCTCCTGAATTTTTTAGCATTCTTCCCAGGGTGCTGAAATCTCTTAATTGACCTCAGACTTTTTGTTGTGTCATCATTAGTACCCACATGACAGAGCAGGAACGGGTAGTAGTCTGAAGGTTGCACTAAGCTTTTCAGTCTTGTGGTGATGTCCCTAATTTGGGCCCAGGGAGGCGGCAAACTTCCCTGAAAAGAGGGTCTTGTACTAGACTGCTGTCTTGTACTAGATTGTCCTTTAAGTCAGGTAGGGTGACTGACAGATTCTGAGGTTATGTCATGCACAACATAAAATATATTATATTGTTAATGCATGATAAAATCTTGTTTCAAGGTTTGGCACTTCACTTCCCCCCCCCCTTTTTTTTTTTCTTTCAGTCTAGAAACAATTGCACTATACCTTAGGAATCTTGGGCTTTTATTGGTATTTTATTTTCAACCTTCACAGGAACGCTGAAGTGTGTGAAAATACATAAAGATTCTTAAGAATGGCAGTGCTGACTCTGAGAACTTGATTGTAAATATTATGAATTGCTGTTGTTATTTGACATAAATCACAAAATTTTAGCTCTCAGCCACTTCAGTTTAGGCTTTTGTTTTCTTCCTTTATCAGAGATTTTGAAAACACAAGAAACTGTAGCACTGGAGGATACTTCCCACTTTTGTATTTTTAATTTTTTTCCAGTCCAGTGCTCTACTTGACAGGGCTGAACATGTTAGGATTGACCCTTACAGATATTCTTGTGGGATTTTGTTTGTTTGTTTGTTTTTCATAATCCCACTACATAACGAAAAATTCTTTGCCGCAGACTAATCAGATCTCTTGTGATCATTCCCTCAGGAGATTCAGAGGGTATCCAGAATTACTGAGAGTCATCTGTTAGAACAGCCTTTTATATGTCAAAGGACTGTCTATATCCATTTAGCCTTCCTTGTCACGCTAAACAGATACAATTCTTCTGTCTGCTAATCATCCTATTTGACAAGATTTCTAAGCCTTTACAATTATTTCTGTCCTCCAGACTCTAGAACTTGCATCTTTTTTTTAAAGTGCTGTTTGTAACAACAACAAAAAAGCATCAAAAGGTTATCTCTGGATTGCCAATAGGATGAAGAATAAAAGCTAGTTCTCACTAAGCCTGATAAACTGCTAGAGCCAGTTCTGACACAACTTATCTAGCTGTTAGGTAGCATCTTTTTATTACTGATAAATGCAAATGGTCTCAGAAGTGAGCTATGTGGAGATAAATGCGAGGAAGATATAAAATGATATTCATCAAGCTGCTTAAAGTAATAAAAGTAAAGCTAAACCAGGTAAGATAGAAACTCCTCCTCTTTACCTACAACTAAAACAAGAAAGTATTTTCCATTTCAAAATTCATGCATAGAAACCAATCCTCCACACATTCACAGAGTAATGTTTGCACACTGGCATCGTGGGTTGTTTTTTTTTTTTTTGAAAATACATACGGGTTCTTTATAAATACTTCTTCAATTATCTTTTATTAAATGTCTAGTAAAGCTGTGGCTTTTAGGAAATTCTGTTGTTTTTAAGCTCTGATGGTTATCTTTTCCATTGGGAGGGCTGGAACTCTTATCTGACCCTGTAAAATTATTTAATCTATTTAACATGATGAAACAACTCTTTCTTTTTTTTCCCTCCACAGGAAGTCCGTAAAGTAAGTGAGAGTATCAAGTATAACCACCCTTTGAGAAAATGTGTTGATACAATACTGAAAAAGGTAACAAATTGCTCATCTTTAGCCATAATTGTTCAATTGGGAGGGCATGCTTCCTGCACCTATTGAATACTTGTACATTATTTTCTTTTCCCCGTAACATAAAATCTCTAATTGGCATCTTGTGAGTTTCTGACAAGACTTGGAGTTGAAATTCTTTGTGGAATGCTTTCTTATGATGTATGTAATTATCTGCTGTATTTTGACATATGTAGTATTTTAGAAACAGAAAAATCTATACTTAAAGTGAGCTGTTCAGTTGCATGAAATGCCCCAAACGTTTACGAATAATTAACAAAGAGCACTTCCTACTCCTTTGTCTTCCAGTTAATTTTCCCTTTTCCTTCCAGTGTCCTACTGAGTACCAGGAAAGAATGGGTAGGAACATGGACGATTATGAAGATTTTGATGAAAGACAGAACAGTTATCCAAGTGAAAAAAGTTTGGTCAAACTTCACAAGCAGGTATATTAATAAATGAGAGAATGCCTCACTTACACTAAAGTAATGAGAATAAATGCCAGTCAAACAAAGATTTTCAATGTACTTTACCTGTATTGCTGAGTATAGTGGGGTTTGGGATTGCTACTTAATGGGAACTTTTCTCAGTGAAAGAAAACAGAAGTTTAATATCCCAATATCTCATTTCTTGAAGCAAGTATGTTGTAACCATAATTTCTTGGAATTTATTATAGGTAATCTATTCAGTACAGAGACATCGTCGTACACAGGTCCAGTGGCAAATTCTTTTAGAACAAGCATTTTACCTAGAAGATGTGGCAAAAAATGAAACCAGTGCAACTCGACAGTTTGTTCATACTTTTCATTCCCAGGAACCAGAGAATAAAATTATTCGGTATTTCTACACACCAACTGTTGGTAAGTGCTGTCATGCAGATTTTGAATATGTAAAGGAATAACTAGTACAGTTTTGTAAGAAGAACCGATTGTTTTATGAAAAAGATGAGTTACAGTAGAGGGAATCAAATGTGCATCTTAATGCATTTATGTAATGGAATAGCCATCGGGTATTGATTTATGTTCTTGACCATAAGCTTGAATTTTTTTACGAATTTGATAGCAGTTACATATTGTAATAGCAATAGCAAACTTTGAAGCCTTAGAAGAAGAAAGAAAAATAGCAACTTCAAATTTTTGGATCGTGGCTACCTTCTACATTTGTGGGATATTATTGAGGTGGCACCGTTCTTGCAGTAAAGCAAAGAGGAAAGGACTCTTCGTCTGTCATGTACTAAACATTAGGACATGCGGCTGCTTGTGCATCTTTTTAGAAAGTGTCTTCTCCTAATCATGTTTTAACTGATTTGTTAAATCACTAGCAGTGAGTTCTTTCCAGGGTAGGACAATATAATTTTACAGCCTAAGCTTTCTTTCTGAGAGAGTAACAGATGAACAAACAAAAAGTGGATCACCCATAGTATCTGGGCCAAAAGTGAAGAGTTCTTTTCTACACCCTCCGCCCCCCCATCCATTTGCAAAATTTGCCTCCCAAATCCCACCCTGTTTTCCCCAGTTGTGCATATGATTCCTTAGGGCTGAGCCAGATCTCTAAGCATTGGAAAAGCCCTGAAATTAAGTGTGTGAACCCACAGACTCCAGCCTTGATTTTTAAGGGCATGTGTGGAAGAAGTTCACAACAGTTTTTGTGAGGGAGTTCCATTTCTGGTTGTGTAATTTTCATTAACTGATTCTGGATGTGTGTGTGTTTGTTTTTTTGCAGAGTGGTACTGGGAATGTCTTCTACGACCATGGTTTTACAGGGTGCTTGCAGTTGTTCTGGCCACGTTCTCTGTAATTGTTGTGTGGTCGGAGTGCACGTTTTTCAGCACAAAACCAGTTTTATCACTATTTGCAGTTTTCATACAGCTGGCAGAAAAGACATATAATTATATATACATAGAGGTAAGTTTGAGATAATCGCTCAACAAAAATCTTTTCAGATAGATTGTTATTACAATAATAGTAGACCAGATTGATTTAAAAATAAGTCTCTAAAGAGTCTCTCAACTTTCAGAATGTCTCTAAAATATATAATGCCAAACTTTGTTTCTGTGGAGGGATTCTGCGTTTTGCCATTTCTTGTAACTCTCCAATACGGGGTGAAGGTGTGACCCAGTTGAGCTCAATATAATGTGTAGAGTAATTTGTGAAACATTAGCTTATGTGTTTAGACTTCGTGTCTAATCAACCATGTGTGTAACCTCTCTTCCCTAAACAGGAATTTGCTGCTGGTCAGAAATCCAGTCACAGGTGTGGCTAGCATATGTGTGCACAAATTCATCAGTAAAGGAACTGAGCTGAAAAATTCCAGTATACTAACAAAATAGGTTGAATTGCAAATGCTTGTTTTTATCACTTTTTGTGGGAATAAATGTTCATAGGGTCAGTTGTGTTAGCTTATATGAAGTGCAGAATGTTGCAAGTATCATTCTCGATGTAAATTAGTCAAAAAAACTCCTGAAACTCTTCTCAGAGCTGGTGTTATTGTCCCATCTCAAAATGAAAAATTAGACTGCAGTCAGCCTGTTGCATGCACAGACTATGTGCTGAATGCATTAAAACCTTTAGTAGAGTTCTACACTGAAACTTTTTTTTTCCCCCCAGATGGCCTGTTTTCTTACCATCTTTTTCCTAAGTATCTGTGTTTACTCTACTGTCTTCAGGATCCGTGTATTCAACTATTATTACTTAGCTTCACATCATCAGACAGATGCATACAGTCTCCTTTTCAGTGGCATGTGAGTATGTGGCACATATTTTGTGGATTTTCTGTCAAATTCTCAATTGAAAATGTCCATGAAACTTTCATTTTTATTCTTTCATTTATAATCATGTGGGTATAAATCCTAATGAGCTGTACATCATGATTCTGTGATATATCCAGTTATGATTACTTAATATTTTTAGTGCAAGAAATTGTTTTAAATGGTGTTGTCTTTTGCATTTGTGCAGGTTATTTTGCCGTCTTACTCCACCATTATGCTTGAACTTTTTGGGCTTGACCCATATGGATGCAACAATCTCTCACAAAAACACTCAGCCAACTGCTTATACGTCTGTGAGTACAGAAAATGTGATTTTTGAGGCTTCTATATGATTTGGAGAATAGGCAAAATATTTTTAGATACTTCTTATAGTAAGATTCAGATACTCAAATCTTTTCACTGGTATTGAACATGGTAGAAATACTTTACTTATAGACCAGGAGTTCGGTAATGATTGCTGGCTACACAGGAGTCATCAATAGCTCAATTTTTCAGTTTTGGTCTCTTTATCCTAAGAAAGTAAAATATCGTGCTGAAGAGTTCAGACTATTCTTCACGTCCTAATAGCTTTAGCTTCCACTGGCTTTAGCATATAGGACACCTTTACAGATTGGGAACAAACCTAACTTGCCAATGAAAACCAGTGAGTTCGGTTTTACTGAACAACCATTTTCTGTAGGACAGCGAGTTACATAGAATCATAGAATCATTGAGGTTGGAAAAGACCTCCAAGATCATCGAGTCCAACCATCAACCCAACACCACCATGCCCACTAAACCATGTCCCTAAGTGCCTCATCTACACGTCTTTTAAATACCTCCAGGGATGGGGACTCAACCACTTCCC